>NC_052550.1:7150120-7490120 GCF_016699485.2 Gallus gallus
TATTTTTCCTGATAGTAGTTCTCATCTCTTGGAATCTATAAAATTCCAGCCCATGAATCTTAATGAATGTAGTTCACATACTTGAAACTGCTCACTAAATGGACATTGCTCAGAATAAGAACCTGGAACTGCCTGGATCTCACTCCTGCAGTTAGACTGTTGTACTTCAATGCAACTTGAAGTCTTGCTTTCAACATTTCAGCAGCAAACTCATAATTTTATCAGGACAGTTGCTATCAGACATTATTGATCTTGTAGATTTTGCAGATCAATCTGTACTAATCAGTAGTACTTGCTATTTCACACAAGCAAATGAAAAATAGTATCATGGTAGTTTATAAAAAGCCTGCTAAATGCCTGGTTTCAGTAACTAAAGTTTACCCTGTTAGGCTCCTGTCAACAGACTCCATCACAGGCTGCTCTGAAAAAGCTTTCAAATTTTATGACCGCAGAAGGATCTTTGATGCTGTAGCCCGAGGCAGCACAAAGGACCTGGATGATCTGCTGCTCTATCTAAATAGGACCTTGAAGCATCTCACAGATGATGAATTCAAAGGTACCACATAATGTCATATACCTTAAGTTGCCCTTGAGATGGGTAGCGGGATGGGGGGGAATAAAAATTTCCTGCACAAAATAGCACTGTTAAATGTAAGCTAGCTGTAGAGGGTCCTCTGTAGTTCCTACTGTTTAGGCAGTCCATTGATTGAAAGGCACAAGAGAATGCAGAAAAGTTGAAGTTTTCTGTGGAACTTTGGCTGGATTTTCCTGTCTTCTCAAAAGAACCATGTTAATTCTTGCATGCTTGGAAATAGATGATAGGTTCCTAGGTGTTTCTGTGTAGCTGTAATTTTGTTCATTATAGAACCAGAAACTGGGAAAACCTGCTTACTGAAAGCCATGCTGAATCTACATGATGGGAAAAATGATACCATTCCCTTGCTGCTGGATATTGCAAAGAAAACTGGAACTCTGAAAGAGTTTGTAAATGCAGAATATACTGACAACTATTACAAAGGTAAGAGGACAGTGAATACAGTTGAAATAGTGAATACTCTTGCTGATAAGACTGGAGATAGAGCTAGGAAGGGCTCTCAGTCTTCTGTGTGAGGTGTTATGCTTGAGGAGGCAGCGCCCCAAAGTTGCAGTGTGTGATTAATAACCAGTGCATTCATGCTAGATCTGTTTTGTTAGACAGATGCAATATTCTACCCTTTGAGACAGAGTGATTTAACAGCAAGTTCAAGGGACTTCCACTTGCTGTTTGTGCGATCTTTTTTTGTTTAATTCTAGAGTTTTTTATGTCTACAGAGCTCTCATTTCCACCATCTTATGTGAAGCTGAATGAATTGTGCTGCTCGAAAGCTCTCAGTTTGTGTTAAATGTTGAAGATTTCTGTCTGTCTCTGTAGGCCAGACTGCACTCCACATTGCCATTGAGAGAAGGAACATGTACCTGGTAAAACTCTTGGTCCAGAATGGAGCAGATGTTCATGCAAGAGCATGTGGGGAGTTCTTCAGGAAAATCAAAGGGAAACCCGGTTTTTATTTTGGTAGGATTAAGCACATTGTGAGCTTTATTGAATGAGTTATCCTAGCATTATCCCAAGCGAAAGATGTTAAATAATCCTGTTTATGTGAGACTGGAGGCTTAAAAGTCGTAAATGGTTTGATCCATGACTTACTCCAGATATTTACTCCTCAAAGATGAGTTTATAAAGAAACACAGTTGGTAGCTGATGGTGTTCATTGTCAGCTTGGTGTCTACATCCTTTTATTTTTTGAGCACTTTTATTTTGAGAGGTTGTAACCTTCCACCAGTCTTTATTTTGTGTTTTTATAAGCAGCCATGTTTCTGTAGTGCAGTTAAACGGAAGAAAATGTGATAGCTGTTTGAATCACAAGAATTAAGCAGAGAAATTCAAGTCTTCTCATGGTGAAAGCTGAAAATAACATGGTCTCTTTTCTGTTTATGCATGTGTACTAGGCATTCTGACCACTCGTTTCTTATCCACAGGAGAGCTGCCCCTGTCCCTGGCTGCCTGCACCAATCAGCTCTGCATTGTGAAATTTCTCCTTGAGAACCCCTACCAGGCTGCTGACATTGCTGCTGAGGACTCCATGGGCAATATGGTTCTGCATACTCTGGTGGAGATTGCAGATAATACTAAGGATAATACCAAGTTCGTTACGAAGATGTACAATAACATATTGATCCTTGGTGCCAAAATAAATCCTATCCTGAAGTTGGAAGAACTCACCAACAAAAAAGGGCTGACTCCATTAACGTTGGCAGCCAAAACAGGGAAGATAGGGGTAGGTGAGCAAATGTGTCCAGCTGTCCATTACTGTGTCAGGTTATACAGAGTACAGGCAAAACATTTATGCAGGATGGATTTTATCACTGCTTATTGCCGAGTCCTTTCTATTAAGAGGAATTAATATTGCAGTTTAATGTGCAAAATTGCATAGCGCTTAATGCCTTTGAGGAGTATGTGTGCATGCGTGCATCTGCCCGGGTGGCATTACATATATACTAGCAGTATATAAGACAGCCCAGGTGGAAACAGAAGGTGGGTTTCTGCTATCTTCTGAACAACAGGCTTGTACTTTTAATTGGTGGATGGAACTCACCGTCTGACAGTCTCCATTCAACTGTATGCTCAGATGTATAACAAATACCTCTGAATTTCTCTGGTAGGCTTGAAACATGGATAATTGCAAATTTTATGTGGTAGAAAGCAAAGAAACGAGCTTTATTCTACACCTGCATTTTCCATCCACCAGCATACAGTGAGAAGATTCATAGTTTTTACTTCAGACTTCAATCTCTTTCATGGTCCAGTGGATTGACTTCAACATAGTTAAACTGTGTTAATCTAAATTAAAGTATTCATCTCTTATGAAGATACTGAGGAACTAGGAGTCTATTAGCACTGAAATGTTGCTTGTATTGTTCTTTTGCAATTAGATTTTCGCTTACATCCTCAGACGAGAGATCAAAGATCCTGAATGCAGACACTTGTCTAGGAAGTTCACTGAATGGGCTTATGGACCTGTCCATTCATCTCTTTATGACCTGTCCTGCATAGACACATGTGAGAAAAATTCAGTGCTTGAAATTATTGCCTACAGTAGTGAAACACCAGTAAGTATGTACTCCTTGACATTTATTTGCAGTCTGGGGACTACTGGAGATGAGCTCTGTGTTCTACACAGTGCATCTTTTGTGTCATTTTGGTAAAACAGCAATCTGTATTAGAGGAAATATTTGCTAAATTTGAGTATCACTTGCTATTTTTAAAGCCCAGTGCATACTGAACATGTCAAGTTTCTCCTCTTTATCTTTCCACTCAGAATCGTCATGAGATGCTGCTGGTAGAGCCCCTTAACAGGCTACTGCAAGACAAGTGGGACCGATTTGTCAAGCACTTATTTTACTTCAACTTCTTTGTATATGCAATTCATATCAGCATCCTCACCACAGCTGCCTACTACAGACCTGTGCAGAAGGGGGACAAGGTATGTTATTTTGTCACAGCCGTTGCATGATATCCTAGAGCAGCCTCCCATTTGCATGTGTGCAAGGTCAGTTTTCTTCCTTTCCTGAAGGTGGGAGGGAGACTTTGGTCTTACTTGTTTTTCAGGCAAGCCTTGCACCCTTGCTTCAGCACATTCAGAAGTTTAACCTGTTACCTCAGAAATGTAATTGTTTTCAGCTGCTGGCAAGAACAAGTCTTTCTTATCTCTAGTTCTGCTGAATATCTCTGTGCTCTGTTTTACACAGCCTCCCTTCGCTTTTGGTCACAGCACTGGGGAATATTTTCGAGTGACTGGAGAGATACTGAGTGTATTGGGAGGACTGTATTTTTTTTTCAGAGGGGTAAGATATTTGAAACTTTTCCTTTTTGCTGTAAGTGCAAGTGAGAACCAGACCTACCTTTTGAATTGGTTGTCAAGATAATCCATGCTTTAATCAAGAGCTACAAAGCTTTTTCTTTGCCCTGGTTAGGAGATATCAGGTTGCTAACAAGCCCTTGTTCTAAGGTACAGTTTTATCTATTGTACAAAGAAGAGAGACCTAAGAAGTCAGTGAGCATCTAAACCATTAGCTTGGCCAAAATGTAAAAATGGAGTATTGCAACTAGCCAAGCCTACATTGAAGATTAACTGTCCTAGTTTAAAGTCAATCACCTTCCTTTTGGTAACCAATAGAGAATATACAGTGATTCACAGATCCTCAGACCACTGAGAAGACTGCTGTCACCAAAAGAGGAGAGGCCCGAGATGTAAGGGGAATGACATTACCAAAGTGTCTCCCTTGCAACAGTGATCTTTTAACTATTCCCATTCAGACGGAATGTTTACTCTCTCCTTGGATACAAACTCAGTCTTCATTCTTTTTTTTCTTCTTTCTTTCAGATACAGTATTTTGTGCAGAGGCGCCCATCATTGAAGACGCTGATAGTTGACAGTTACAGTGAAGTTCTTTTGTAAGTGTCTGTGATTGTATTTCAGCATGAAGCAGATGACTGCGTGAGATCTGTTACAAGTGGCTTAAACCACTTGTAATTGTAATTGGTAGACACTTTACAAAATACTTGCCAGTGGTTACTGTAACACTTGAACAAATGTGTCTGGATCAATAATTTCCTGTGGAGGTAAAGCAGATTAAGCATTTAGAAATGCAGTGATTGCATCATGCAACTGAGTTAGGAATAGATCTCCAAGTTGGACTTGCCAATACAGTGTATGCGCTGAATATGCAGATATTCTCCCATTCCTAAGGGGAATTTCACATGATTTGAGCCCTTTGTTTTCCTAGAGGGAGTGCAGCTAAAATAAGCAATTTCATGCCTCTCTGGAAGGAGAGGATGTGCTAAAGAAATGAATATGTCATCAAGGACTTCAGTTCCCTCCAGTCAGAATGAAGAGCAAGAGTATATGGAAGTTTGTATGTGGGGAAACTGAGGAGCTTGCAAAGGAAATTGTAGGACTGGAGAAGGAAAGGAATGAAAAGAGAGGAAGGGTTTGCCAAGACTTGTGTGTGTTTACTATGCTGAATGTCTCATGTTTCTCCTATGTTCATACCACCTATGGCTGTCTCAGCACTCTGCATTCAGAACATACTTGTCTTTCAGCTTCGTTCACTCTTTGCTCCTCCTGAGCTCTGTGGTGCTGTACTTCTGTGGCCAGGAACTGTATGTGGCTTCCATGGTCTTCTCCTTGGCTCTGGGCTGGGCTAACATGCTATACTACACCCGTGGCTTCCAGCAGATGGGCATTTACTCTGTCATGATCGCAAAGGTCAGTCCAGTGAGTGGGTGGTGAGGCCAGCAGAGTGCTCACAAGAGGAAACTGCCACCAATACCTGGGTTTCTAGGAGAAGAGTCACCAGGTGCTTTCATTATGCCACTGGGAAGGCCCGTCAGACAACCACACTCAGCTTTTATTTTCTGAGCAAAGAGATACACTTTTTAAGTCATAGAAAAACTTCCATGCATCCATGCATTTTATAGCAGTCTTGAATACCTTCTGTTACTGTTATGCTTTGAAGTAACTCTACAGTTGGATAGATGTGGATGTAAGTTGACTGAGAACAGTACAGAGCTCATCTGGTGTGAAGTAGCACAGCTTTCTGCCAGCTGGAAATTTCCTTAGGAATAGTTTACATGTTACCAAACAGCACAATTAGGTAGGAGGCAGTAGCTGGCTGATAAACCTCTGTGTATGATATAGCCAGCTAGTCCAAGAGGGGAAGAAATAGGCAATTATCTTAATGTGATTTATACTCACAAAGATGAAAGTATTTGTTAAGCATATATCTTGCACACGTGTAAACTGTTGCTTGAATAACAGAGAAAAATGTTTTCTATATTAAAGTTGATTATCTTGGCAGGATAAACAACAGTTTAATGCATGAGCAGCCGCTTCACAGCAGTTGCCTTCTGGAACTGAAGGTTTATTTTCTACTGATTTTTGTCGCAGTTTATATTCAAGGTTTTGCAATAGCAAAATGTTCCATTTCTATGTTACAGATGATCCTAAGAGACTTATGTCGCTTCATGTTTGTCTATCTAGTATTCCTCTTGGGATTTTCCACAGGTAAGATCAAACTTGGTGTTATTTTTTTGGTTATCTTAAAGAATCTCAGAAAATTATATTTTTCAGTTGACTTAGAATTTTTATTTCCAATGAAAAACTAAAAAAATCAACCTTGCTACAAAAGTCATTTCAGAATAACAACTATGTGTATGACTGCTTTTCATCCCTGCGTCTGACTGCTTAACAACACTGAATGGATGAACAGTCATCCTGTTCTACGTAGACAAACCTGACACAGCACTTACTGAAATATGACAGTTATGGGGACTATTTTGTATAGCAATTTTATTGAGGATGAGGTGCCATGAAAATATTTTCTCTTATCTGATACTTTTATGCTCATTTTTATTGCTTGCAGTAGATCTATGATCTCAAAGTATATTTTCATCTTCTATGTGATTCTTCTTTTGCTACAGCTGTGGTGACTTTAATTGAAGATGACAATGAGGGGCAGGACACAAATAGCTCTGAATATGCCCGATGCAGCCATACGAAACGAGGCCGCACATCCTATAACAGTCTGTATTATACCTGCTTGGAACTTTTCAAGTTCACTATTGGGATGGGAGACCTGGAGTTTACAGAGAACTACAGGTTCAAGTCTGTGTTTGTCATCCTTTTGGTTCTCTATGTCATCCTTACGTACATCCTCCTGCTCAATATGCTTATTGCACTGATGGGAGAAACTGTGAGCAAAATCGCACAGGAGAGCAAGAGCATCTGGAAACTCCAGGTATCTTTGTTCTGTGAAGCTATCCAAGATGGAGGTTGTGGAGAATCATAAATTTCACAGAGAGTATGTAGAAATCAACATGTTTCAACATAACAGGCCACTGCACGCAGGTTCCTTTTGCATACATGTGTGATGTTTTGCCTGAGCAGATGTTCTCTGTGTTGCACACGTTTAGAATTTAAGAAAAGTACTTCTGCATTCAGACTGAATTATTTGAGCTTTTAATGGTGGAAAATCCTGATCAGAGTATGAAGACAGGATTACGGAGGGAAAAATAAAACAATCTTTTCCAGAATCTCAAAGGCATATTTACTTTTGTTTGGGGTGAGGATTGTAGCTTGATAGTTCTAATTGCAGGGCAATAATTCAGCATTTTAAATGTCATGCTAACAGACGTGATGCTTCGTAGATGGGTATGATGCATGCTTTAAGGTAGTGATAACAATAAAAGCTCAAGGTTTCTTTCTCTAATTAAAGGCAGAATTCAGGATTTGCATGACTGAAATGGCAGATTCTTAGTGGTCTGCTTTCTTTTCCCTGTTAGAGAGCCATCACGATCTTGGATATTGAAAACAGCTACTTGAACTGTTTGAGGCGCTCATTCCGATCTGGAAAAAGAGTCTTGGTGGGGATCACACCTGATGGCCAAGATGATTACAGATGGTGCTTTAGGTAACCTGCTTGTAGGCCAAATGAGCAGTTTTTCATAGACAAACAGCATTAAGGTATTTGATAATGGATAATGGGAAGAAGAGCTGTCCCCTTGGAGCACTCCTCCGACAAGTACCATACTACAGTAGTCAATGTAATCTATTTTCTGGGTCAGATCTGTGGCTTGAGAGGTGGCAGTAGGTGATATAAACTAATCCTGGGGTTCTCTCTTAATGCTTAGAATAGATATTGTTTTTGTTGTTCTCTCCCCAGAGTTGATGAAGTGAACTGGTCCACGTGGAATACAAATTTGGGCATAATCAACGAAGATCCTGGGTGCTCTGGTGACCTCAAACGAAATCCCAGTTACTGTATTAAGCCTGGTAGAGGTGAGGGTTTCAGGGACCTAGATTCTAGTGATGGAAACAGTACAGATTGTTTGTTAGAGGGCAGTCTGTTTGTACACTTAAGTATAATGATGGAAGCTAAGTTTATGTCTTTTTCAATCAACAAAAAAATGTAAAGGACTATGTGGGCTTATTATTCGCATAGCAGTTTTTATTCTCTGGAAGAAAAGCACTACTGATTCAGCATTCTGATTGTTGATTTTATAAGGCAAATAATGTGTGCAAATCCTGAGGGCTTATGACAGTGTATGTTGGCAACCACATAGCCAAAAAGCTACTCTGGAGGCCACAAATATGGCTTCTTCGGGAAGCTTCCTTGGGAATCCAGCATCCAGCACAGCTTTTTAACTCTAAGACAATCTGCTGTGCTTGCCAGCTGAAGTATGGAAAACTCTGGGAACAGAATGTGGAAAAAATTCCACAAAGCCTTTTCTTCCTGCTTCTTTCTTCTTTCATCAGCTTCCTGTTCAAATCACTTGTATATTTCTGTTTGTGTGGAGGAGAAGAAATTAACCATTCCTTTCATTTTTAGTTTCAGGGAAAAACTGGAAAACTTTGGTTCCACTTTTAAGAGATGGAAGCAGGAGAGAAGAAACACCAAAACTACCAGAAGAAATCAAATTAAAACCCATTTTGGAACCTTATTATGAGCCAGAGGATTGTGAGACATTGAAGGAATCGCTTCCAAAGTCAGTCTGATCTTTTGTTTTTAAGAAGGTTAATTCTAGTTGTTTGTGTTGGTTCTTACAAGGAGGACAATTAAAACGCTTCCTTCATAAGAGCGGGGATTTATGGAAAAAGGCCAAAGAAGCTAGGAAATGACTGTGTGCAAGGATTCATTAAGTATCTTGAATAAACTACTTGTTGTTTAAGCTCATGTCTTCATGGTTATTTTTTAATATAAATCTGAAAGAAAGTAGGTACTTATTGCTTGGTTTATATTTACTTGGCTAGATGTTTGCATGTAGGCTGACTTACAAAGTGTTAGACAATTCTTATAGCGTGGTGTGGGTTTGTTTGTTTTCTTTTGCTTTGCCTTACGTTAAATACACTGAGAATTTCCCTCAGTTAGAGCTGTCTGTATGAAAGTGAGCTGTTTCTTGCTGCGCATTTTTTCCCAGTCTTCACTTCTTTCACTCTTTGCAAGTGCTCCCATGCATTTCTGAGGTCTGAGCTGACATTCTCATTGTTGGCTCATAGGTCCTTCACTAAGTTTTGCACATTGGTGCAAGTGGCCAGTAATGGTGAATATTCTGTTGATAATATGAAAATAACAAAAAGGCCTATAGAGAAAAGGTTATAATTTGCCACTCTGGACATAGTAGATTTCATAATTTGACTGCTTTTAGATTATTTTAACAAGTATTTGTCTGAGCAGCCACAGGCCCTGATTTCATGACTTTCCAGCCTTGAAAACCAACTAACTGTGATATAATGGAAATGGATCAGAGCAGTAAAAATTACCAAGAAACCAAAGGTAGGTTGCTGTGAAGAATGTTTCTCGGAAAGGAGATAAGTGAGGGCACAGTGAAAGAATGGTAAGTAATGAATCATCTAAAGATGTTAGTCTTTCTCATAACACAAGAGCAAATATACTGTGAAATTGTAAAGGTTGGATAGTCAAAATGAGCAAAATGTTTCTCTTACAGAGTCTGAGTAAACTCCAGAATACACAGTTACTGTTACTGAGGCTGAAGGCTTAACAATATCCCAAATTTGACATTTATTTAGATAACAGGTGAACTTTGCATAAAGTAAGAAAGCATGGCTATATGGACTGTATGTTTCAAAGGTCAGATATATAATAATGAATAACAGTAATTATTTTGAAATCAAAGTTTTTATTCTTGACTTTAACAGCAATGAGAGGAAAGTAGCTGGTCAGAAAGGAAGGATGGGAAAATCTGTGGTAAAGAGCTGACCCAGTGATCCAGTGCTGGACCTGTACAGCTGCGATGGGCAAGAAAAGGTAAATTACCCTCTTTCCTTTCTATGTATCAATAAGGCACGTATACCTGACAGCCTTTACTATGCAAATGCATCATGCATATACAAGTATCCTTAAGCCAGTTTCAGTTTGAGCTTGTGTGTTGTTTCTGTGGCTGTGTTCAAAGTGCATCTGTTCTAAAGCGATATGCTAGATAGGTGAGTAGTAAATTATTGAGAAAATTGGAATTCAAGGAGAAAATTGTCCCAGCCTTTGAAAGATAATTTTCATCGACACATCTTAATTTTTTTTTCTGCAGTAGTGCAATATGGAGGCATTCACTGCTCTTAAAAAGAAGCAATTATATTTACCAACAGACTTTTCTCCACTGCTAACACTGTCAGATGAACTCTGTGTTGTTTCTAGTTAGTTCTTTTACTGGGGTCAGGACTTCTCTCAGTGCTAGTTTCTCATAGGTTACTGTAGACTTCAGTGAAGTTTGCAAGCATCCAGCTTATTTGAAATAGTAGCACCATCTAGAGGACTATTAATTCTTGATCCTTCTGTTAACCAAATCATTCAGGACAAATGTTACTTTTTTTCATAGAGTTTTGCAGAGTGTAGCCACAGAAACTCACCAAAGAATTTGAAAGAATTATTTAACAAAAATCAGAATTTAAACTGAATAAAACTGAATAAACTGAATAAGCTTTGTATCTCATGAATAGGGAGACTACAAAAGGTGTTCAGAGTAGGGATGTTGAATGTCATACCACTCTAGAGGTGTATCTCTGAACTCCTGTTAGCAGTCTCTAGAGGTTCCAGTCAAGACTTCCTTATGGTTGGTTCTTACTGAATATAGTAAGAGGCCGTCTGTATGTAAAACAAGTACAGCTAAGTAAACAAGACAGGCTGAGGCAGTGAAACTCCAGCCATTAATAATAAATGTAGAAAGGGGCCAACCAGAAAAACACAGGTCATTGTCTCCATGCCTTTATGTGCCAAAGCAAATTTATACTTGAATGCACACAGGGAATGTAATGTAGCTGGAAAGCATTTATGAAGTTTCTGTATTCCCTGTGAGGGATCTATTTGTTGTAATTATCTGCCTGCATAGAGACCTACTCTTAGTGGTTAGATTCCACCTTGATTTATATCAAGTGCCTATCCAGAAGGATTTATTTGCTTCCGTGGGTAACCTAAGCAGAAAGTTGGCCTGTGCCTTCCTGTCCTTTTCTGTTCCAGCAAGATTACAGGGAGTGCAGGGGGCTTTTTATTAAAAAAAAAAATTGAAATGCAGAGTGAAAACACACATCTGTATAATGAATATGTAAATGTAATGTATTTGATATATTTGTGGGATAGGTGCTGGTGGCCTTTTGATTGCTTTTTTTTTTTTTTTTTTTTAAACTCTTAGCCTTCTTTTGGAAGTAAAAAAGAAAAATCTCATTTTTCTCAAGTAAGTTATTACTAACCTATCAGAATTTCTAGCTATGTTACCACTCAATTACTGCTGCAGGCAGGAATTGTGTTTCCCACAGCTGGGGTGATATAGCATAGCAGGGTCTCTAACCCGGTGTCACACACATTTATTTAGACTCAGCTAACCATGGCTCTGCCACAACTTACTTCCTTCATCTTCATTCCATCTAAATGCATAGAAGTGCTTTGAAAATGAAGGTGCGTCCCTGTTAAGGCAGACTGGGTGGGATGCCTACGGGGGACACGCTGGTTCTGAAGAGACAAGGAACACAAAGCCTTAGTGGAGGGCTGTGACTAACTCCCAGGGAAGAGAGGTGGCTTGTCAGGAAGTATTTGTGCTTTAACAATAGCTTTGCTAGGACCAGAACACTGCTATTGGTACTGCTAGACAATTGCATTGGCTGACAAGGAGCATGGCTCTACAATAAATTAATCTTTATTTCTATTTTTGTGGTGGAGGTTCAGCTCACCTTGCCAGCCATGCTGGCTCAAAAGCAAAGGAAATGGAGTTGATGTGCTCACCTCATCTGTCTGTGAGTGACTATAATTAGCAGTAACTGTAAATAATGAGTGTAAATGTGCATATGATGGGAGACAGCAAGAAGTGAGTTCATCTAAGGTGAGTTGGGCTTCACTTTACTGGGAATTGAAAATGGGCTGATTAACATGTATAAAAGCCAAACGTTGATCTCAGTATGCTGCTGCACTGCCATACCTGAGATGCAACTTGTGCCTAGTCAGTCACATAAGCTGCTACATCTTTCAAATTCCAATAATTTCTGAATTATTTGAGGACAGTATATATATTACCTGAAAAATATGAAGCCACATAACCTGTATTATGTACTTATTGTGCCTTCTGCAACGGCTGGCATTGTAGCCTGCATGTCACTGGTCCTAATTAGACAACAATGTTAATCCCTTCTCCGGCAGTGCATTTGTCAGTTTTTGGTGGGCTCCATGGGAGACTGCACAGCCCACCAGAGGGCCCCCACGCTGTGTGCAGAGATCCTTACCCAGTCCCGAGGTACCCCATAGCTGACTTGCCCCAGGAAAACCCCTCCTCCTCTGACACCACTGTCCTGTTATACTGCCCACAGTCACATTCCTCATGCAGGATCATATTTATCTTTGCCAAAAGCCAGGTAATCCCACTGCCCTTCTGTGGCAAACATTTGTGAGAATGAAGATACTTATGAGTCTTTCTTGCTCTATTAGGCAATAGGCCACATGTACTAGGGCCTGGAAGGAAATATGTCTTAATCAATGCTGCCTTACGCAGCATGGGCACTCTGGGTCTTCTGATGTGGTTACAGAGCTCTGAAGTGCTTCCCATCACGCACACCATGCAGACTGGGATTACTTCTGACTCTGGAATAGTTTCCAGAGTAGGAGAAAATATGGACCCAATTTCATCAGTTATTAAACTGTACAAAACACTTCAGAATAGATGGTGGAGAGTACGCTATTTTTTTGGGAAGGAAGGGAAATCAACCAAATGATCTCATGAGGCTTCTGCTTTTCTGGTGTGTTTGTGATACTGTGGCAGAGCTACATCACTATTAGTAATGCTTCCTGTTTCAATATGCAGGCAATGAGTGGGTATGAAGAGACATGAATATTTACAAAATCACTGAGGTTTTCAGACTCCATCATCAACCAAAATTGTACTTGTCTGTCATTGTTTTAATCAGCCTCCCTGAACAGTTTAGTCACCTGAATGTTGACATGAAAGGTCATGTCACCTGGAATTGCCATGTCAGCCGACTGTGGAGCAGCCAAGGAAAGCAACTCCCAGTGACAGGAACTGGGAGGAAGTGTGTCCTACTCACTCAGCCAGTAAGAGCAGTTTTAAGCAATGTCATCAAGTGGAAGTCATTTGTTTCCAAGGTGGTATAGTAGGTGTAGCTCAGAGACAATTCCTGTTCTCCAAAAGAGAGTGTGGATAATGAACCACCCAGGGAAAAAGGGATTGTGTCCTCAGTTTCTGAAAGTCAGGAGTGTTTAATTGACATAGAGTAAGACACAGGAAAGCCAGTGTCCCTCATTAGCAGCAAGATTCAGAATAGTGAAATTTAGGTCTGGAAATGGATAGAGGGTTCTCAAGAGACTGATTTGCAATGACAAATGGAACACCTGTATCTTAGCTAGGAACTGCATGACAGAAAGTGGAAGCATTGACAAAAGGGACACAATCTGCATAATAAAAGATTTTTTAATGAGAATAATGGTTTGAAATTGAGACAGGAAAATGTATCCTGGAAAGATGGTCTGTCCATAGGGCACGTATGATGTGTGTCTGCTCCGAGAACTCCCTTTGGAAACAATGGAAGATTCAAAGTTCTGCTCATGTGTACAAATACATGCAGTGCCATGGGACCTCCAGGTTTTAGTTTTCTTATTTTGGGGGTATATTTCAATTGTTCAATGTTCTCCTTGAATTCTGCTGCACTTATTTCCCAGGAACAGCTTGACAGTAAGTGAAAGGGACTGCAGGGACTTCATTTTGTTGTAGTTAGTGAGCATCTGATACAAGTGCTACAGGTGATGCAAGGTTTAGCTCTCAGTGGAAGAACTGAGAGTAGGTGAATTTTTGTTCACATCGTACTATTACTATACAGCTTTAACTACACCTTTGGAGGGAAAGGAGCTGTTTCCCAGACTAAGATGGGTGTAACCAATGAAAATACTTTCCTTTGAAATGAGGAGTTTTGATGCTTCTTTGACTGAAGCATCAAATGGCCAAGCAACAGTTCAGCCTGAAATTATTATAACGTTACTGTTCCTCTTCAGCTTTGGTGATGAGCCCCTAAAGGCTACTTGAGTCAAGCAGCAGCAGAACAGACTTGAGTAAAAAAAACTGTAGCATATAGGTGGGGCATGCTTTGCTCACAGTGTATTCCTTGAGGCATCTTCATATTGCTTAATTCCTCAGTGCTGTTTAGAGTTACCAGAAACCATGCACCACAACTGAAGATTGACTGAGGGTACAAACTCACTCTGAAATAGCTGGAGACCAACCTTGACCTAGTTGGGACTCTGAGGCTCAGAACAGCCAAGTGAAGTTTTTGCTTTGAAAGTTCTCAATGAAGTGTTAAGTGTTGATTTGAGTTGGTCTGAGTTCTGTTTAGAGTAGCAGTGTGACCTGTTGTGACTTTCCTATTACTCTTTTCTGTCTCTCCATCTGGTTAAAAGTTAGCTGGAAAATCTCTGGGAAAGTGATGGTATCTTCTCCTTTTTAGCATACCCTACAGAAGTGCTCTTCATGTGGTTCTTCGGCATTAAATGCATATACATTCTTTTAGAAGCATAGTCTGTGGGATATCTTGTGGAGCCTTCCCACACCAGACCGATAGAGCTGAATCCTTTTCCACAGAAACAAAGAGAATTTAGGTGCATTTTTTCCATAAAATGATGAGAGAGTCTTGTGAATCAATTAAACACTGTGCTCGGAGGAGCTGGGCTGCTGCTGGTAGTTGGTGGACACAGTGCTTTAATACTTAAACTTTTAAGGACACTGGGGACTGGAATACTGACAATAAGTAATTTACAGTTGCCTGTGCTGTTGCCTGTTAATGTTAAGATTGTTTTTTGGATAACGGCCTTTCCTCCCAGTGATTACCAACTGGAGTACTGAGATTCACAGAATTAAATGTGAAGTCAGAATAGTTTCTTAATGCGGGTTTGACTCAGATCGTGTCACGTGTCAGCAGAACAGAAAATGCAGTTTGCTGCTGTCAGCTGGCGGATCTCCAAATGCTCAATCCCTCCCATCTGGGGCTTCCTTCATCTTGTTCGTTTTAGTTTCTAGTGAGTCTAGCAGTTGCTGGAAAAACAAAATAATGAATGCCAGATAGGGCATCTGCTGCTTATTGGTGCCGTGCACGCCTTCCAAAGCTAATGTTTTCAAGTCATTTTTCATAGGAGATGCATGTCTAGTTTTTAATGTTTTTAACCTTTATGGCATTTCTTTAAGTAAGTGAGACAGCTGGTAGCTGCTGTGAAACTCTATAAAGTGATCTGCACAGCCACGGTACAGCCTATTGCAAAATCCTTCATGGCTTGTAAGAAGTCTGAATGGAACAGGTCTGGGAACTTAAAGGCTGAGTGGGTTAATGATTAAAACTATAAGAAAATGGTTGTACAGATGTGACTTACTGTAGTTCTGCTTCTTATTTCCTGGCTCTAAAGGCTGCCCTTAAAGTAACTCTGTTCAGGCTCACAACGCCCATATGCAGCACATGATGTTTTTACCTGTTATCAGGAAGACTGGTTAGGAATGGTCTGTCCACATGTCTTCTAAATCTGACAATTGCATGGAAAAGGCCACATTAGCAACTTAATGTCCTCATAATGGAAGGAGAAGCTGTTAACACATAACAGGCAAGATGAAGTGTAATTCTTGGGCCTGTGAATTGTTAGAGCTCTCACGATCTTCTCTACTTTTTCATAGTCAGATTTGATACAAGGCTCTGACTCTTGCTGTAGCTTGTCCCTGGTTTTCTTTTTGGCTAACTGCCACGACGTTGTAAATAGACCACAGTTAGGTCCTGCGTGCTGCTAAGCCACACAGATCTGGGTACTTTCAGATATAGCTGCTTTCTAAGTTCAAAGTACAGTTTGCTGCTGAACTAATTTTCCCTTCTTTGCAAAGGAATTTAATTGCTTTTGTACTGTGGTTTTTAGGAGAGCTAAAGCAAGAGTCCTTAAATGCACCTTCCCCCAGATTTAATCTAACTTAATCTAACTTTGCCTATTCTCACATGCAGTACTCCAGTCTCAGAGTGACTGCAATTAAACAGTTTCTCGTAGTTAGTGTGGAGAACAAAGCCAGTGTTCTTCCAGGCAAGATTAAATGCCATTATTCAGTTCTTGAGTGGTTAGACCAGCAGCTAGGAGACCATCAAAGCAACTGACTCTAGACTGCAGCATATTAGCTTAGGCAGTCATTTGACAAGGCGTGAACAGCTTTGCCCAGTGCAGGGTTTGGAATATATCATCATCAGGTTGGAATATATCATCATCAGTTTGTGTCAGGCAGAGCTGAATGTGTGCTTGGCTCATCTGACCAAAGCTCTCCTAATGCCAAGTGGAACTGGTGCAGGCATGGACCTTTTCTCTGTGGAAGCTGATTCATTACCAGTAACAGCGTCACATTCCTGGTATTTCACACCGAAGGGCTGGCCTTGATGTGGTGTAAAGATAAAACCCAGCAGTCCTGTTCTTTAAAGAGATCTGCTTGAACAGGAGGAGTTCACCTGCAGTTTGTAGATGTATTTTACAGTCATTTTGCTCAGATTCGAATGCCTGTTCTAAATCTGAACGTCCCGAAGGTGTTTTATGTTTTTGTTTCCAGCTCCCTCAAACATGACTCTTTCTTCCTTTTTTTTTTTACCGTGGAGAAGTATTTCTGTTTTTCTGGCCTGCATTATTCCCCTTGAACTCCCATTTATTAATCAAGTGAAGGAAAGGCGAGTTCTAAGTTTGTCTTTTAGGCTTCATTGCAAAGACATGCAAGTTTTAAGTGCACCATTTATGCTGGTAATTGAAAGATTCTATAGGCAGAACAGAAGAACTTATAGTTCCTTTTCTGGCGTGTCCCAAAGAAGAAATGTGCAGCAACCATTGCTTAACAGCTCAAAACCAGCAGAGCTGGAAAACACCATTCCCTGTAGTTGGCATAGTGAGAAGTCACATCAGTGCTGTGTCTGTGAAACACAGGTGTGTTGTATCCTCACTGACCTAAGGGTACACATTCATCAGCAAACGTGCAGATAGGGAAAGATCTAAACACACCCACCATGTTTTCACTGACATTATTGCTATGAAAGCAGAAGATTTTCTAAACCTATTTCTTATTTTTCATAGTAGTAGCAAAAATATTTGCTTTCTGGAGCACTTAGCATGATTGTTTTATCATGTTTGCTTTGCTCTCTCTGAATAGTTCCATAATATATAATAAACTAAGCATGACATAAAGGGATGTCATTTACAACCCAAATACATGTGCATAACCATTTTCTTTTGAATGCAGTATGTAAACTGCAGAGCACTGTGATCATTGTAGATATTCTGCTGCTACCATTAAGTCAGCCATGAGCGACTCAGCTTTAGTAATAATTCAGTATATAATTATTGCGTGTGTGTGTGTCATCCCACTTTGGCAGCTGTGAAGTAAAGAGTTTGTTGTCTAGCAAGTTTCTCTCTGCTTCCTAATTTCAGATGTAAGAAACCCTGTAAGGCTTCAGCGCTCCAGTGCTGTACTTATCTGTGCTTTCCAGCAGCCAAGCAAACCCGATGACTGAAGAAGGGGGTTTGTGTACTTACAGAATCGTTTTGACCCTGAATATAGTTTTACTCATTTGGAAGATTCCTTTTATTGGATGTGGTCGAAACAGCAGCGGGCCCCAAATCTGAGCTTCATCTGTGCAATTTGGAGGCGCCTTCTCTACGCTGCCATGCAGGTTTCGTAAACAGGGTAAGTTCTGTGAGAGCTCTGTGGGTGTTTGGAGTAGGTGTGATGCTTTTCCAGAGAATGAAGTCTTCTAAACTATCCTCACTAAGCCTAGCTTTCAGCCAGAGAATGCTGCTGTGGTTGTTGCTGTTTTTCTCATTTATTAATCTCTTTCTCCCAAGGTGTGCCACATTGACTCAGAGCCATTCAGAAATTAAGATATAGCTTATTTCAGTTATATTTCCCTGCTTGATGCACTGTGACACTTTCTGATTTCTGTGCTGAGGAGATCCAAAATATACTGGCATACAGGCTGAAGTTAAAGATTTTTTTACCTTCTACTGAGAGATTCACTCACTGTAGTAACTGTCAAAGGCAGAATACCTGGAGTAGCAGAATAGTCTTTATTTCAACTCTCTAAAATGTCCTCTTTCTATGTAATTTGGAGATAAGCAGGAAAACAATTTTAAAGCATTTTCCTCCGAGAAAAACATTGCTTTTCACAGAGACTTTTAATGTCTCTGTGAGGAAAAACTTTCGTAGTAAAATAATATATTTTTCCCCAAGAAGAAAATGGCATTTTCATAGTGCCTGATGTCTACCACAGCCCCTCAAAAGATTGAAAATCCTACAGGAAGATTAAACTCTTTCTATCAAGTGTGACTTTCTGCTGATTGAATATATATACCATAAATAATGCACAAAAGTGAAATGGAAGTTTTATCATCGTTCCTCTGGGGGAGAGGATAATTTAATGAGTTAGTAAGAATCAGCTGTACTGTGGGTGTTCAAAGGATCCTGTGAATCTCTTGGTGGTCACGGCCTCTCCTCTGCCCCTAAGGGAGAGGAGAAGACCTTTGTCCCATGACAGGGCAGATAGATGTTTATAGTGTCATTGATCTGTTCAGGTATAAATATGTATGATGTTTCTCAGATAATTGAAAGGTGAGTCTGTGATATTGTGTGAGATGCTTCATTCTGTAAAAGTTGTGAAATCCCATTCAGCATTACAGACAAATGCACTTCTCTTTTCTCCCTGCCACACTGGAGGTGAGATACAACATCCAAAATGTCCTCAGAATCTCCTCCAAAGTAATTCTTAATACTATACATCAACATGGTATTTTTGTCTCACTGCCCATGTCAAATAAAGCACCTCTCTGATGGTGTGTAAGTAACAATTAAATGGATAATGAGACTCAAAAATAGTTACAACTAAAGATGACACTCCATATCAGGTTCCATAGACTGTAATAATTATGATTTGACATTCTTCAGACTGTTCCAATATTTTTCTCTTTATGTCATAGATTACATGAAATGATAGTGCACGGGAAGGTGATGATGAAAGCAGTTAGTCATTAAACTAACAAGTCAGAGGGAGGAAGAAGCTGATAAGCCTAAAAAAGCTCCATTTATTTTCATGACATTTGTATGAATGTACCTAAAATAAGAGCTGAGTTCAGTAAGTGATACTATCAAAAGCCTGGGCTTAACTTTCATCTGGGCTTGCAATTAATAGTGGTTAAAAATGAGGAGCAGACACTACTTCAGCACTGCAGGAAGGCACATTTACTGTTATGTCTGCAGTTGTTTACTTGTGCAGACTCTGACATCTCGTCTGAAATAGTCCCCATCAGATCTTAGATGTGGCTTTGAAAGTAGTATATAAAGTGACAAAAATATACAGAATTGAACTGTTCCTCTTTTTCCTCTTCAAACTCTTCCCTTAAATCACTGGTGGTTCGGTAGTCTTCCATCACAGACTGAAAGTTCAGTGTTATCTTTGCTTACTTTCACCTCTCTTAAATGATGTTTCCTGCTCTCAAGGCAGTGCTAAAATGT
Source organism: Gallus gallus (assembly GCF_016699485.2). Lineage (NCBI taxonomy): Eukaryota > Metazoa > Chordata > Aves > Galliformes > Phasianidae > Gallus > Gallus gallus. The sequence goes on from NC_052550.1 coordinate 7,169,724, forward strand.
CTGCAATGACAATTGCCTGCAGGTGGGGCTTTTGGCACGCTCCCCCTGTGGATGTCCCATGCAGAAATGTGGAACAGCTCTAGCACTGCTCACAGATTAAAAGCTCTTCCATGTGTTCATTGTGTGCTTTACAGATTTTAACCATAGCCTTTGCTTTTTCCAGCTCTGTGACCACTCTCTGACCCCTCTAACTTTCACACATGTGCCAAGTGTGTTTTTCTCAAATCAGCAACTCCTTTTGCTGACACATTTTTTGACCTATTGGTCTGTTTCCAACAATTCTCTTCCTCTAAAATCACTTATTTTGTAAAGCTGTTTGATGCCCATCTCCATCTCAGTCTAGTCTCCTTGTATGTGATTTATGGCAAGTATCACACTGCCCAACACGTTCAAGTTAAGGCTGTGATACGCCTGTCCCCATTTTCATCTCTGTTGTCAGGTCTTTCCAGACATGCTTCACAATCTTCCTTCTATATGTTGAGACAGAAGTAGAAAATCTGTATGTATTTTTGTCACATTAAGAAAAGTGGACGTAGGAGGAGGAAAAAGTGCAGTGCATGTTGTTCAGATCTGTTTGGTTTGTCCTTGGGTATGGAGGGCACTTCCCCAGTCTGCTTGGGAATGGATCCATGACCTTGTAAAACTTACTATTTCTACATTCAGTTCATTTTGCAGGATCCTAAATCCACCTTCTTGCTTTCAGGTTATTGTTGGTGATTTAAAATCATGCCCGTGAGCATTATGTTGAGAAATAGGAAGGTTATTATTATTACTTACAGAATTTGTATTGTGAGTGTTCTTAGGCAGATAACACGCATTAACATCTTTTTGTGTCGCATGGTGTTGGTGGTTCCCATACAGCAGAGCCATGACTTATTCTTTTTTTTTTTTCCTGAAATGTTGAGAAATGTCACCAGCACACAAAGGTCCTTGATGTCACCCATGTCATCATTTGTTTAGCTGAGACCAGGCTGGACACTGTTCAGAGATATTGTCCTTGTGATTGATGAACCCAGCTCAGTTTAACTTAGGCACATACTTGAAGTTACAGCACTCCTGGATTTATGGCATCACAGTAATGGCCCTTTTCTTAGAATGTAATTTAAACAATCTTGATTATAACCCTCCAGCCTTGACACATAAGATGACATGTATGTGCCTAATAACTGAAAAATGAAAATCTTTGATAAGAAGATCAAGAGTTGTATGCTTACTTGTGAAGAGGTTGTAAATGGGTAATTTGGTCTCTATACTTCCTTGAAGTGTTAAGTAACTGTGATTCTACTTACTGCAGAAACATGATTAAAGATAACAAAGAAGTTGTTCCACTAATGGGCAAGAAAACAAATCCACCTGGTGCACCTCCTTCAAATCAGCAAGAGAAGAAACCAACTGAGAGCACTCCCACAAAGAAAAGGTAAGACTCTAGCTCAGTGTAAAACATTGTATCGCCCTTCTAGTCTCTTTCAGTAGATATTTGAACTGCAGTATGACTAATGTCTTTATTCATGCTGTATATATGAATGAGATAGACCAGATAAAAGAAGGTGTTTTCAAAAAATGGAGGGCTTATGCTGTTTGTACGTGGAAGAATATTCTGTTTAGGTAGACATATGTTTACCCTAATAGGAAAAACACTCTATCCTAGAGGCATCAGATGTGAGCACTGGTCTGTTAAAGTTTGCTGCCTATCAGCTGGGCTGTCTGCATCCACTCTGTATACCTTTGTGAGCTTGCAAGAATTTGGTCTAATGATGATCAGCATCTCAGTAGGAGAAGGTAAATTGGTCTTTTTAAAGCGATGACGTGGCAGGGTACACCAGGTTTTGTAGAAAAGATGCTGGCCTGGAAAAAAGGAACGTTGCAAACAGCATCGCAAGGAAATATAGCAGGTTGTGGGGAGGCAGAGGTGGATTCAAAGAATGGGAGCTGGTAGGGCAGGAGGTTTGGGATATCCTTATTACAAACAGAAATCTACAGTCATTAAATTTTTCATGATTCTGACTAATGAGATTTCTTACCTATTTTATTTTATAAAATAAAATATTCCCTTTCATTCATATTTTATGCTAAGGAATTAATACAATGATTGAGGGTTTTAATTTAATGTGAATACTGTAATAAAAGCAGTAATTCATCCCTGATACTGTGTTATTGAAATCACTTAAGTTACTGTAGACTGAGGATGAATTTCATTCATAAACTTTTCACTCTGGCTAATTACTAGCTATTATAGCAACCTGTGAAGGCCCAGGCAATTGTGGCTGTTCTAACATTTATAATTTCTTAATAATCAGAGGAATCACTTTCTACAGAAATGCTGTCATAGGTTATTTGAGACCCACTGCCTGGTTGACCCAATTTCTGCTTCCAATTTTAAATTCAAGAAGAGAAACTCTTTGTTTGAATCATTACACTTTGCTTGTAGAAGGGGTCAATGCGGTGTCTGAAGAGCTCATAATACAGCTAGTACTCCAACAAGGGGCAATTCCATGGAAGATTTTATAGTTAAAACAAATACTGGCAAATACTGCACTTAATTACTTAATCCCCTATCTCCCATTCTGTTTTGTGGTATCAGTAACACTAACCCTGGGGGTTTGCCATCTCTCAACTAAGAGCTCAGGGTGTGGCCAACAGCATTCCTGTAATATAAGGAAGAAGATCACATGAATTTTAATGCAGTGGTTTAACGTGTTCTATTAATTACATGTTTCTAAGCTGCTGTACTTCTATAGGTTCAGAATGTTTCCTTCTGGCATATGGTGCCACTGAGCATCTAGTGCACCTGCATGGGTAGCGTTTCTCACTTTGAGTAATGCATTGGCAATATGTACTTAAAGAAAATACAATGACTTCCCATTCCTGAAGCCCCTGATGTCTGAATGTACTAATAGTATGTGTACAGGAAAACCAAGAGACAGGATGGGAGGAGCACTGCCAGCGTTGTCAGAACCTGATTATGCTTGTGGGCAGAGCTCCTGACAGTGTGCACCATGGCCACGTAAGCACTGGGTATTTTTTGGTAATTGTCCCCTTGCTTTGCATGGTGGATTTTGTTTTTTTTTTTTTTTCCCTGTGGTATCCCCAGATAACCCACATGTTGGTATAGGCTAGGTATGTTGGTTTCCAAAGCAGGCACCACTTCATAGCTGCTGTACAGCTATTGCGTGCCAAAATCTTCCACGTGAACACAGTGCTGGGAGAGATATCAACCCATGGCACGCTGCTCCTGGTGTGAGCAGCTGAGCCAGCCCAGCTAAGCCTGAAGAGCAGCACTTCTGGCTTTCTGGAAATGCACTGTGGCCTCCGACAGCTTTTACCTGTTGGGACAGATGCTACACATCATAGTCATGGAATGCAGAAAGCAGCATGAATCCTTGGCATTTTCACTCCATAGGCTTTCTGCCAAGTTAAGATCCCAGTGAAGCAACAGTGATTTACAGCAGCTGTGTATGTGGCATGTGTGGTAGAAATGATAGCAGTGGTCCTCCTTCTGTCCAGACTTTTCCTGCACTCTGAGGAGCACCCCATGCCTAGATAATTTCAGGGATGCTCTGCTGACACATCTCAAATGTTAAAAGGTCATGAAGTTTGAACAGCTATACACAATGAAATTAACACTTGGATTGCAGTTTATCACTGCTGACGGGTTTGGAATGATCTATTCTGATGGCTACTAGCTGGGGGAATAGGGACTAAATGTAGTAGCTGAAGAAGCATAAACATGTGTGTGTTTGTGCATACATGTCTGGCTGTCTGTGTCTGGTGTTGTGTTCAGCTGTGGGCACAGAAGTCTGATGCGAGGCTCCTTTTAGGCTGCTGGTGTCGATGTGCAGACATGTCAGGATCTGATGTTGTGCCTTCTAAAAATATCTCGGGATCTTTTGCCCATCTGCCAACATGGCAGTGCTGAACTGATGGCAGAGGCTGGGATCCTTCCAGGGAAAAGTAGACAGCATCCTATTAGACAGGTGTGATGCCAGAAAATATAAATTGTCAGTGTTGTTCCAGGTACTTCCATGTAGTGAATTCTGTATTTTATGGTTGAATTTGATTCTTTTACTAATACCTTTTCAATGCAATATGTTCAACAGTTCACATTTTTTTCTGGAGATTGAAGGCTTTGAAAGCAATGCAACCCCAAATAATACATCTCCCCCCGTGTTTTCAAAACCAATGGATTCAAATATTCGTCCATGGTAAGTTATCAATGCATATACATTAGTCATACTGCAAGTATATCTATTTCATTTTCAGCAGCTACTCCTTCCTCCTCCTTAGAGCTAAAATTCCACGTGGTTTTACATAGACTTTGGTCACTTCAAAGACAACTCTGCTGGAGGTCAGTTGTTGCTGGATTATTTATCTGTATGTGCTGCTATCATTTACACTGAATAAATCAGGCCTCCAATGTGAATAAATTTAAAATCAATGCTATCTTTTCATTCCAAAGCATATGTTATTTGTGATAGATGAGGACAAACCCCATGCACCCAATTTTCTGATGTGAAAACAACAGCTTAATTTAGCAAGCCATATTCCCAGCTCTGTGTGCTAACATCCTCACTCTGTTTTTCATTAACAACAAAGCCACATGAAGATGTTGAGTCTGAGATATTTAAGGCAGTTATTTATGCTGAATGAGTAGAGAAAAATTATGAGTGGGTAGAATGCAGCAGATATTTAAAAACTGAAATGGTACTGAAATTACAGAATTAAGAACTAGGGAAATATGAATCAAATCTAGAATAAGCTCAGAATTACCAAATGCTTTTGTCTAAGAGGTGACTGGTCAGCTTTTTGGAATTGTAGACACTTTTATTGTTGTATCAGAGGAAAAGTACCCAGATTTGTCCTTCTCATTCAGGAACAAACCTGCATGAGACACACGTGCACTTTGTCACTGGATTTTCTGCAGAGAAGTGATGGTCTGAATAAGAATGTACCCTGAGCTTCCAGCTTTGTTTCAAATAAATATCTGCAGAGCAATGTTGAATCCTTGCATTCTGTCCATGCATCCATCTTGTCAATACCTAATAGTCCAGGCTCCCTAAGTTATTAACCAGTGAGAGTTCATCAAATCCAAATCCCATAGAAAACAAAAATACAAGTGAGAAAAATGACTATCAGTTGATTCTTATGTCAGATCTGTTTTTAGGAATGTCTCGAAATGGCATACAGAAATTACAAAATACCAATGCCACTGAAGTCCTTTAAATTTATTACCTGAATATGCATATGGGACCCAGGCTTTAGTTTCCTTTAGCTGAAATTTCCACTCCAGTCAGCTGCAAAATGTTCTTGATTTGCCTACAGTGTACTGTGTAGTAAATCTTTAAATCACATTCATTGTGTACAACCCTGCAAGATTACTGCTTTAACACTTGTTTTGTGGCAGATGACAAATTAAGTGTGTGAGGAAGGAGGACAGTACGTTTCAAGGTGCAATACTGAAGATGTTGCACAAAAGGTGTTAAACAAACACTGCAGAAAAACTCCCACAGCTTCAAGATCTCAAGTGAAATAATGTAGAAAAACACAAAACAGGCTGCTTTCCTCAGCATTTTTTGAATGTAATAGAATGCTGTGGGTCTCTTCCTTTTTGCCACTCCTTTGGAAATGGACAATCCGAGTACTGACTGGTTCTTCATGCAGTTTGCCAAAACGTCTTCCAATATCTTCCTGTCTTAGCAGTTATGCTTCTCTCATTTCTACAGTGCATCTGCAAATGGAGAAGACATGGATTCCCCACAGTCTCTTCAGGACGATGTGACTGAGTATAGCCCTAACGTAGACAGCTGTGGGTGAGTGGAGATGGGAAGTATTTCTTAGTGCATTTTCTACAGCTTAAATCTATAGTAGGATAGATATTACCAATTGTGCCTGCCTTTTTTTCTTTTCCCAGAAATGAGGTATATATGCCTTTCTGAATATTCACTAATTAAACTTAGAAATAACTCTAAGCTTTGCTTTTCAATAGCATTTTCTTAGCAAATAAGCAATGTACAGAAACACATTGAGAGATCCATTTCAGTTCACCTATATGGAAACGGGACAAGTCAATGTAGTCTGGTACAAGTAATTGTATTTCTTTTTCCTCGTATGTAGAAAATAAACTGACTCAGCGATTTCATTATTGTTTTTGATCATTCAGTGCTAACATAGCACAGGGACCTGAGCAGACAGGAGCCCGGAAGAAGCTGAAAAAATACATATTTCGGGCAGTATCTGAGGGGAATGTTGAAGAATTGCAAGGTCTGCTCGCAGAGCTGAAGGAGAGATCAAATGTTTGTACAAACATGACTGTGCCAGGTAAGCTGTGGAGTTATCTGAAGGAACTCTTACCTCTTCTGGCAGTGCATGTGTGTTCTACTAGGAAAGACCTCAGTGCAGCAGTGACTCGTGTGTGAATCTGAAGTCACTTGTTTGCAATCAAATGGATGTCTTTTCTTATTTCTAACTGAAAATGTACTGAATCAGCTGCTTCCTTGCTGCCTCTGAAGTAACACTGGGGGAGTATTTATCTCTTATTTATGTTACCCTGGGGATCTGGTGCACTGTATTCCCACAGCCATACCTGAACTAGCTTCTGCAGTACGAGACTCAAAACTGATGTGTCTGTCCACACTACAGTTAGTCTGGTTGTGGTATAGCCACTGTTTGTGATGTGTGTAGCATGGTAGAGCAGGCAGAGAAGAAAAGAAGAGAGCTTGGATTTGTCTGGAGGTACCGTGTTGATGGGATAGCTGGAAAAGAAAGCAGACACACTGGCTGTCGTATTAACCACTACCACATCTCTGTATCATCTCACAAAGTACCCATAGCTCAAATACAGAACAAATGGGTAACTGCTTACCAAATAATTTCTTTTCATATGTATCCCTCAGGTTCTGCTCCAAATAAAAGATTCAAACTGTTTTCCATGAGCTTAATGATGGCTACTGTGATCTAATCCCCAAATTTACTCTTACAGATTATCTAATGAAAAAATTCACAGCTTCAGATACTGGGAAAACTTGTCTGATGAAAGCTCTGCTGAACATAAACAACAACACAAATCAGATAGTGAATATGCTACTGTCCTTTGCAGAAGAAAATGGTATTTTGGAGAGGTTTATCAATGCAGCATACACCGAAGAGGCATATAGAGGTACTGCCACCTGATACCATTTTCAGGCATGTGGCTAAATATGCCATCAGTAATCGTAACGTCAAAGATTTCACCCTAAATACCTGTGTCTGCTGTTTCAGGCCAGACAGCTCTAAATATTGCCATTGAAAGAAGACAGTTTGAAATCACTCAGAGTCTTATAGAAAAAGGAGCTGATGTCAATGCTCACGCCCAGGGTATTTTCTTTAATCCCAAACATAAACATGAAGGCTTTTATTTTGGTAAGTAGAAATGGGATTTCTGCAACAGTTAGGAAGGAATACCCAGAAAATTAAGACAGCACAGAAAAGAGGCAAATGTGGATCATTGCTGTCACTGAACCTAGATTAAGAAAGTTGTATCGCAGGACAGAAAAATGGCACAGTGCCTCTTATAAAGATTTGCTAGAGTCCACTGTATTATTAACACTCAGATATATTTGTAAAACACTTGTTAAATGCTGAATGGCAAATGAAGTGACACAGACTTGAATCTGAAGATTTTCTCCAGGTGTTTTCGTGCAAATGAAATTTTTCTATACCAAAAGCTAAATTAAAAATAATCTGTATTGATACATGCTTCTAAATATGAAGATATTTAATACAATCATTCTTATAATAACAGTTTGATTGCTTGTAATAAAACATGAACACATGTTGCATGTTATAATTTTGTAGGTGAAACTGCACTGGCTTTAGCTGCATGTACCAATCAACCAGATATAATTGAGCTGTTAATGGACAACACCAGGACCAACATTGCTGCTCAGGATTCCAGAGGAAACAATATCCTACACGCATTAGTTACTGTTGCAGAGGACTTTAAAACTCAGAATGACTTTGTAATCAGAATGTATGATATGATTTTGTTGAAGAGTAAAGACAGAAATTTGGAAAAAGTGAAGAACAAGGAGGGTTTAACACCACTACAATTAGCTGCAAAAACTGGGAAGTTAGAGGTGGGTATTATTTCAGTTGCATCTAAGAGAGTTGAAGTATGAAGAAAGCATCAAACCAACCATGTACTCAGATGTTAGTGCTCTAGGATATAGTTTTCCATGCTTGCTATGCTATATTATATACCAGTATTATACCAGTATACCACTGAGCTAACTGGGTTCAAAATGTAAGCAATGCTGCTTCTACCCTCCAGGGTTTTCCTCTAAGAATACCTCTCTGTAGAAAATACATATATACTATTAAAAAACAGCCTTCCAAACCTTTCCGTTGTACGGAAACTCAGAAGGATTGCATTTATTACAGCACTACTCTTAGACAATACAAAATCTTCATATTGTTTTAGAAGACTTTCCAGAACTGCTGTGTTACGCTGCTGTCGCATTTATCCCTCATACATCATCTGTGTATATGTGGTAATGAGTTGACAGTGTGATAATTTAGAGAGTAATTGATTAAGTTATAAACGTGAACACCTGGAAAATTGTGCATTCATTCTTTAGAAAAATATATCTTATTCTATAAGAATACTGTATTTATTTATTAGAAGTTTGTGGTCTCTAACAGCACGTATTTAATGACAGAATTACAAATGTATTAAATTACACTACTCTAGCAAAGATGATAATTAAAAGGTATTGGTTTTGACAGGTGTGTACGTATGCTTTCTCAGTTCCCTGAAGGATGCATTTGGTAACCAATGACTGCTCATGTTTTAGGTTCTGAAATACATCCTCAGCAGAGAGATAAGAGATAAACCCAACAGAAGCCTGTCAAGAAAATTCACAGACTGGGCTTATGGTCCCGTCCAGTCTTCTCTCTATGATTTGACAGAACTAGATACCACTGCAGACAATTCAGTATTGGAAATTATTGTCTACAACACAAATATTGGGGTAAGTTGCCTATTAATAAAATGCACATTATCTCAGTTTTCACACAAGCGGGAAGTTCAGACCTTAATAGATTTTTTTCTTTCTACAGAATCGCCATGAAATGCTGACATTAGAGCCCCTCAATTCACTCCTGCGAATGAAATGGAAGAGATTTGCTCGACACATGCTTTTTATGTCGTGTTGTTTTTATTTTCTGTACAACGTAACGCTGACGTTGGTTTCCTACCACAGGCCTAATGAAAATGAAGTGAGTGCAGTAACTTCACCTTAACACGTTTTACTGCTTTAAAATGCAATTGTATTTATGGTTTATTTTTAAAATGCTGGTGAATAAAAAAAATGAATGTGTCCCCAAATGTATCAGAATATCAGACTATATTGAGACCAGGCTCTCCCATATCAGGTTTTCTTATCTAGAAGGAAGAGTAGTAGAAGTTCCTTGTGAAAGTAACCCGGAAGCTACATAATACAAAGACAGACAGTTAAATTGATTACCCAGCCAGCTACATACATGAAGCTTCCACTTACTTTGCCTTTTACCCATCAGAGATGGAACTCAGTCCTTCATGTTGGCCTTGTCTTGCAGGCTCCACCTTATCCTTTAGCTCTGACGCGTGGTGTGGGATGGCTGCAGTTATCAGGACAGGTGATGGTTATGTTAGGAGCGATATTTTTAGCCATAAAAGAGGTAAGACTTTTAAATAACAAATACATAACAAAATAGGTGAAGAACCTCTCTAGATTGATGATCTTGGCCATATGTTTGCAGTATCAATATCGTTTGTCTAATGTCTGAAAGTCTGTGGTGCAGTACATTGCTCATTCTGAATGATCCTGAGGATTTATTTGGATATCACTGTGTTACTCTGTAAAATAAATGACTTCTCTCTTTTGGAATGCAAAAGACAAAGAGGTTTTATATAAATATAACTCTAAAGTTGTCAAACGACTGGGTTTAGGGACAGTGTAGAATTAGAACCTGTAACAGAAAAGAGTGGGTGTAATATTTGCCATATGTTATAAGTAATTAGAAGCTGTTAAATTACGCCAAAGATGACAGAAATTGAGACTTCGAGGTTACAGCCCTACAAAAAGATTTTCAATTCTACAAGCTATCAACTTATCAGAAAAGATATTTCTATAGAAAATTACCTTCAGACTGATTTTGACCCCTGCTTTCTCTTACTTCCATTTCTGTGTTTTTTCCTTATCTCATGATGTAGAGTGTAGCCATCTTTCTGCTTAGGCCTTCAGACCTGCAGTCAATTCTTTCTGATGCGTGGTTCCACTTTGCATTGTAAGTCTGTCATGCATATATTTTATACAGTATATATCATACATATCTAATCCATGATTACAGAGAATGACTCCCTCAGTAGATGCTCAATTTTCTTTAGATTATCAGTTTTCAGAGAGATGGATGTAATCTTCCACGCAGCTTTTCCTTAGCACATGCTGATGCTTTCACTGGTCAATAATAGTACTGGGGATTAATGTGTACAGGCTGTTTTTCACAAGGTGCAGTACTGTCTTTTATTTCCTTCGCATGCTGCATCTCTTCATGCTGTATATAGACAAATACACGTAGGAAACCTGGTTAATAAACTAAATCTAGCTTTACTCCTCCTGGAAGAAAACACGGTGTAAAGCTGGTTCAGCTGGCTAGTGGCAGTATCCCATCAGCTGGTCTTCATAAAGCACAGAGGATTTCCTCTCCTTTCTAGAATAAGATCATATATCAATAAAAACAGGTAGCTTAACTCTACAGCCATTCTAATATCAATCTTGTGCTGCCAGAATCTGGTCTATATCCTATGAGAATGCACTGCATGTTCTGTGTTCTCCTTGCAGAGAGGTTCATGGAAACTATTGATTTCAAATATCTCTGTTAGCAAAATCAGTTGAACTGCTGTTCAGGGGAGAAGAGTTCATTTAAAGTAAGTTTTAATAAGGATAGCCATTATATGTTAACGTACCTAGACTTCAACTCATTTACTTCATTGTTAAATTATTTTGGTTATGTTCATAGGGGAGCATGGAAAGCAATATGAAAGTAGAGTTGAAGCCTAAGAAGCAGTTGTTTTCATATATTTCCATTATGCTATTGGTTTTGTGCAGTAATTTCCCTTTTACATACGTGTGTTCTTTTTTAACAGTTTTATACAAGCTATGCTTGTGATCTTCTCTGTCTTTTTGTACTTGTCTTCCTACAAAGAACACCTCGTGTGTCTCGTTTTGGCAATGGCCCTGGGATGGGCCAATATGCTCTATTTCACCAGAGGTTTCCAGTCCATGGGAATTTACAGTGTTATGATTCAAAAGGCAAGTATTTTATTTAGTTATTTTTTTTAACCTGGTGCTTGCTTTTCTATACAATCCTAATGAAGCATGTGCAACAATTCACATGTATAATTCATATGGAATTTTCTTATTTTTTTTAATTCTGCTGAAATATAACATATAAAATCTACCATATGACTTCAACAGCAGAAATTAGCTTGTACCTTAAAGGTTAAGAGTTTATTTTAGCAAATGTATGAGTAGTTTGTGGGGTTTTTTCTGCTAAAAGAGTTCTGCTATTTAATTGCATCACATACTGTAATACCTGCGTTGTGCAGTTGCTGTCACTCCTGGAAGCACACAACTTATCAGGCTCTCATTCACAAGATTAGAAAAAACCCCCAGACCTGAGTTTGTTCTGGGTTTCCCATGGAGGCAGCGATCACTTTGCCTAATGAGAATGATCTGCTGCTGCAGTGTGCATCACACCTGTATCCCTGCAGAGTACATAAGCATAAAACTAGTTTTCAATTTTAATTCCTGATAAATATTCAATTTAATTTTCAGGTCATCCTGAACGATGTGATAAAATTTTTAGTTGTCTATATCGTGTTTTTGCTGGGATTTGGCGTAGGTAAATATTACTGGAGAAAAGCACTGATGCTCTGTGTGAGTAAAAGTTTTGGCATTCTTATGACTAAGAACCCTGTTATCACGATGAGAGCTCATGTTGGGGTTTCTTCTGGAAATTAAAAAGCCCTATTTAGAGATTTAAACTCTGCCTAGAGACTATCTGAACAGATAAGTAATTTGACTCTTGCTCAATTGCTTGCAGTTTCATTTGGACGTGGGCTCTTTCTGCTTCCTTTTGGTTACCTGTCGTCTAGCTGCTGCTGTGTGCACTGCTGGGTAGCTGTAGCTCTTTATTATGTAGTGCATCTTGAATTTTTTAGGTTAAAGTGCATTGTATACATGAAGCATTATCGTGATAAAAATTGTCTCATGCTTTTTTTCTCAGCTCTTGCTGCACTGATTGAAACTTGCCAAAATGGTGGTGAATGCCTTTCCAACAGCAGTCTGGGACCTGTTCTGATGGATCTTTTTAAGCTCACCTTAGGTCTGGGTGATCTGGAGATCCAGCAAAATTCCAAGTATCCTGTGCTATTTCTTCTGCTCCTTATAACGTATGTTGTGTTGACTTTTGTTCTTCTCTTGAACATGCTGATTGCATTAATGGGAGAAACAGTGGAAGATATTTCTAAAGAGAGTGAGCACATCTGGAAACTCCAGGTTTGTTTGTGGTTAGCTTGCTTAGTGAAGTATACAAGCATTGGTCAGGTCTCCTAAGCTGTAGCTTTGGTCACTTATCACGCTGATAGAAGGGGATGGCTGTTAACAGTGAGAATCTCTGTTTGCATGTATGTACAAAGAATGAAAATCTGTAGGTTTAGTTTAAGAGTATCCTAATAACTTCACAATTAACAGCTATCCTAAAGTCAATCTTATGTCTCAGATTTTCAACCTCATGCACTGTCCCTACATACCTTTGTGACTTTAATTCCCCTGGATGTGTCACCAGGAAGGTGTGTTTCATAGTCTGGCCAAGAAATCTGCAGCATGTCATTTACTTCTGTTGCTGTCTCTGTTGATCGTGGATGGTGAATGAAGGATATAACATAATTCTCTGTATGCTACAAAGTCAGAAGGTTCTGAATATGGTTAACCACATTCCTGTTACTGTTCATTGCTAATAGAGAGCCAGAACCATTTTGGAGTTTGAAAAATTCTTACCAAAATCTTTGAGGAAAAAATTCCAACTGGGAGAGAGGTGTAAAGTGGCTGAAAACGACACAAGGGTTTGCTTAAGGTAAAGTCCAAACATTGTGCCATCAATTCTGTTCTATGTGCCTCTTCAAGGTTATTTCTCCTCAAAAGACTCTTTAAAATATTTTGTATCTTTTGGCAAATTATTTTCAGCTGTTAACAGAAAAGGGAAAATGCATAGGTCTTTTATGTTGACAATTTTTAATAAGAAAACAGTTTTGAACCTCAGATATGTTTATGGTGTATGAGTATAAGCTGTTATTGCAGGCGGTGTCATTTTTATTATAATCACTTCCAAATGTTAGCTTAAACGAAATGATATTTAGAATTGACTGCTAGTTGACATGATTATGATATTGAAGATAATGTTATTGTGCTGCTTAATGAAAAATACTCTTATGTTTAATGTGAGTTTCAAGACTGTACTCATAACGTGTGAGACTGCAGAACGATCTGAGTACTATTCCCATCTGCATACAATTCATAACACTGCAGAAGACGCTCATTTCAGTACTTTGCAGTGCTAGTAGGGCAGGTGCTGATGGTAAACCACAGCAATCCCAGGGAGTGAGGAAATAAAAGGGGAAGTGCAGCTATGTAGCTGGGAGACAATGTGTACTAATGACTGAATTTATGTACAATGTAAACAGGATTAATGAAGTGAGATGGACTGAGTGGAAAACACATGTTTCGTTTATTAATGAAGATCCAGGGCCAACAGGTACTGCTTAACTTTACACCACCTTATCTATGAAATCCCTTTTCCTTAGAAATCCTTTGATGTAATTTTTTACCTTTAAGAATGTAAATGTACATAACCTGGATATACAACTGCTCTACTTACTGCTAGGGAAACTCATGGCTATCATGATAGGGGTCTTAAACAATTTGGTGATTTGGAGAGAGGTTTGGCTACAACTCTCATTATTTATTGCTCAGCCCTGAAACGTGATGGGTGTAGCTGATTTGTTCTTCCCTAAGCAGTTATGCTTGATCTAAATTTTACATTCTTTTATGGCATTTGAATGGCATAAGGCTGAATAACTTCTTAACAGACAACGTATTTTGTTCTGGGAAAGGTATTGCAAATTATATTGATTTTCTCCTTGAGTCATTACATACAGCATTGCAAGAAGTGGCAAGAAATCAGACTGATTCTACCTAACAAAAGTGTAGTTTGCTGTGTTTCAGCCCTACAACATTCCTGTTTGTTTGGGATGTGTATTGGATGACAAATTGCTCCTCGTGAATGTTAGCCAGGAAATTCAAGACAGCCATCTGCTGAGAGTATTGGAGGTGTCATAGAGACACGATGGAACTTAAAGGTGTCAGCTGTCCTTCTAGCAGCAGGCGTCAGAGTGTTCGGCAGGGGCGTGTGAGGACCTGAGATGTGTTTGGAAGTTTGCTCTTTAGTCAATCAGCATTTATATTGTGCAGTAGAATTTTTTTCAGTAATAATGAAGAGAGGCAGAAAGAAAACATTCAGTATAAGATATGGTAGCAAACTGACAACTTGCTGTTTAAACAGATGAGTGTTTTTTAACCTAAATTAGATGTGCAAAAGCTTGATCTCGCATATACAGTTTCTACCATATCCTGTTTTGTTTATAATGCATTTTCTTGCAGATCCAAGCAAAGTTCAAGATAATTCAAGAACTAATAGCAAAAACACCTTGAATACGTTTGAAGAAACGGATGATTTGCCTGAAACTTCTCTTTAGTTGTTCTGTATTTGAAATGTAGATGTTTGGAAAGTTAAAAGCACCAGCGGCTGATGTTGGAAGGTGTTTTGTTATTTTGGACAGCTGTAGCCAGCTGGAACACAAACGTTCAGTGATGCGGTCTGGTGACTTGAACCCATTTAATCAGGGCAGCTAAGCTACAGGAAAATGGACTATTGCTCTGGTTAAGTTTTAAGCTTGAAAACTGCTGCTGTCCAAGTTTGTATGCCTGCTGAAACTTGACTCCAGGCTGCTCACAGAAGTGTCAAATGTGAGATCTTTCATCCTTCTGTGGAAAATTGAGATCTTTGGGATCCTGGTCTGCTCTCTGTTGTTTTGGAATCTTTAACTCCTGGGAAATATTTTGTATTCTGAAAAAAGCTCTTGTAGAGAAAGGAAAGGCATTTCAATAGGTCTGCTAAATGAAGTCTGTTATTTTGAAATAGTGACGTTCTGAAAACATTTGCGACGTTTCGTTTTGCTTGTCAGTGTTACGGGGGGCTTCTCCTGCAAGTGGAGAAAGCCTCTGTGCCAGACTGCCTCTGTGGGTCTCCTTGGCTTTGTGATCTGTCTTCCCGTGTGTGATGCTGCGGTGTCACGTGCACTTCTCTGATTTTTAGTCATTATTTGTACAAATGCCTTCCCATAAATAATGGGCAGAAATATAATTCATGATGGAGAATACTTCAGAGGGTTTTTTATGTCAGTGTCTTTATTTTTCCAATTTCTACGTGGCTTTTCCACACTTGTGCATCTCGCTGTGTAAAAACTATCACATTAGAATGTTTCAGGTTCAATTAATTTCTACATCCAACTACTTCAGGAAAGTTAGAAATCAGCATTTCTTCCTGCAGAAACCAAATAGGTGAAATACAGTGCAATTGCAGACTTTTTACTTTATTTATTTTTTTTATTCAGAGAACTGTGTAATGCATTTCTGTAGCACTCCTTATTTCCCTACCTGTGATGGACTGCGATTATACATTATTTTTTATTGTTGTTTTCAATTTTATTTGTGTCTGTATAAAAAAATTTGCTCTGTGTACCTCCAGATTTCAATTAACACCATACATGTCTTCCTTGCCCTGCGGCTTCTTCATATGTATGTTCCTTTGGTGCCTGTTTTAAAGGTGCTATTTAGGAAATGCTCATGTAAATTCTGTTCTGTGTTTGAATGATAATATGAATTGCATTGAATTCTTACAGCTAAGCCTGAAGTGCGCAAACTGACCCCAAAGACTTTCTTAACACAGAAGAGAGCGTGAGTGAACTCTGCAGCAGAAAGGATAAGTGCAAAGCAGTTTGCAGGGATGTGAACACAGTTCTACCAACTCATCTTCTGTAGATGCCCTATCCTGTGTTGTACCGTGCGTGGCCCGGATGGATGGGATCGAACTGAAATCTTCGGTTACTTTTTTTACAGTGCATAGGAATTATAGAGGAAGGACATTCACGAGTATCAATATTTTGACTTTCTTAGTAGGATATGTGACTATGAGAAGAAAAATTCCTTTCTTCCCGGAATCTTTCATCTCTGCTGGTTAATTTTGCATTGGAACTGCCAACGGAGAACGTTGCCATAGGACTACACAGTTCTGTTTGGACTCTTTTAAGTGCCAGTTTTTGTACCAAAAAAATACCTCATCACATATACTCAGGAACCAGGAAGAAAACCGGTCTGCACTGTATTCCATATTGCTACAGATAGACTTGTCACTGAAAGCAGGTTCAGATGTCTCTGTACTGTACTGAGGTCGCTCTGTAGGCACAGCCATAAATAGAGGAGGCACTTTTTGTAAGGAATGTTCCATAGCCACGTTCAGGTACAAAGCTATGTGATAAAACTGAGGAAGGAGGCGGGGGTTATTTTATCTCAAAGTCACTCAGTGAGAAAATACCCTGCTTCCTGGCCATGGAGTCCTGCCAGAACACACATCCAAGCATCTCTTATCTCAAGGCTTTTATCACGAAGACTATAATGACTGCAGCAGATCAATCTGTAATTTTTATTCAATATTCATCTGAATATAAAGAAATAAAACGTGTAATTCAATAAACATCTCTTTCTGTCCTGTATTTTTACTTCATTGCTATAGAGTTACACAAAGCAAGCTGAAAAGATTTTGGCTTAGTACTCTTCAAAGTATATATTTTTGGGGGGTTGTGTGGGCAATGAATCTTTCAGTAAACAACTGATTATTGTGTGCTATCTGAATTTATTCACTGGATATGCACTTCTTTTTTCCCAGAATCAGTATCTTCAGTATCTTTCAGACTACTGGAAACTTCTTAAATTCAACCCTTTTTGTCTTTAAAAGATAAATCGGGAACAGTTTAATTAATCTTGTAATAATTTCAATTTAAACAGAATTTATTTTAGTGTATTCTTCCTTGGAAATCCCGTTCTAGATTATTCTTCTTAAGTACAAAACCAAAACAAACCCTGAGGCCTCCACTTCTGGGCAGCAGGCATTAATAACATACACATCCCTCTCAGTGTTTCTTTCCCTCACTCTTGTTTCCTTTGTCTCACATTTTATATGGCTCAGCTGAACAATTAATTTATAAATGGTTGATTACTGGATGTTTTGGCTTACCAAGTTAAAGTGCCGTCATTTTGATATCGTTTAGCTGGGTGATAAAGTTTTACTTTCTATGTAATTCTGGATAGATGCTTTATTGCTACTCATCAGCATATGTGGTACGTTGTTTAATCCTTTTATACAGCATGAACTATCAAACTTCATAAAAATAATGTTCTTTGTATCTATAGTGATCTATTAAAACAAGTAAACAAGCCATAATTAGCATTATGACATTATCTTATTACAGTATATTTCATATTTAAAAGTTCTCAAAATGTTAATTAAATTAAAATTTTAAATTAGACTGAATTTATTAAGCCTGTGAATTACCACTGACTGATACTGGATTTCACAGAGCAGAAACCCACTTCTTGTATGGAAAATCTGTCACGAGCCTTTAAGAGGTGTTCTGACCTACGGCTGAGGATCTGATGTGTCCTGCAGTGAGTTCCATTTTAATTGTTTTTACAAAAGCTTGTTTCTTTTCATAATACGCGGCTTCATTAATAAATGTTGGATAGGCTGTACAGTCCCCTTTATATGCAATTACTTCTCCATCAAGAGTCAAAAATAGAGGATCACCATTGTTCAGTGGCTGCCAATCTTGATCCTTAGATAAAGAAAATAAATAGAATACATTTACTTTCATTTACTTCTTAAAAACTTTCAGGTGATTTCTAAATATATGCTTAATAATTATATTCCCTGCAGTTTATGGCAAAAGCTATTAAAAGCATTCCTTTCAATTTTCATTGCATAATTTCAGGATTTTGGCCCTCATTCTCAGACTTGCATAGAATTCACTGGTGAAGCCGAACTAAAAGGAAGATGCATACACTCACAGTTAACTGAAAGCACACTTTCACTTCAGAATTCAGAATTAGTTCTACGTTTTAGAATATGTTATCCTATTGTTGTCTTCTTTTCAGTTTTAGATTCAAAAATGATTTCATGTTCAGTGATTCCCAAATCAGTTCCCAAAATACTGTATGACCTCAGTAAGGAGCTTACTATGGGGAAGGTCTGCAGTATTTGGTAAGCCCGTTAGCAACAGTCTCATTATAAATATCTTATTTACTATATACCATAATGTAGCAGAAGCAACACAGGAACACTTAAAAATGGTGTAAATGGAAACTACTGTAGAATTTACCTGCAGGTTAGGGTGAATAATAGCAATAACTTCATCATTTTTATTCCTGGGATAATCTACTTTCTCCATTATTTTATAAACCTCAATTGTACAGGGTGGAAATTCTTTTCCTAGAAAGAATAAATGCAATTTAATGTCAAAATGAACAACTGTTTGTTAGAAAGCACAATGCATTCCTAATTCACTGTAGAATTGCTTAAATTGTTACGTTGTACACTGTCAACATCTACGCACTGGTGATTAGCTCATATATCATAACAATGTGTAGATCCACATCTTTCTTTCCCTAGAATCCAAGCAGTAGAAAGATGATCTTGTCATGTACTGCATTTTGTTGCATTCAAAACACTGATGTAAATTAGGTCAGTGGTGCTAGATGTGGCTTTTCACTGTATACTTAGGAAGATTTATTCTGTAGATGAATAAGTCAGCAGAAGGCTGTTTGGTACTGCTGCGTAACGTGGGATAGTGTTGGTGCTGTTTACTCTTTACCATTCCGGCACAGTAATGTAGATTCTGCCACACACAGCTAAATTCTTTTCCTTCTACATTCAAATAGAACCTGCTGACAAATGTACTCCAAAAGAATTTTCAACCCCTATTTTTGTCAATCTGTACTTCGATAGTACACAGATAAAAACAATATCTTACTAAATTTCTTGACTATAATTTGAAATAATGCACAGCAGGCATGTAAATTGAACACTTTTTAATTTATGTATGCAGTGTTCTCAGTGTATGTTCTGCTACAGGAATAGTTAGCTGCTCTTTTTGATTCTCAAAGCAATTTTAAAAACAAGTGTACTTATTGAAATTTTGGAAAGGAGTAATATCCTCAGAACTACCTAAAGAAGCCATAGCAGGAATTATTCTGACCTCCTTCTCATGCCACAGTTGGGTGATCTGGAGGGCTGCCCACCCCTGCATCCCTGCAGTGTTACCTGCTCAGCTGCAGGGAGCTGTGGTACAACCTGCTTTTGGGAGAAGCACTCTCTTGAAATAACGCACTGACGTGATGCGGGGAGCTTGCTTTACGTACTCTACCTTCATTAAAAAGGTGAACAAAATCAAGGCCATGTTTGACAATCTTCCTCATTTTGTCCAAAATATCAGCTCTAACAACACCTTGTGGCTGAGGCCCCACCTCCACACCTGTTTACAGATGAGGGAGATTATTAAGATAGCTGTAATATATCATGCTTAGATCACACAGAAAAAATACATGTCTGATTGTGTCTGAGCTTTATCGTTAAGATGGACTTTAAACTACAGTTATGTTATTTGGAAGGCAAATAGAAATGTAGCTCATGAGTAAGGATCAGTTCAAAGAACCATATAACCATTTCTGTATGTGCTATCAGGATGTGAGAGTCACTCTGCATGTTCTTTTCCCTTATTCTTTTTCCCATCTTTTCTTTCCATGATGTGTTTTAGAGAACTCACAAAAAGCAAATGTTTTTTTTTTTTTTTTCTCCCTGCCTGTGATTATGGTTTTGTTTCCATAAATGCAAACGTTGACAACTTCTATGCACAATGTCATTTTCTCCTTTACTACATATTTTCTATTCCCCTTCCTGGCTAGCATCCAGTGCTTTGTATGCCAAGTGACAGATCAGTGCTCTTTAGAAGAGAAAACCATAAACATATGATTCCATAAATGCATTGTCAAACAAACAGCAATTAGTGATCAGAGCACCCTGTAAAATGTAATGAACTGATCTGGAAACAGACATGTTCTGAGATAATTTCCGATAGGTTAAAAATGGTGTTTATCTTTCATATTTACCAACAGGATGTTTTGCTACAGATCGGGTTGTTGCATATTTCAAGTTAGGATGTTCAATCAGCAGAACAGGAACACGCTCTGGAGCCAAAGCATTCTGTGGAGATTGTTGTAAAATGTTTTTGTTATGCAAATACTTTAAAATGTTGAGCCACAAAAAGAATACTGATGCAGAAGTGATTTACACAGTGTGTTCAATATGTTGCCTTTATTTCATGGTGCTCAGAGAAGTAGGACATCTTTAGAAAACACACAAAGCTCTGTTTGTTGGTCTCCTTTCCATTAACTCTTGCCAGGAATGGTCCAGTGAACTTTGCTGTCTCCTAATTGAAATGAACTCAGTTCTGTTCTTTAATTGCTAACAGGAAGAAAAAACTATTCAACTGTGCTGCAGAATTTATAATCTAAATACTTTAAAGCAGATTTCTAGGCAGACTTTTTTTCTTGTTGTTGCTTTATGCTTAAATTGTCTGGTGTGGACCAAGATTGTGAATTAAGCCTTTTCTTTTTTCAGCCTTTTTCTTTTTTTTTTTTTATAACAAAGAATCCTATTGCAGATCTCTTTTCCAATTACTCATCTTCTGGGCCAGCAGCACTTCTGCAAACCTCACTCTACCATTATTTATCAGCTCCAGGAACAGCAGAATCAAATAGGTTTTAAAGACACATCGCTGTTCCTATAAGTAGTGACGAAGGGAACATTTGTCATTACTTAGTTCCATTACTTTTCCTATGTCTTTATTTCATAAAATTAATGTCTAACTATTTAGCATGCGTGACCCAAATTTATCCAAGTTCCTGACAGATCAGTGTGGAAGCAGATTAAATTACATTTATTTTCATAGATGTTATGCTAAGCATTGCTCTCTGCCCATCAATCTTACTACAGTCATTTTAATACATGAAGACTATGATGAGTTGAAATCTGAATTACCTGATATTATAATCAAATTATTAATTACCTCTGATTTTAAAAGAGCATCAGTGATTATATATTTAAAATGCTTTTGCTGAATAAGAAATAGAATATTTGAAGAAATGACATAATATATAGTCATACACTACAAACAGTAATCTGTTTTAATAGTTCATTTAAAGTAGTTTTACCTTGATATAATGACACATTTGAATTGTAAAGTCATCCCTGGAGTTCTCAAGAATAAGGGTACCACCCATGTTAGCAGTGGTGTTGTGAAGGTCAAAAATAAGGTCATAGGCATCATCACTACCTTTTGGACCAAATATATGGTTGATTTCCTGAGCCCTTCTCACTTCATATGGAATATCTTCCACCACTGTCTGTCTGTTAATATTAGTACAAAGAAATCAATCAACTCATTCCATGACTTTACATTCAACAAAATATCTATATCCTTTTCTTTCACTTTACTTCCATAACTGCCTATTGTATTACCTGGCTTAAGACATGATGTCTGTGCTTGAACAAAGTAAATATGATTGTTAGTGGAACACAGGCTGACTGTTATGTATCCTGTGCAGAAAGCTATTACGTTTTTAAATCTGATTTTTGCAATAGTCTTTGTACTTCTCTTATTTATTTGCATTTACTTCTAGTACATACATCTCAACGTTCCCTCTGTGCAGAAAACTAACTCAAAATTTATCAACAGCTTCAGCCACCTTCAAGCCTGGGTTCAGCTTCTACAGAAGAGATAATCTGATACGGGTTCATGCCCTTTTACCTTGGACCTCATTTACAAGCTCTTTCATAACCCCACTTCTCATGTTCTGCTCAGATTTTCCTACAGTCTGTTGATTCTAAACCTCTTGGACCTCAAAGATTTTGCCACCTCAAATGCCTTCCTCCAAAGTTTTAACACTTCCAGTCTCAGGTACCAAACTAGCCTGTACCGGCGTGTGAGAAATGGTCTTAGCCTAAGGAGTGGTTTGAGATCATCAGCTTCCTGTCTGTAGAGGGAATATGTAAGTAAGCAATGAAAGAAAGGTCTTCTGTGTTAAACAGTCTGTCCATCTTATGTATAATATCCAACAACAAAATTGTTAGATGAAAAGCCAGGTGAAAAGGCATTCAGGGTAAGAATAACCATGATTACAAAATAGATGTGACACCCATTTCTCTCAGTAATATTCACTTTTACCATTAAGATCATACTGATACTTAATTACCCTTTCGGCATGCAACTATACCAGTCATTAAAAAACATTGTTTCATACAACAATGCAATTATAGATTACATTTCTTCTAAAATAAGGAGACAGATACATTATTGAATTTTGACATTTTGCCATAGAATGCTTAATTTCTAGCTGATAATTTCAAGTTTTCACCTTTTATCCTATATGACTGTAATTAAATACACTTCCCACCTTGTATGTCTCTTTTTATATACTGGTCTACATCTAAATTGCTTTGTGTTTTCATATTTCATAACTGTATTCAGAAGAGCTCCAAGGCTGAATTGCACAAGAAGGCATGAGAAACAGTGACTTTGCAACTCAAAACAGCAACTTAAGTTTACACAAGCACAGCTATCCTCATATGGATTTAAAATACTCTGTCTAAGTGTTGTGTGTTGGTTTGAGGCTCATTCTACCAGCAAGTTTCAAAAGGAAACAACACGCACAATTTGTTCTTTTTGGGTAAAAGGTCAGTAATTTCAGTTATGTGACTGCCTGGATAACACAGAAGAGGAACTTGCATCAATGTTTTAATCTGGAGAGGAAGCTCCTTGCAATTTTAAAAACACAAAATTAAAGCAACAGAAAGCACAACCATTCTTACCCAAGATTATCAGGGTCAAAAACACGGTTCAGATCACAGTCAATGTATCTAGTACACTTCTCCACAGCTCTTGGGTTGGTGATAAATGGTTTCACTTCCATTCCTGCTCTTTGAATCTCAGCTCCATTCTCTTGCCAGTACTTGACCAAAAATATCCCTGATAACTCATTGCCATGAGTTCCTCCAAAGATAGCAACCCTTCTTACTGGAGGCTTTGGAACAACAGAACAGGAAGTCATGCTTTTCAGCAGCTTTAAGAATTGCTGAAAGCAAAAGAAAACAACAGCGAAGTAAAGCTCGTATCTCTGAAAAAGAAATATATATTTCTTTTAATTGGAAATTCTTTATGTCTGTTTAGGTCAGACGGAAATGAAAGAGAATTAACATTTCTCCAAGTTTCAGATTCCGGTCGCAGGGCGGAGCGTTGCTCGTTCGACTCTCCTCCCTCCCCAGGAGCCCTCCCTTCATTTCCCATATTTAGCAATCCTCCCACTGTTACTGTGCTGTTACACAATTCAAAAATTAACTTCTCCAGGCAGTCTCTATTAATATATGAGATATAGGTAAATACTGTGCTAATGAAAATGTGAAAAAAACTTGCAAACTCGGTGTGACAACCAAGTCTGTGTGCGCTTTAAGTTACAAAAACATGACCATACACATGGGCAGAATGATTTAAAGTGAGTAGAAACAGTAAAATATGAATCATATCTTGGCTCTAGATCAAGACATAGTGCTGAGACATAAAGTGCTTTCATCTAAAAGCATGAACAGCTGAGTTCCTCAAAGCACGCCGTTGCTTGTATGACCTTTGATTCAGACTATCAGAAGAACAGTGCTTAAAGGAAGGAACAGCAGCTGAAATTAAAATGCAGCATAGCTGCAATTTACCCAGTATTGCTGGCTCTGGATGTGTCTTGGGATCTGCTAACATAGACCTCTATTGGAACAACTTAATGGTAACCCTTCTCATTTCTGCAGCCCCTTACAAAAAAAGGGAAATCAAAGCAGATCACAATGGGACAAAAGTTGTGTTCTTCCCTGAAGGAAACTTAGCCAAGAAGTTGGCTTCTGCCAGTTCAGAAAGCATTCTGATGGGTTTTCTGAACGGAAACTCAAGCTGAACAGCAGCCATAACTTGTGTTACGGGAACTGAAATGTTCAGATAAAAAACAAACAGTTTTACTGATATTAATGATAGAATTGTTCAAAATTGGCATCCAGCACACAATATCAACATGAAAACGTTACACTGCAAGGGAATAAGGAACATTTATTGGACAATTTAGTTTTAATAAGACTATACCCCAGTGACAAGGAGTGTTTGTCGAGCACCTGTGAGGGGTTCCGCAACCCACGTTGATAGATCCCGTGTGTATAAAAACAGAGCCAAACACAGGGTTTATCCACCCAAATTCTGCCAGGAACACGTTTCCTACAAACGCTGCTCTCTACATTGCAACATATGCCCGGGACTTGCTGAACCTCACAGTGAGTTAATAGATAGAGCGTTCACTTTAAGTCAGCTGTACTCCTGTTGTACTTTAGGCTGTCAGCTATTCAGTGACAGTAAGTAACGTATTAAACAAAGCAGCAGAGCTGTGTTGTACAGCACCGGACAGTCTGTACCGTCCTTTGACCCCAGTCCTTCAGCAAAGGTGCCAGGGCAGCCATGTGCACGCCGTCAGAAGGAACGGCTCGTGCTCCGAGTTGTGCTCTCTCTGTTGAATTTAAACACCACAGCAGTTTGAAGAGTAAACTGCAAAACACAGCTACGCAGTGCTGGGACGCATCAACTGTTCCTCGCGTAAAGCTGAAGCAGAGACAGCGCTGTGCACTTACCTCACTTAGCATGCAGGGAGTTTGTCTCCTGAGCGCTGCGGTAGGGCAGACACAGCGCATTTCAAACACGAGGTTTGGAACCAAAGCTATGGAGGCTTCTTTTATACCCTTGGAGCAAAGTAACTTGCGGACAGCCTTTAACTCCTGGGCTGCCAGCACATCCCGGCAGCACGTGGCACAGATGCAGAAATGTTCTCCCTTTTCTACACGCTGGGAACCATTCCCGTTTTGCTGTGCTTGGCCGATGCTTAATTATGCAGGAACATATTTGGCTTATTAAGAATTCAGCACTGATTTTGTGTACCGCTTTATTTGCAATGAACGTTTTGACTCAGTTGATCACCGAGAAGTGGAGAATATGATGCTTATTAATGACAACACCACACAGTGCACAGTTTTTAATATTCCCTCCTATCTGCTGAGGTGACCTGGCCTAAAAACTCAGAAGTAGCGCTCCAAAGCTCAAAGGTCTGGGAGTTAATCTGCCTACAAGCTACAATTCAACACGGGAGCCCCTCAGACGCTGCCGAAACACCTCACGGAGCCGCTCCGCAGGGGGCGATGAGTTCCTGCCCGGGCTGCTCACGAGTGCCCTCTCGCGGCCACTGCAGCGCTCGAGCGCAGGGGGCGTCCCGCCCCTTCCCGCCCTTTTCTCACCTCTCACCTGAGTGGGGGTGGTTTGGACCGTTATTTTTGGCGGGCTTCTGCTCGGTTCTCTTCCCTCAGCGTGTGGGAAGGCGGTTTGGTTTGGTCTGTAGGTGAGGGTGCTGCTGCGTGAGAAGCAGCGCGCAGGTTTAGCCTGGTGTCTCCTGTTGCTTATTTTTTATTTTACTTTTCCTTGCTTGTTTTAGCTCAGGGCTGCGCTTTGAACACCTTCAAGAGAAGGAAAAATAAAGCCACGCAGAAAAGCAATCTTGTGCAACACAAAAATCGGCTTCGGGGCTGCAGCGTCAGGTGTGAGAGGTTTCATTTTACAAGTGCATTATTTGCTAGCATCCATTAGGCTTTATAGCACTAGCAGTGCATTTTAAGTACAAATCAGGTGACAGCGATGAGTTGGGAGCTGCTGCAGTGTTGTCACAGTGCAGTTAATGCGCACTGCAGAATTAAAGAGTAGACTGATTCCTCCCATTTGAGTTTGCTTTTAAATTCAGGAGCGAATTCAGTATTTTTATTGCACACCAAGAATATGGGGAGCGTGACTTTTGCTTCAGTGATTAATATTTTGGGCTATTAGTCTGTTAATTGCATGTTGATTGGGATCCCTGTGAGCCTTCTAAGCTCAGCACAAATCCTCACACGTTTTAGGTTTGTCTGAAGTGATGCATGCACCAGGTTAAACAAAGCACCGAGACAAGCTGCCCTAAAGTTGCATGTAATTTGAATGTGTTTACAGCATTAATTAGCTTACTTTCCCTTTACCTGCCTTTCATACAGTGAATACGGAGTAACCAATAAAGATCTGGCTATTAAAGAACAGCACAGTCATGAAAAGGAGTTCAGCTGATGCTTCAACCCGCAGCACAGCAGGTGTTATCCATTCTTTTGCACTTTACAGCTTATTCATCGTTATGCTTATATCCTGAAGCCCATTTCCCAAGTAGACTTGTATGGATTTCTATGTTATTACAACACAGTGTAAAGTTTTGGAGGCATGGGGCTGGTAATGAAGTAATAGGTATAGCTCACAGGCTAATTTGCAGGATGAAGGGCTAAACCCTGTGAGGCGGTGGCTGGGCTATGCTATGCAATGTGTTTATGAACTGTAATTCCCTTTAGTAATGTAAAGAAAACAGTTGTTAGATAACCACTACTTACATACTTGAAGTATAGATTGCATATACTCCTAGTGTGATGTTATCATGTGAGCTTTAATTTCAGGTTGTTTGCCTGTGCCTCTCTTCAATCAGAAGAAGAGAACCAGGCAGCCCCTCACTTCAAATCCTCTGAAGAATGAGCCAGGCTCCAGTTCTGCCACTCATGACTCTTTTTCCTCATCACTGGGTAATGAAGATGCGTATATTTTTGATGGCTCTATATCCAATTAAATGTTAATTTTATTCTTGTATTAAATGAGATATTGCCCTTATCAAGAACTATATGCATCCTTTGTATTTATTTCTGAAAAGCCCATTGTTTAAAACATGTCCTCCAGGAAGTTGCTTTCTGTGCTATACAACTGAGCTTTTTTCCTTCATGCCTAGAGGGAGGTCAGTGCTTTATGTGCTGCTGAACGAAGTTGTACTGGCGTTTAAATGGTATCTTGGATTTCTGACCTTTTGTTTTCAGTTGATTTCAATCAAAATTCAAGCCCAGTATTCCAAGAAGAAACACTTACAAGATGTCTTTCTTGTAACTGAGAACTTCTATTCCTCAAATTGTACTTGGAAAGAACGATGCAATATTCAATCATTATTGTTTTTCTTGTAACAAAAATGTCTCTGTGCTAGTCAGAAAGCAATATTTAGGAAAGCAATCTACTTGCTAGAAGTTGCCTTATAATTAGAGATATCAAAAAAACACGGTTTTTTTCTTTCTTTTTTTTTTTCTTTTTTTCCCTTCCCCCTCCTGAGACTATTTGTGGAACACTGGGTAGGGTAGGAGCCCTAAGTAGACTTGGTACCTTTTGATCTTTTTACTTTGTATCCATACTCAATCTCTTGTCCTTTGGGAATCAGGCTGGGGAGCTGCAAACCCAGAAGTTGACGAACTACAGAAGGCAGCAAATGAAGGGTATGTATGTTGTACTCTCTGTTGTATACCGGTTTTTATTTGGGCACTATCAATTTGTCTCACAAACTATGAACTATGTGTGTATGGGAACTGTTGAATGACGGCCTGAACCTCTGATTGACCCCCTGAGGTGAGTGCTGAGTCAGCTGCAGGGGCACAGGTGAACACAATTTCACCTGAGTGACCGGAATTTAAGGGCTGACTCCCAGGGAGGAAGGATCTCCAGCTGGAGATCCTTCCTCTTGGAGCCCTTCCGCGAACCCAGGACACAGGTAAGATCTTTATTTCATTTTTCTTTTGTAACACGATAATCTCTCTGGTCCAATACCTGTATACCTGTTTGCCATACATTTATACCTTTCTGAAAATAAAGTTGCTACTATGTCACTGATATTTTAACTTGTCTTTGAAAGCAGAGCAGATGATCACATGGCTCCTTCTCTTATGAAACCACCAAACGCATCAAAGTCTAATTCAGTCAAAGCTGGAAGAAACTTGTATGCCTTCAGGTTAGTAAAAACTTTACATTTTATTATCTTTAATCAAAATGTCCTTATGTGAGAGTACATCTCACTGTATATTATAGTGGCATTCAGGAATACCCTTTTAATTCCCAGGTAATCATTGTAGTCCTAAATAGTTACGTTCTGCTTATAAGCCAGAAAGAACTGAAATGGAACATCAATTCCAGTGTACATAATTCTAATTCAGAAGGATTTAAGCAAGTGTGTAATGGCTGCCCTGTATGTGGATAAATTTAAGTGTATGTTCTTTGAATCTAAAGAGGTATCAGATTTTTAAAACTAAAACAACGCATGTTGCTTTGTATATTGTAACTGCTTATTTGAGTATTCAGGGTAGATACTGTGGTACTGAATTATATCTTACGTTACACTGCAGGACAGAAGAGAAGACTCCCAGTACTAAAATTTGGAACAGAAATGAGTGTACTCCTGCAAGTAACAGAACAGGTTCCAATTCTGACAGTGGAACTACTCAAAAGTTTGAGAACCGTTCAAATAATTGGAAAACTGTTCAGCAGCAGAAAATGCCTGATAGCTCTAATGCATCTCAGCATATCAGAACACCAGAAACTAGTCAAACACATTCCACAAAAGGACAGCGGCCAGTGAAACCTAACACTACATCAAGAAATCTGCAGGATTCTGGTCTGGCATATAAATTTAATAGCAATAGTCAGCAAAATAGCATGAATGAAAAGCAGTTCGATTGTGTTCCGGAAGACAAAAGTCAGGTAAATTTATGGAGTCATGATAGGAAGATACAGTGAAGAAAACTTTAAAGAACATTGTGGACAGATGAGGCTTCTATGAGTCCTTGCTGCCCTAACAAACCCTTAAGTTTCTAAAAATGTAGAACTGAGATTTTCATATTGTAATGACCTCCAGTCCTCAGCATGATCATATAAATTGGCAGGGGGTCATGTGCAGAGTCTGAAAAATACTTTAACATAAATATTGGATATATAATAATGCATGAACACATGCATGCTTTTAGAAGTCTTCAAGTGCATACCTCTAACTCAAGTTTTCATCTTCCTCTGAAAGGATATTTCTTCATTTCAACTGAAACTTAAAGAAAAAAGGAATTCTTTGCGTATCATATCTGCAGTCATTGAAAGCATGAAGCACTGGAGCCAGTATACGTACAAAACTACACTATTATTTGAAGTTTTAGGTAAGTATGGAGTGCTTCTAATGGAAAGTGACTTAGTTTCACATGGCATTTTTACTGACATTATCTGAGAAATGAACATGGTAGAAGACAACAGAAATGACTAAACATTAACTTAAGATGAATAAAAGATGCAATGTAATGACATCTCAGAAAACTATTATTGTGACAGGCCAAGGTATTTGTAATGCTTAATGTTGATTGGCACATGAGGATCAATGTAACTTAGAGAATAGTGTTTTGCTCTGGTTAACAAGGGAATAACCCATTTACCATGACTGTAATGAAAATGACATTTTGTCATTCCAGTTAGGCAGATTTTAAACCCAGTTTTACTATTAGAAGAGTATGTGAAGCCCATAACATATTGGAATTTCGAGGGCTGCCAGCACAAATTGTGACAGGAAACTGATGCTGATTGATACACCTTTGTGCTTTTGTGGAGGAAATGCTGTCATGATATCTTGATATCATGTTTAGTACTGCTCTGATGTTTACATTGTGGCTTGCTTTTGTTACGTGCTGTAGGCACGCTTGATTCTGCGGTCACATCTGGAGCATACGGAGCCAAGAATTTTCTTTTGAGAGATGGAACGGAGAGCCTGCCCTGTGTTTTTTATGAAATTGTAAGTATTCCCACATCTATACATAACAAAGACACCACTGCATACAATGCCTTTAAGAAGTTAATAATGCATCATTCTGATAAAACAGAAAATTGTTTTGTAAAAGGAAGGCTGAGTGCTTATACCTTATTGTTCCCAAGCTGGTGTAGAGCAATAATGCAGCCACTATTTAGGCACCCTCTGACTTCGGTTTCACCAAAAATATTGAAGATGCAGTTGAGGCTTTCAGTTCAGCTCCTAAGTAGTTGATAATAGCAAAAAAATATTATGTAAATTCCTTCAGCATTTGATACAGCTTTCAGAAATGCACTAATAACTAGCAATCAGACATTTGGAAAACTTCCATGTTAGAAAGGTGATGGAATTTCTTTGTTTATTGCGCTTTTGTTGAAGGATCGTGAGCTTCCAAGACTAATTAGAGGTCGTGTGCTCAGATGCATGGGAAACTATGACGCAAAAAGAAATATTTTCAAGTGTGTCTCTGTAAGACCAGCAACTATTCCAGAACAAAACACTTTCCAAGAATTTGTTAAAATTGCAGATGTTGAGATGACAGCCTATGTAAAAACAATGAATGAAATTTGAATGGTAAACGTTGTTGCATAAAATTCATTTCCCCAAACTAATGCTGAAAATGTGATTAAATAATTGAAAATAGTACTCTGTTATCCAACAAATGTTAAGGACAGCATTTCGTTTCCACTATCACTTTCATAGTTTATTTTCTCTAGCTATCTGTGCAATAACAGCTTTTGTTATGTAGTTCATTAGATTTTACTGGAGAAATTCTGAATTTAAATGTTGAAGTTGTTTATATGTACGTAACTTATTTGTATGAACTGTTCCTGCTTAACCAAAGTGAGCCAAATTCTTTTTTTTTTAATAAGAAATGGACAGTGTAATGAATTTTATTTAAAAACAAACAAAGATCCATGGATCCTCTCTGCAGTGAAAACTGCAAGGAGTACCACACTCATATCTCTTTTGTCTGCTATCCCAACTGTATGTATCATTAAAAGCAGACCAGGCTGATTAGTGGCTTACTATCTCTCCCAGTCACTGAAGAAAAGACTTAATAGTAAAACTTTCTTTCATTGAGGCATGAGAAGGTGAAACGAGGCAGAGTCACAGGTGGCTAACGAGAATGAAAATGGTACCTCCTTTTTCGAGATGGCCTAAGCCTGTAGGAATTCTCAAAAATGTTTTGAGCATTTCTAAGGGGGTCAAACACATGCTTCTCTTCTCAAGTAAATTATATACCAACTATATGTTCCACCTACTAGACACATTATTTTCCCCTTTTGGTGTGGTGTTTTTTTCTGTTTGTTGACATAGAAACAAGCAATCAGTCTAGACCTTAACAAACCGTGTGCTGAGAGTGAAATTTTATATTTCTATGTTCTGTAATACTTGGCCACACAAACTTAACTCTGACAGCAGTTCAAGTGACTCAGAAAAAAAGATACTGTCAATGCTAATTCACACTGCCATTGTGTCTTATCTTCAACTATTAGAAATACCTTCAATACCTGTTTCAGAATGTTGACTGTGATGAGTGTTTGGTCAAAGTTTAGTAGCTAACAAATATCAACAAAGTTCTTTGTGTAATTTCATTAAAATTGCTCTTTGGTAGAATGTAAGGTAGTGTATCTTGCTTCAGTTCCAGTTTCCTCTGAATAACAACAACACGTGTAAAAGCCCTTCTAGAAATGAACATAACAGACATTGCAGAAAGATTTCACAGGATACAGCTGTATGTATTAGCTATTCATATGGTTCCCATTGCTACACCATCTAATCATACTTTTCTTTAAAAACAATGAATCATTATAACACTTGTTTAAATGAGCAGCATACCCTGAAGCTGTAGGAACATTGTTCAAGGACACGGAGGAAGTTGGAAAGAAATAATTACTTGAACACAGAACTTCCTAGCCTTTGCCATAGGAACATCCTGTGAGGGATGGTCCACATGTTTGTGTCTTTACCTTCAAACATTAACTTTCATAGCTTATTCCTGTTGTTTTTATTTCCTTTTCCCCTTACTTCAACACTTTGTACCAAATCTGTTGGAATTTTTTTTAAGATGCTAAGAAAATAGTGACCAGTGATTTTTTTTTCAAATTTTTTTATTATACAGTGTTGGCAATTGGAAATTTCACATTTAAAATAATTGAAGTATTGTATCCAACAAGTCAAATACAGAAAACAGTTAGTATTCTAAAAAGGAGCCAGCTAGTCAATGCAGAAACACATTAATGGAAAATACAGCTTTTAGTTACACTTAGAAAATTATATATTTAGAATAAAACTTGAACCTGATCCCATAAATTGTTTGACTTTTAACAAGAAAACGCTTTACACAGTTCAACTCGCAGACAGTCTTTATTTTAAAAAGTGATCTGTCAGTGTTAGCATATGTATTGTTAGCAACACCCTACTAAAGCTGTCAATTGAGGAGCTAAAGCATATGCTTTACTAACTGTGCTAAGAATCCCTTGCCTTATCTCCATCTTCTGTGCTAAGCTGGTTCTAAGCATGGATGTTTGAAGGAAAGTTTTGCCTATCCAGTTGTAGGGGTCATATCCATATGCTTGATTTCCTTAATGTATGGTAAAATATTAACAAAATTTCCAAATGGAGGCATTAGTTTGGTTCATAGAAGGAAATAGAGCCTGACAGTGCTCACAACAAAAGAGGCTGAGTTTAAAGTAGTAAAAGATTTGGTACAGCAGTGCTGTAAATTGTGGAACTCCATTAAAACAGTCAGTTAAAATTACAAAGGAAGTTTGAGCTATGGGGCCAGAATTGCAAGCATGTGTGTGTTCAACATCACACAAGTGCTGTAGTCCTAGCAATTTTGGTCGAATGATGGTTCCAGTTCTGCACATGTGACAGTTAATAAGCAGTGACGGGAACTGATTGATTGTGTTTAGCAGGTATGGCATGGATGTTAAGAAAAATATAAAATCTTACTTTCAGTGTTTAGGTCCTTGCAATTTTTTTTGCACACTAACAAATCACTTTTCTAGTGGAACATTAAGTGACAGTCTTAAACATTACACAAAACAGAAAAAACCCTACATAATACAGTTTATACACGTTACACGTTTCAGTTGTTGATTCTTTTTAACCATATTGATCCTGTCTTGTCTAATGGTTCTAGAGTAAAGGCACAGGTTGGTTAGGAAAGAAAAGCCTGCATCTCTGTCTCTCTCTACTTTGTGGTTATCGTTTTCTTTTTACTTGTTGGTTGTTATTCCTCACTATTCTGACTTTATACAAAAATTGTCAATTTTAGCTATTCATTTACAAGATGTTACTGGAAAGTGTGCTACTATACAGAAATGATGGAAATCAATTCTGCTTAATTTTGACATTCCTTCAACCTTCCTTGTTTAAGTATTTGGAGGATGTCATCTCTTATTCACTGAGAGCAAAAACACACAATGCTCTCCCTCTCTAGTTCTCAATGTCCTTAATTCTACTATGAAATCTGTAATTCCAAAGATTAGTGATGAAACTTGTCCGTGTGTAGAATTTGCTTTTGGAGTGTGTGAAAACGTAACAATAGATCATTATTTTGGAAAACAAAGCAACAGTCCATTGAAGTTCAGAAGCGTGAGGAATGTAAACCAGACTGTAGAAGTCTTTGACGTATTAAAATTACACAGTGATTGTTCTATCTGTTTGCATTTTCTTATACATCCTCAACATGTCTCTGTCTGTTCCTTCATGTACACTTTCCATAAAAAAAGAACAACATAACAACACCAACTTCTGGAATTAGTTGGGCTCAGATAAGTGAAGAGTAATTAACTTGATCACTTAGGTTGTGCCAAAATGCAAAACTGAGAAGTACAGCTCTGAATTAAATATAATCTATGTGCTTGTTAATAAATAATAGAAAATAAAATATAAGATTAGAATTCAAATTATTTTAAATGCAACACATAACAGTGGGGAGAGCTTAGAACCCAATGTTTCCCTTCCTTAAAGAATCAAGTGCACTTATTTCAATCATTGATAGTAATGAATCCAATGCTACAGAGGAGATTAGATAAATTTCACACATGAGCCCATGAACTATGGCTATGTGCTAGTTCTGACGTGGAATCGGATTCTTCTTCTTAGTAGTATGCAGTAACACTTCACGTATATATGTATTACAATAGCAGGATCTTAAAAGGATTGGATATATTAGAATCTGGTTAATTCTGGCTTGTATTGCCATTACACATAAGGGCCATAGGGCACACACTTTTTGTAAACAGAGATTGTTGTTTATTGCCTTAAAGAGCAGCAACAACAGATCTACAGCTGTCAGAGTTCAAATCATTTTGCAAAATTCCACTTAAAATGAGAATTGAAGAAACATGGGAAAAAAAAAGTATTTTCTTAACCTGTTACATCATCATGAGCCTTTGGAAGCAGTTACATCTCTCTCTCTCTGTTTTACCTTCATGAACATGACTGTAAATCTTGAGGATTAGATCAGAATGAAGGTGTCCTAACAACTGACAATATGGAGGTACTGCTAATACATACAGATTGAAAAGAAAATTTTTCTGGTATACACTTCTTTTAGTTATCAGGCTTAATTGTAGGCCATGGCTACTAGTAGGCTTTTTTTTTTTTTAATTAACCAAAATAATTATAACAAAATATTGTTACTGGTTTTAAAATTATTGGGTTCATAAAAGTTTTCACATTTAATAATATATAAAAAGTGGGTTGAAACTTTTAAAAGTCTTAAGGTTTTGAGACACAAAAGAAACAGTCTGGGAGGTAGACAGATGTTTTGAGGATAAACAGATATTAGTTTTTGTCTCAGGCATGACGCCGCTGTGTGTTCGGAGCAGAACAAAGGCTGCTGATTCATCTTAGTTTAATTCCAGAGCGTTCGCTACTCGTATGTACGGAAGACTATCAATGCACTTTTGGTCTTTGTGAATCTGACCTTCTCTCCCCATCTCCTTTTTTTTCTTCTTTTTTTTTTTTTTCTTTTTAGCAATACAGCTAAATGGAAGTGCTATAATAACCGCTGCCCATTGCCTGTAGACAGGAATGTTCTGTTCTTAAACAGTAATAAAATACTATAAAATAGTAGGTATTGGAGTCGGAGATATGTGCTCTTTTGGTGCATATTTTGCAAAGAATGGTAAAAAGACAGACAACATGACCCCCACAATTGCCAGCATATACCCCCATCCAATCTGGCAGTCTCCTGCATAGTAGATGTCTGAATTCTCACAGAATCTCTTCACAGTAGCAGAGTTGAAACCAAAAGGGTAAACCAAAAGCCCAGAAGCCATTATGAACACTGGAGAGGAGAAAAGAAACCACTGTTACAATTGAGCTTTTAATTCCGTTGAAAGAATTCTTTGTTTTAGAAAGGCAAATGTGTAATATTAAAAACAGTGGGAAAAGTTATAGCTTAAAAATACTCCTTCTGATTGTCAGAACATTTTTCATAATTATCTCTGATGAACAGTAGTGTCGTAACGTGGCAGCAAGTTAGCACCGGGATTTTTTTGCATGAGAACTATTGCTCACTACATAATGTCCGGAACATTGCAGTGAACAACATATAGCCATTTAAAAAGTTGATCAAAGTGAATCAAAGAGATGATCCAGATGTAATGGAATCCAGAGAAGAGTTCCTAAACTTGCAGATTGCAAAGCTGCTTCATTTTCTTCCCAGTAGCAATGTTTGGACATGAGATAAACAATGACTTTGTTCTGCCAAGTAACAACATTCAGTTAAGGAGATTAAATGCAGTTTTGCAGATTCTGCTGATAATGTTCTGACAATGTAACACTTTGTCATTATTCTCAGTATTGTGAACTCAATATACAATATAATACAATGCAATATAATCTGTCTTTTTATTTGGCTTTTGATTTTTTAAAAAAGTAAGGCTGAAGGTTGCCCTATTATCTCATTTGACAGCTCAGGGGCTAAAAGCATGGAATAAAGATATGCTGTATGAATCTGAAGTTTCAGTGTAAAGGCACAGAGTTAGAGGAAATCTCTACTCCTCCAAGCCAAATACACCACCAGATTAATCCAGTGTGTAATGAGGAAATATGTCTAAAATACAATAAAAGCTTAAGCTGCCTCTTGATGTTTGAAAGCCAGACTTGCCTCCTGCTATTACTGTCTGGATTATCTGTTAGCTTTTAATAGAACTTCACAGATTTTAGTCTTTAATGAATGTGTGCTATGTTTAAAATGTATATTGTGCAATTAATGAAGAGCAGAACTATTTTTCCTGCTTCGAAAATAGGACTGCCACAGGTATAGATGATGCCTATGATACAGATATACTAAAATACACCAGGTACAGTGCTCAGAGTCTGTTTTTGTCCACCTTGCAAGTCAAGAGGGGCTGAGGTAGGCTGATATGAAGGGCTGTGTCACCACAGCCCCTGTAGGTACCTCTTGTTGGAAAGAACACTGAGAAATATATATATATATTCTTAATTTTATAGGGGTTTGTTTTGTTGGGTTTTTTTTTTGCTACTGAATTAGTGCTGTACTTATAATCTATGGCCTACTTTTAGAAGGCTTTATTTTATGCGTCAGAAAGATATTATGAGGCAGTCCTTATTCCCACACTTATTCAAATTCAGGGTGAATTTTTAGTAACTCAAGAATAATGGTAAGGACTGAATTAATAGTGAATCCCTTGTAAAAAAAAATATTAAAAACAAACAAAAACCAAGAAATAATAAGACCAAGAAAACAAAAATTCAAAGGAGAGAAACTGGAACAGAAGCAAACTTGCATGTCTGTTTCCCTCCAGGATAACTCAGGGAAGGGTACAAAGAGAAACTGCCTGCTGGTAAATGGAGCTCTCTGAGAGCAACTTGTTCACTTGTGCTTCTTCCCATCACCGCTCTTTCTCTTTAAGCCTTTGTGAACGTTAAGTTTTCAGAGGTTCACAAGGAAAGAACGCTGTGGCCTTCCCCTCCTTCCAAGCTTAAAGTGCAGAAGTTGACAATTCTACATGCGAGGTCCTCCCCAGCACACACAGCACCTTGAGCACACCAGGGAGCACAGGATGCAGAGCATGGCACAATTCTCAGCAGCTGTGTTTCTCTGCATACAGAAACTGAAGCTGAATGCAAAAAAAAAAATATTGTATGATCCAGATCTGCCTTAACTGCACACCTATTAGACTAAACTAGCCATGCAGGAACATCTTTTCTAGCAACGATTACTGAGCTTTCCCAAAAGAAGAAAAAAGAGCTAAGGGCCAGCACGCTTCCTTTGCTCAGCTGCACAGCCTGAAGGTTGAGTGACTCTTGCACACCCGGGAAAATTCCGAGAGCACCATTTCTATGGAGAGAAATGGAAAAAGTGACCTTGGAGAATAAACAGAAAAGGAAGACTTTTCCTACTGGTATTGTAAAGTTTGGGTGTTAAACCTCTGAGCAGAGCTACAGACTGACCCACAGTCAGTCCTCAGATCTATGTGGTCTGTAGCTCTATGCTCTAAGCAAGAAGCAGGTCTGAAAATAAAATTGATTCATCTTTTCAAAGTCAAGATAGTCCACACATCTCATTCAGCTACAAGTCATTATGCACAATTGGAAGTAATCTTTTTATCATAAAATTCCTTTAAAGTTTGCTGTTAAACTTAGCTGTTTTTCTGATAGTATCTCAACCCCTTGCTCTACTTCTTCTATCTGTCCACATGTATGTTTTCTTTTCGGTTGGGTTACACAAAATTAATATTTTGAAGGTTGTGCTTTACAGTGACACCAGTGTTTTGATTACCACTTGGTGCTCGTGTTTTATAGTCCGGTTTAATGGAAGAAGCTTTTCTTTTCTTTTTTTGTTTTGTTTTGAATGCTAGAAATAATCTGTCACAGTTGAATGTAATGTGTTCACATATCAAACGGGCTAAAAAGTTACCCATGGTTTCATATCCTCAGGCATGTCACAGAATGACCTCATTATTCTCATTTAGGTGCCCTCTTTCTTACAAAGGCTTCAGATATTGAATAGCCTGTTATTATCAGCAGAAGCCAAGCTTTCAGACGTGGTGCTAATGACGGCTTAATAGTGCTGTCCATCAGCAGTGCAGTTAGCTGGGAGAACACACAAAGAAACAGTGGGGCTCCATTTAGGCTACTCATAGAGCACTTATACCTCTGCACGATTTTTCAGCAACAAACATCCCTTTAAAAGGTGTCAGAATACAGCAGTGAGTTTGTATTACTATGATGTGTAGTGTAATCTCACTGTCATAAAAGATGATGAGAAAGCAAGACAACATACTGGGGCCTTTTCTGTAGTAAGAAGCATATGGACTTCAGAGTGGCCTTGCTGGTAAAATGAATAGTTGGATTGCCTTTTTTAACATGGTTTGACTGATCATTTGGCTCCTCAGACTGTTGACACTCATGTCCCATAGCCCACTGGGTCATGCTAAAAACATGCACTTTTAATTGTTGTTTTAGTATCTGATGTGTGGTGTTTGTTATTGCTAGGACATCATCAGCTGAGATCTCACCAGTTAACTCACAGCCACTGCTGAGTGCAAGGCAGTTTATAGTCAAGTCCACGTGCATCAGTTCAACTGTAAGTCACTTTTAATATCTACTTTCTAATCTTCTGTCCTGACAAAGTCTCACACTCTTCTCTCATCTTTACTTCACTGGTGTCTTACAATCAGATGGCAATTGGCAGTTCTCCTCTGATGGGTTTGCCAGCCAAAGCAGTACTGTACAAGCTGTGCTCTTGCTCCCCTGCAGACCCAAAACTTAATACAATGTTGTTTCCCTCCTTTTTAAAAAGGGTGATACCTGAATTTGTCAATTTCTAAATAGAGTAACTTTAATTATCAGGAAAGAGTTATTATTAGAAAGGAGAGTCCCTCCTTTTATGGAAAACAGAGCATTTATTCTAAAAAGTTGTAAAATGTTGGTGGTAATAATACCAAACACACCAGTGCTACTCAGGGGAAAGCAGCATTTGCTACTATTTAAACATATAATTAATTACAACTTTTTTGTCATTGCTTGGGTTTATTTATTTCATTATGCTTTTGAAATACTGTTCAAGTATTTAAACCAATCACAGTGCATTTTCCTGTTCATTTTAAACCAAACCAAAGTAATGCAGTTCTCTCAAGTATGTGCAGAGGGCACCAATGTACAGCCATCTCAAATACCATGCACAGAAAATGGCTATTTCCATTTCCACTTCTTTCCCCAGTACTGCTGAGTTTTCAGTGTAGGACACAAATAATTGAACCATTTTCTGTACTGTGAGGCAAGAGTGTGAAAACTTGGTTAAACTGAGGTGTATCCTACCATACTTATGTTTAAACTGAAAATAGCTTGGGATCAAAATCTAGAGGTGGTCCACAAACATTACAGAGATCAAAAAGAGCCATGGAGGGGAGATTGTTTTATTTTACTGTATTTGTTAATGTGCTTAAATGATGTGTAATAGTAGTGGTTACCAGTAAAATATGCTGTGCATGAATTATCTTGCTGAAATTACCTGCTCTAAGAAGATTATTTGGTCTTAGAAATTTAAATTGCATATTTTAGAAGTACATTATACTCCTGACACTTGTGACTGTGATGGATTAATTGCAAGAGTGTGGGATATCTCAGGCAATCATGAGAATTAAGGCTGAATTGTAGGCCAGCAAGAGTGTTCTTCCAGACTTATTACAGATTACTTTATAGTGTTATCTATTCTTGGAACATTTTTTATTGACAAAGTTTAATCTACCAAAGCAGTTTCTCACTCATCTCATCAAGAAGTTTCCTCTCACATATAATCCATTTTCTCTTTCCTTAAAGCTGGCAGTTCTTCTTACATACACTCAATTGACTTTGAATAACATTTCCCTGAGCTTATACAATGTTCTCTAATCATTTTATTAGCTCCTCTTAAGCTTTTCTTTACGTTTATTTGATTTTACGAATATGGTTTTAAATGAGAAAGCAGATGCTGGTTCAAAGCCACAGACAACCTAAACACAGAGCCAGAAATACAGCTAGTATCTGAGCAGCACTGAGAAAGCTCTTTAACTAGAACTCAGCCAGAAATCTTCAAAGTCATCATCTCTTTTCCTACTGCATTGGCTAGACTACTCTTAATAATTTCCAGCACTCTTCCTAAGCAAGTATTTTTGTAGCATGCCTGAAGGGTCACTACATATAGGATATTTTGCAAGTTCCCCTTTATGAGAAGGAGATACATATAAGTCTCTTCCAACAATTGGAAGCCTAAAGACAATGCTAAATACGATCCAAGGTCATAGCTATTGTTCTCTGTGATAATAGCTGCACCTAAGTGTACAAACAGAAACAAGGCAAGGAGGAGTAAATTTGATTTTAAAAAACCTGATATATGTCTAAAATCAGCAGGCACCATTTTAAATGTCATTTAAGTATAAATAACATGGCGAGGGAAGTGACTTGTCAAAGGCAAAACTGAAGCAGACAAAATCCTACTGTTACGGAAATGAATCATTTTGGGGAGTGAGACAAACGGGGACCGTCATTACATACCCTTCTCCTTTATGGAAGTAGCAGGTGCAGGTGAGGTACCCATAATTCAAACTCTTGAAAGCAGCCCTAGCAATTATTCCCTCTAAAGAAAGCAAAATGGAGAGCTGGGAAAAGAGATAATAGCATTCATACACGTGGTATGAAAATCAAGCTATCTTTTGCCGAACAAAGAACTGGAAGTGGTAGCAAGGATACAACCACTTTAACATATTGTAGTTTAGCTC
The DNA here is from genome assembly GCF_016699485.2 of Gallus gallus. Taxonomy (NCBI): domain Eukaryota; kingdom Metazoa; phylum Chordata; class Aves; order Galliformes; family Phasianidae; genus Gallus; species Gallus gallus. The sequence goes on from NC_052550.1 coordinate 7,210,501, forward strand.
TTCTCCTTTTTTAAGAATTATTTCGTTGGCTTCATTTCAGTCAAACGTGTTGTGAAGAGCATGCATCAGTCCTGGACTGTTGCCAAACATACTGAAGATTATATCAGTTCCTTTTCTGTTTTTCTCCAAATGGTACAACTCACAAGTTAGCACTTAGCTTCTATAAAATGAATGTGGATATAAAGAAAGCTAGGTAGCTTGTCAAAACCCAGTCTTAGCTAACAAAGGAGATGTACTAGTTTGTACAATGTCTCAGACTGTTTAATTAAATGCTGACTATGTGACTACAACTCAGCAGGCAAGGTACTGCATTAGATACAGTAACTTGTGTTTCTATATATTTATATACACAAACCTACTGGGAGATGTGTGTGTGCAAAAAGCTGGACACTGTTACTACAGTTTATCTGGATTCAGCTGAAGTGTAATAGGAAGGAAGAGGTTATTTTAAATAAAACTAACACTGAAATGAGTGCCCACACACCTTTTTGCACACATCTAATTAGTATTGCTTAAATACCCTCCTTCCATTCTGTTGGCACAGCCTCCTCATTCAGACAGGCCCCTAGTGCACAAATAGCCTGCTCCAGAAATGTCTAGCAATTGTGCAGATAGCTAAATCAACTCCACATTTTAACTGAAGAAAGTGGAACTCAACTACTGAGACTTCAAAAAAGAAATTCTCTGAAGGCTGCACAGGGGTAATTGGGCTTGGTAATTGCTGCATTAGCTACAAGTTTATTGAGGGCCACAAAAGGAAATGCCATCCTGGTGACCTTTGAGGTTGCATTTCACAGCATGTTTTCTACATGAGAACAAATGATGATACTTCACTATTTCTGCCAAGCGAGTGGTAGCTATGGGGAAGATTTATGGTTGTAATCTGGTAATCTATGGGCCTAATCATGCAGTTATAGAGTTGCGTGTCATTTACTCAGAAAGGCTGAAATGATCTGGCACTGTGTGGACTACAGTGAAGGAGTGCATTTTGTCACCTGCAAGGTTAGAAGATATACAGCCTATTTAGCGGACTGTAAAAGGGGGAGACAAGAGCAAATGTTTCTCAGGGTAGCAGACTGTTAAGCAAAATATTAAAAGACTCAGGGATTGAAGAAATGGGGACTATCAGATGCACTCTAATTTGGAAGCCATTACAATTTTTCACCATTTTATTGCTTCAATAATTATATATATTTTCTATTTAATTTATTGGAAATCATGTAAGTTATGCTCACTCCGTCTCTTTCAGAACACCAAACATAGAAGCAGAGTAGTAAAATAATATTGACACATTTAAGTGCTGGATCCTTTAGATGACAGCAGCACATTCAGAATGTATTGTACTTGCAATGTGCCTGTGTTCCCTTCTCTCTGTTACATTTTATTCAAAAATTAAAAAGTGTTAATAAAGATGCATATTTCAATTGCTCTATTTTAGGTAAACATAATATGGTACATATTTTTTAAGCAATGCACATTGGTTAGCTGCTCGGCTCCTTTTCCACTAATAGAAATAAAGGTGGCAAATGCCTTGCTTCTTTTCTTAATTAACCTATCCCTGCCAGAACTAGCATGCTCTCCAGCACAGGCAGGGAATGAAATTGATAACTGAAAATTTAATTAATGCTTCTTGTTGTGATCCTTTGGCTAAGAACAAATGCAGCTTCAATTCACCATGCAATATGTTCTCTAGCAAGAGCAGTATTAGCCTGAGTCTTAGCAGTGAAGGAGCTGACATGTCTCCTTGCAGCACTGTTGTCTCTGCAGAGGAGTCAGCCCGCTTGGTAAGGGGAGATTCTGCCCAGCCTACAGCAGGTCTTCGCTCTTGCTCTGGCTGTCAATTCCAAGCTCTTAAATAGCTATTTAGAGCAGGGGATGAGGTCTAAAAGACAGGCAGTGATGTGTAGATCACCTGAGATGTCACGATTTGACATGACACATTTGCTCCCTTCTCTTCCCAACCTGCTCACCTCACAAGTCTGTTTTTAATCACGTTTTTCAACCCTTCCAGGACTCTCAGATGCTCATGAAAACAGATTTCTAATGAAGCTGCTAGCCATTAAATACTAGCCTTACATCAGAGATGACTTTACTGTAAAGGCGTTTTACAGTGAATTTATTTTAACTTTGCACATTCTGTATCTTGTCTCTCGCATTGCTGAGACGTGCAGAGTAGAGCTGAGTCAGGCTAATGCCTGAGAGCAGTGCCCAAGTCTCACATCGTTACAGTTGCACTTCACATCCCAACAGTCTTCAAGCCTCAGGGATATTGCATTCATTACCTCTTTCAGAGACAGGTATTTTACATAAATGGCTGAAAGGTGATTAGAATCCCTGACAGAACTGCATTTTATATGGGATGCAACTATGAAAAATACATGCTTAAGACAAAAAAGGCATCCTACATGCTTCTTCTAATTGATTTATGCAACAATGACCAGCTTCCATTTCCCCAGGACATAAGAATTACCAGGAAGACACAAATTACATGTTTTCATATCTTCTAACAAAAACACTTTGACAGGGGGTTGAAACCAGAGTTCTCTCTTTCTCAGACACTCTAGTCCTGTGAATGTCATCACTCAGCAGATACACATGTACTGCCACCTGGTCATAAGGAACACTTTTGTAACAGCCCTCGTTTCACACTACTGATTCCAATGCACCACCAATCAGCAACGCCACAAGTAATGTTGGGAATAATTGTCTGCTCCAGAGCTCTCCTCTTTTTACAGCCCAGGTGTCACACAGCTGTAACCATATGGTTGGATACATCCTATTGAGGTTGGTTATAGCTGCACCTCCAACTCTGAACACTACCTGTGTGCTTGGAAGGTTTTTAATACTGCAAACTGGAAAAACGCCACTTGTACCCAAGCAGTGGTTTTCCTAACCTTTAAAAATGTTGTAAAAAGAATCAGCCATAGCTTAACGCTAGGTACTCTGTAGGCAGGAAATGAGAGCGCAACTGCTAATTCACTGAAAGCTGCCAGCTCATCCCAGCCTGATCCTCAGACAAGCCTGGCAGCGTGCTGCACTCTGACCTGTCCTCCCTTCAGTCAATGGACCTTTAGGTTAGAAAATTAATGGCAAAATCCACAGTAGTGATAGGCTGAAAACGACTAGCTAAATAAAGCTAATTTGGGATATCTGATCATCTTAATCAGATAGGCTCTGTTCCACAATTTCCCATCTTCACTTATAACAAAAGGACCCATGCTTCCTCCTTCATTAATGTGTTTGAAGGATTTAATGAGTTACTTCATCAGGTTAATAAATCCCTTCAATAACTTTATTACACTTTGATACAATTATTCAAGTGGTGCAGCTAACAAATGATCACCATTTACATTTTTTGACAGGATAACTTAGTTAATGTATTTGGACCATGAAATACAAAATCCATAAATAAACTACAGGGACAACTGAACGTCTTTGTGGGGGAAGGTTTTTTCTGTCTCCACTTAAGATAGCATTGAAAATCCATTCTCTTTTGCAAGTGACTTCAGGCACATGCTAAGGAGGGCTGCAGGGGGCTCCTGGCAGCACTCTGCATCCCACTGAGTGTTTAGGAAGGAGGTGAGCTGCTGCAGAACTTGTACCACTGCCTACAGGCAGATCTCTTAAAATCAGAGGGGACATAACCTGTATTTACTTATTTTTAACACTTTATTATGTTTAAAATCCAGCTTCATAAAGGCTGTTCCATTTCTTAAGGTTAAGATCTTTAGACAATGTTTATAAGATGCAGTGACACCATCAGAAAATAACATCACATTCTGGAAATTATTTGAAAACTAAATTAAATTGGTTGCCACACCATTTGTTTCTCCTGTGGCATCATAGTAAATGATGGCATCAAGAAAATAACCTAAGGGGCAAGGATGTTTTCAGAATCTTGGACCTCTGAATGGTCAGCAGTATTGCATCTTCCTATTACCAGAGTAATAATATTTATAGTGGGTAGACTGCAAGAATGGAACCATCCCATTTATTTACTTACACTTGATAGCCACCTCTGGCAAGAACAAATTTCCCATTAATCACCATCTTATCTCTGTTAGAAACAGTTACTCTCAAGGACATCTGTATTATTACCTTTGTTTTATTAATATAGGGAATAGTGCTGCCATGGATCTTCTGACACTGAAATGTATTTGTTTTCTAGACTTTGTTTTTTAAAGAGAAATGAAATTCTTAAATAAAACAAATGTTGATCTTTCTTAATACACAAACTACTTAAGACCCAGACCACAGAGAGGGACATGTGCATTGGAAATCTGTCTGAATATATTTATATGTAAAGAAGCTGCAAATCAGTCTCTTTCTTCTTTTTTATCTGCTGCAACTCCAGGTATGAATTCTGAGTTTCTCCTGGGAGAGCAGATGACCCTGTTAACGTGTGAGAGTGCCAGAGATGCTGTGCCCTCCAGGCTGGAAGGTCAGGAAAGTGGAGCCAGTTTTTAAGCTCAACCTTTAGCTTGTAATAAAAAAGTCTTATTTCTCATCCCTTACACACAGCCTTTAGTTAGCATTTATAAAAGGGCCTATTATGTTGAGTTCTGGGTTGATTTGTTTTTCTAATTTTTCAATAGCACTGCATCACGTATTTTTATCTTTAAAAAAAGAAATCAATATCAGCCCAGCAGGGAACAATATCTGACAGCCAAATTCTCTTTCATGTGAGAGAGACATTAATGGGAAGACTTCCATGAGATGAAATTTGTGGAAGTTTCTCTCAGTCAGCAGATTTGGTTCTGTTCATTTTCCTGAAACAGAAAATGATCGCAGATGAGCAGAGGTCTCAGGTCAGCTGGGAAGGAGCAGAGCTCTTCCTATAGCAGCATACGAATTTCTGTGCAATCTGCTTTGAAATAATGGAGCTGTGGTTTCCCATTTCCTTTCATTTTGGCTCCAACTGCCCCACAGAGCTCAGGGTGGCTGGCCCACTCGAGTGCTGTGATTGCAGAGGAGATGCAGGCAGCATTTAATGGCTGCTTTCCTGTGCAACCCCCTCCCAGCTCTGTCTCAGTGAGTGATAACCGTTGGCAGCACAAAACAGTGATGCTCACATATGTTAGACACAGCAAAGCAAAGGCCCTGCAGCTAGCCAGCCCTCTGCCCCCTTTTTCTCCACCTGACTCAGCCTAGGACACAGAAGACAGCCTTGCACTGGCTGTCCCCACTGGAGCCTACTGAAATGTGCCTATCCACCCTGCAGGCCTGAGTCCTTTCCATAGAAACCAGAGCTTGAAAATGGAGGAAGGGAAAGAAAGAACTGCTCTGTGCACTCTGTGGCACAATGGCTCCACTTCAGAAGTGATCAGGTTCTTGGCAAAGGGACTATATATACTGTTTCCCAAAAGCAAATAGTCTACCACTAGCACAGGCTATCTTGCAGTACCAGAATCAGGCAGTTTCACTACTGCAAGGTGGATCTATTTCATTTGCTGTTTAATTACATACCCAGTGCCATGCAATGGTGAGATGCTTCCTTGGATGGGATGAGCCATTTAATTGTCAGCCAAGCACGCAGACGTGCCTTCTAAACCCAAGTGCTGCTCATACAGCAATTACTCTGGAGTCTGTCGAATGCGATTCAACAAGTAATTTGCTTGCAAAGTGAAAGCTGTTCTTTGCAGTATAGCAAAGGGCTCTGTCCTTTACCCTGCCCTTGTGCCTGAGCTAGGCTCAAGCTATGCTTGTCTTGCCAAGGATGCTGCCAACCTCAACTGTCCTGTGTGAGATTTCGTGTGGACAGGACTAGCTGAGCCAGGAACAGTGGGAGCTTGGGAAACTCTCCTGTGAACCTGTGCTGGAGTTTGGCAGGTTACAGCATGTCAGTAGGGGTGTGAAGATGCTGCTGGGAGGATTGCCTGAGATGCAGCTGGCTTTTCCTTATTCTAGTTGGTAGACAGATCTTAGTTTCAGGCAGCTGTTCCTGCTCAGCTCCCTGCCACCCTACTGAGAGCTGGGACCCCACTTTGCTGTAGGCACCTGCAGTGACACTGCCAGCCACCCTACACTTCAGGGAGAAACACCCCAGGCAGGCACTTCCTTCAGGAATGACAAAAATAACTCCACTGTGTCTCCATCTTCCTGCATGTAAATGTTTGAGTTAATAACATTTAAGGGGAAGCACAGAAAAAATAACTACATCATTTGTCATCTCAGGATACCAAATAACACTGTAACTGAATGAGAAACAGAGAAATGTTTCTAATAAAAATGGTAAATTCTGCACAATTTATTTTGCATTTTCCATCTACTGCAGCAAGCACAGGACGATATGGCTTCTTAATGATCATAATGTATGTGCAGAAAGAGCAGTTCCCTGTGGACTGCTGATTAATCAGGGCAACACTCATCTGTTCTGCCAGGAGTGATGTGCATCAAGGAAGGGCAAATGATGAACCCTAAGTGCATACTGCAGCCATCGGGGGCCAAAAGCTTCCATTCATTTAACTGTTTTCCCCTCAACGAAGAGAAGTTTCAGCACAGCACTAGGACATAACAGCACTTGTTTTCCATCTGAATTCCTTTAGGGTTTTGACTCATTAGGGCACAAAGAGACCCCACATTCATTTCAGAAAGTATAAATGCATGAGAGTCAGCTTCCAAAGTAAGAAATCACTGCCTCTTGCTTAGAGACACTGTTCAGGGGATGACATAAGGTCCCCACTGCAGAATCTGATTACAGTGTGAGGAACTTTGGAACAAATCAGAAGATCTGAAGGATTTTTCATCCGATTTTTAGTACTCAGAAAACCCTCCATGCCCACTGACTGCAGCCATTCTACACTCTTTCAGTCTTACTGATGTGGTTTGGCACAGGTTTTGCCTCCTAGAAGTTTGCTACCTGGTGTTTGCTGGTAATGGCTCTCTGTATTTCTCTTATGTTCATTTGCAAATCAACTACAGAAAGAACAAACTAAAAGCAGATGTGTCATACTTTTATCTGAACATTTGGAAGCTCAATCATGGAAATATCTTCATCAGATAGATGAATTCCAGGTCACTGGGAAAAATAAATGCAATGAAATACTTGTATGTAGAAGAAGCCCCTACGAAAATGTGATCCAGTAACTCTTCAAGGAAATTGGTGTGTAAGAGATCCAACTTTGAGGCTTACCTCAGGCTTTTACATAAGATGATAGTTAGTACTTTAAATTGGAGAAAATGGGATGGGATCTTTCAGCTTTTTTCCGCTCACTTTTTCAATTTTGTGGGATCAGCAGAAAGTGAAGGGAACCAAAGCTGAACAACAAAAAAATAAAAGCTATGCCTGTGGCTTCAGCATCGCCTGAGCACACAGCAGGGATCCTTCGGTGGGGAAAGGAGTACGTGTTCCCCTCCTGAGAGCATCTCAGAATTGCCAGAAAATGTGGACTTTTGAGCTGTTTTCAAAACAGTGTGAGAAAGTGGAAAAACAGAAATAAATGGGAAGGCTGAAACCAAAGTGGAAAACAGAAGTTATTTAGTTTGGCTACCGATTTATTAATGCGTTATAGCCATGAACTCAGGAATAAAACCTCACTTTAAAATGTTTTTCAGCTCTAGCAAGGATTATTTACAGGAAATAAAAATGGTTTAAGGGTTGGAATGAAACCCCGGCCATACCCAGCCGACAGAAGTGTTGCCACTGACCTCCTTAGGCCAGTTTTGCCCACAGATATCTGCAGAGAGAGCCTCAATTCTCTCACAGTGTGATGAGCAGATTAACATTCACGGCAGAGGCATTTTAGAAGCCGCAGAGACAAAGTACTAACAGCTTATCTTCCCTTGCACAATTCTTTGTTTTTCTTTGGCTGGCCTACAAACTCTGCTCCACAGTTTTGCTTTTTAATGCAAGACAGACACTGATCTGTGCTGCTTTTCAGCCTGTTTGCCTAACATGGCCACTCCCACTTTGGCTTAAGCACCTTTCAAAATTATTATTATTTTCCCTCTATGTTCCCTATAACATTTTTTCCCACTGAGGTATCTGCTTTTGCAGCAGCAACTTTAAGGCATCTCAGGCTCCTGAAGAACTACAGAATCATCACTGTGCCCATAGACGCCATTTAGAACATGCTTTTTTAATCCTGTCTTTCAAAAACCCATAAGCATTTGCTGTGCTTCAACAATTTGCCATATGCTTTTGCAAGGAACATTTTGCACCTGTCACCATCATACAGGAAAAGCACCAGCTTTGCAGGAAAAAAACATTAACTAATTTACACAAAGCCTTAGGTGGTCTATTAGCCCTGCATAAAAACAAGAGCATATAATTACTAGGTCTACAGACAGAAGTACGTTTGATTGACTACAAAGAAGGAAAGAGTTGAGCAATTAACAACAAAATCCAAGAAAATTCCTTTGATTGGGAAACTAAGACCTGGCTGAATGATGCTGATAGCACATTAACTCTCTCTGCTCTCCCAGCAGATGTGTCCATGGAAAACCTTTAACTCCATGCAAATAGTTAAATTTATATCAACAGCAGTGCTCTGCTATGTGCAGATATTGAGGACTACTGCGGATTATGGAAAATACAAATCAATGACGATATTGCAACTGGTCAGACACAAGTGCATTGTTAATCTTGGGATGGCAAAATCCATCCAAAAGAAAAGCGTCACCACTTTTTAGCTCCTTGGCCATGCAGTTAATTGCACATATTTTGCCAGTGCCTGCAGTAAGGCAGGGAGCTGGGGTGTTTCTGTCACAACTTCCACCCATGATTTGATTTAAGGCCCCATGTGAGCAATTGCATCTCAGTGCTTGTAATAAGAAAATGTCATAAAGGTACATGCTGCCTGGTCCAACATCTTTTGGCTTTGACAGTTCAAATTTACAGCTTTAATTCAACGTTCTGGAAGCCTGGTATTCTGCACACACTTAGTGAAGGGCTTCAGGAATGATATTTTACAAAATGACTTACCTATGTTCAGTGACCCATGGAGGATCAAAGCCGTCAGCCCTTGTGCCATGCATTGCAGACAAATTCATGGTCTAGATTGCCCAGTGCCAAATTACAAAGTTAACCTCCCACCTGGAGGCTCTGACTTGAATGTGTTGCCTCCGTGCAACTGAAGAGCTGAACTTTAAGCATCTTGATTGAACAGGTGCTCGATTGGGTTCTATCGGCCTCTTACATGATCGTCTCATGCTTGATTTCTCAACTATGTATACAACAAGCTCCATTTCAGCATCGTTGTCTCCTGTTCTTACATTCCTACAACATTTTCCTAACAAGTTATTTTGCTGAGTAGCTGGAATAAACAACTATCGGTAAATCCACTTGCAATTTTTTTTGGACAACTTCACAGCAGGATAACTGAACACACAAACCACTCCTCACTCCTTTTTGCACATTCAAATTTGAATCCCACATCTCTGCTGCTGCTGTGTTCCCAGGGGTGACATTTGGGGCTGCTACAAAATGCAGGCACGCCAGCATTTCAGGTGTCCCCAGTCATGCAGCTGTTTAATGAGGCCTGCTGTCATTACAGCAAAATGACTCACGGACTTTCTTTAAAAAGCCCTGTATTTATAGTGTCATAGATTACCTTAATGCCTTTTTACTGGGAGAGTTTTTGAAATACTGTGCAAACATTACAAGATGGTCCTGAAATAATGTGAATTTAAACAGAAGGAAAGCACAAATACTGGATGGAAGAGAAAGCATTTGCTGAAATTTTCTGAAATCTTCAGCAAAAGAATATTTTTATGAAAATGAGCACTTCTGAGCTGGAGTTTTACAGGATATCTTCCACGTAGGATTCAGGGTGAATGAATTCCTGATGGAGTGATCTATGTGCTACGTGTAAAGATTAGTTTGAATTTTTGCCTACAATCAGAACTGCCTACAAAACATCACAAAGCGATGTCATTATTCAGCCCCAATCTTCCTGCAGTGGATGATTACAGGTGGAATCTTAAACGGAAATGTATTTATCTTCTGCTGGTACCCTTCCTGTCAAAACTCAAACAGCATTAAGGAAATGAAGTCGTAATGAGAGGTTCCATTTAGCCTCCAAATCTTTTTTTCTTAGGTATCCATATTTTAATGAAATTGATATGCTTTTTAATGTAGGAGACATTTTGATGATCTTAAATACAGTCTCTAATTACACGTTCTGTAATTAAACTTCTTGCCGAGGAATTAGAGCAAGCCTTATGCCTCCAGCTTAAACCCTACTTGAACTCAAAGACACACCGGGAAGATGGTGTCTAACAGCAGATCTCATCTGATAAAGCAGTCCTGGGAGCAAAACGCTGCCTCTACATCAGAGAGCCCATGTGGCTGCAGTGGGACAGAGTTGAGATCCCACATTTGTACTGGTTCCAGCTCTTCTGCCATAAGCAGGGCTGTCAGCCACCAGATCAGGCTGCCCATAGCCCCATCCAACCTTGCCTCGAATACCTCCAGAGATGGGGCACCCACAACCTCTCTGGGCAGGCTGTGCCAGTGCCTCACCTCTCTGTGAGTGAACAGTTTCTTCCTAACATCTAACCTGAACTCCCCTTTTTTATTTTAAAGCTTTCGCTCCCTTCCCTATCACTATTAGACCATGTAAAAAGTCAGTCCCCCTCCTGCTTGTAAGGTTCAAGTACTGGAAGGCTGCAACGAGGTCTCCCCGGAGCCTGCCTTTCTCCAAGCTAAGGTCTAAATGTCTTCATTCTCGTGCACCAGGGTATACTATTTAGTACCAGAAAACTACATCTAAAATAATAATTTTAATTCATTTGTAGAGGGTCTGTCTCATAGATAGGTCTATGCTATATTCACCTTTGTTTTCTTTATTTGTAAAACATCCACTATTTTTCCATGGTATGGATGATCTTGTTTCTGTCACTTTCCCTGCAACACAGCGCTATGTTCATTCTTCCTTATAAAATTTCTGACGGAGAAGCGATTTGTAAGAATGACAGAGAAATGGCTTCTCATTTGTGTACCCCACAGCAATCTGACACAGAGAGAGGCTCTGGTGAGATACACAAGCCCCAGTTCTTACCGAGTTTCAGGCAGCCCAGATTAAAAAAAAATCACGTCAACCAATTCGATCATAAAGATTCTAATTCAGCACAGGTTAATTGAGAAGTCAGATTTCCTGCTATCACTTCTGGAGAGGAGGGAGATAAGCGAACACAATGACTCTTTATCAACAATATGGGGACTTCATTTAGGGAGAGAGCATTAGGTTACAGGCTAGAAGATTAGTAGCAATCAGACTGCTCTCAGAAAAGAAAATGCACTGGGTAATAAAGATAGAAGGCGCGAAGCTGGATGCATAGAAATGAGGTCTGATGCCAAATATTACAGGTCAAATCTGAGCTATCTATCAAGTTGGCACTGATCATTGCCAATGCACAATTATTATTATTCATCTGTGATCAGATCATTTACCACCATCAAGTCAATGGCTCCTCCCACGTATTCCATTTGAGAATGACATTTAAATGAAAAAAAAATGTCCATCTATTATCTCTTTGCGATCGCTAACCATTGTGTTATAGCATGAAATGCATTTACTTTCTCCCAGTCACCCATAAAAAGATATCTGCTGTTATTCTGTTTCTTAGCCATAACCCCATAAATCTGAATGCAGCTTTGCATTTAGAGGTGGCAGGCTTATTTTTCCTTTTTCTTTGTGTACCATGTGTTTTCCATACCAAAAAGTGCTTGTTTTGTTACAAGTGACAGAAGGAGAATTTAAAGGGATGCTGGAGGATCATAAAGGCTCCCTTCTACCCAATCCTGGGATGCATTCACCTTATTGTTCTGCTGACTGAAGAATTAGAAACTGTTAATATTGTCTCTGCTGGCAAGTCAGAAAAATACTTATTCAGTAGCTGAGTAGATTACTCTGAAGGGGGAAATAACCCCGCAGAGCCCTGCAAAAGCTGGCCATCTCACCAATCCATTTTCTAAACCCAGATGTTTTCAATCTGTTAAGTGTTAATCTCACGATATTTCTTTTTATGCCTATTGAAACAATTTTATCATGTACTGAGCTGTTGTAGAATTTGTACGATTACTGCAGTTATTACTCTTTATGAAGGAGATTTTGGAAGGGAACCCTTTCTATGAGTTTGTCAGTCATTTGTTCCCATTAATTATAGAGGCATGTTAGGACCTCTTGCCATTAGCATTCTGATGGGCTCTGGATACTGTCCAACTTCAGCTACCCTTTTCAAGGGAACATATAGCAAAGTCAGGGGCAGTGTAATACTAGGTAAGTACAGATTAAACACTGGCATTCTTCCGTGATGGGAGCCCAAATGAAGTGAGATTTGGGCTTCAAAGAAGATGATTGAAGGGTCTGGTCCAGGGAAGACACCAAGCACTTGTCCCCTCTGCACAACAAAGAACTGTAGATGCTCACTGCCCTCCCTTTGGGGGGGGAGCCAAGTGAAACAGTTAAACTACAAAGCAGTTATTACAACACTATATCCAATGACTAACTGAGGTTCTTGGGCAGATCAGGGCGAGTGGGCAGAAGTTGAAGTCAGAGGTACTGTTCTGCAGAATTCGTGACAAGTATGTAAAACAGGTTTGCAAATGAAAGCACTGGGATGTAGTCTTGAATTTACTCTGGCAAAAACTGGGCAACTATGAAATGTAATTCACCATTTTTCCTGAAAATTGCAGAGATTTTTTTCCTTCTTCCACACACTCATCTTACGTCTTATCTTGGCATGACTTTGGTCTCCTCTGATAAAGAGCTGTCTTGAAATAAGATGGCTAAACTGGAAGTTTTAAGCCAAGACCTCTTGTGTGACAGGTGCTGATGGGCCCTGTTATCTGGGCTCCCTGTGTGAAGAATAATGGCTTGTGAAAGGAAGGTTAGAAATACAGTCATGAAACAACTGCAGAAGCCTTGTGTTTCATGTCAAGGATCTTAGAGGTTAGAGGAGGGCTGCAAAAATTTTCCTCTGGGGCTGCTAACTGACAGACCTGTGCCACGATTATAACCTGATTTTGATTAATCATGTTGATTTACCATTGGCAGAGGCTTCAAAAGCACAAGTCATGCATTCTTGTGAAATAAGAGATCAAATCCATAGGAATAAAAAAGCAGCTTACAATTCCTATATGTCCCACTGGCATCTATACAACCATCTGAGAGAGGAACTTTGCTCCCAGGTAGCTGCCCAACCTGCAAGTTTTGCAGTGGGAGGTTTTCTTCCATTTCCATAGAGACAGAGCCTCTTCCAGTTTTGTGACCCTCCACTGGCACTCCAGATGCCCTCCTGAACCCTTAAGCATTGCCCCTTTGCATAGCAACCAGGCGGTTGATTTTGTCTATGGGAACTGGCTAGTGGAGAACAAATGTGGCTGCAGGCAGCTTTGCTTGTCCATGCAGGGTGAGGGGTTTATCATGGGCATTAAGGATGCTGCTTTCGTAAGTTTGGTGTGAGATGAGGGTGAGAAATCAGTTTAGAAGTAAAACACAGATTTTTCAGCTTGTCTTTAATATTTATAGGGCTTGTTTTGCTTCACAGACAGATCCTTAAAGAGAAGATGGAAAGCTGTTTGTCCTTATTCCTTGTGCCTTTCGTTCAGATTTTCATTGTTTATACCACTCTCAGCAAAATAACTGTTGTGGAAATGCAGTCATTTACAACATCCAACCTGCTAAGCCTTAAACAACAGAGATGTATCCTGCTATGTTTGTTCCTTTGTTGTTGCTATGGCATTACCACACATTTTTCTATGGAGGAAAGGAAATCCCAGGGAGACCAGATAATAAAGGCTTGGATTTCCAGGGCACAGAGTCTGTCTCGCCTCTTGACCTGTTTGACACCCTCTTTCACCAAACCTCCATTCACTGAATCCAGATAAACAGCCAGCCATCAAAGGAAATGTTTTAAAGGGATTGCTTATGGCTAGCCTTGATGAAATATACATTGGAAAACCTGCATTTGAATCATGTTTGGAGTTCTGCATTTCAAAAATGGTTTTGTTTAACTACATCAGACTTGTCATTCAAGGAAGTTTCCTTCTGTAGGATGCCTGCATTTAAAAGTCAAGTTAACCAAACCCAAACAAATTTCCCAGGAGGCTGTAACAATTCAGACAAGCATCTCACCCCCTCAACATCTGACCTCTGCATCATAGCAGGTGTATCTGCCTGCTACTGCAAGCTTCCGAGATGCTATGTGTATATACAACACCACCAATTCCCAGCAAGGTGCCGTGAGGTTTCACTGGAATATCATCACTACCTGTCGCTTGCTGGGACAGCCTTGGTTTAGACCCCTCATTTGGTTTGATGCTGGTTTACTAAGATTGTTCCTGTGTCCTGACCAAAATTTGCTCTGCTTAAAGCCCTTGTCATTCGAGATTGCAAAGGATCACTGTGCCTTGTTTTATTTTAGAAATAGCTATTTCATAATTTTGGCTGAAATTATCCTTTGCTTGTCTCTTGAAATTGATCTGTTAATACAAGTTCATAAAATGGTCTGGGACATTAATCCTATGTGATTTCTTATTTGGACTAATGTACAAGGAAGTTGTTGCACCCAGTACCATTGATCCTCAACTTATTTTACTATATATAAGGTTATGAATTATGTCCTTTGTTGAAAACAGGGAACGGGAGAACCAACTGTTCACAACTCGCTAACGAGGAAATGCTTCAGACTCAAAACTGCTCAGATGCACAACAGTGCAGTGTATTTTAGCCTTCAATTCTTGTCTGTCTTGCACTGCTATCGTTTTTGTGTAACATAACCCAAAGGCACTGGCCTAGCAATCCAGGTATAGTAACAGTACCTTGTATTGTCTCAGCTTTTAAATCCATACATCCATACTGTATACAGGATATTGCGGCCATAAGGCATATCCAGCCAGCACAGGTTAATTTGCCACAGGCAACATGCAGCTTTTGGCCTTCCAAATTCTTCAGATAGCACAGGGAAACAAAAAGCAGCATTACAGACTTAATGGACTTTTAATGGATTTGATGGATTCTGCATCAGCAGTTTCTAATGGAACATCTAAAGAGGAAAAATTTCTTCCCCATAGAGATTCCTGGGAGAAAGTGAACTGACAGCGTAAAGGCACTTTGTTGCTGTGCAGGAGAACTCAATGACAAGACCTAAAGTCTTTGGAGAAGTCATTGAATTTTCAGGGGTTAGTAACTGAGCCATGTCCGTGCTATAGGCTCGTCACGTAGCACAGCACCAGAAAACCCCATGAAGCCCTGACCTTCTTGATCAGGGCCATTTGACTCAGCTCCCTGTGGCTGGTGAGGAGGGACTGCAGAAACTGAGGCTGGAAGTCTGCTGCCGTTCCAAGAGGCTGACTGTGGTTTTATATGGAGAGTTGTTCTGCAGTGATCAAAAAGGAGACAAAGGCTAAAATTCCTTTGTTGAGTCCAGGCAGCAGCGTTAATATTTTCCTTCTACTGATAAATAAATTGATTTACAAATCAGAGAGTAAATCACCATTCACCACTGAGCCTATCGTTTGTAAGGCAGCTTTCAGCCTTGCATTTTAATCAGTTTGTCCTGATGTTTTGTTTTCCTACTATCATCTGTATCTCAGGAATGGATTGTATAGAATATTTTAAGTCTAGTTGTTGCAGTTTCTTGGATGCTGTTGCTCTTGGAGGTGCTTTCTCCAAGTAGAACATTCAGGTATAGATTTTGTTCTCAGTTGTGCTGATACAAATTCAACCATTACCCACTGAGATCAAAAGGGCTTTCCTCAGATTTACAACTGTTATGAGTGTTTAAGAAAACATCTGAGCAATACTTCACACTGAGTATGCAAAGGCACATCACTATCTCCCAGCAGCGCACTTAGGGGACAGGGTTAACCCACATATCCCGTGACCTCAGCTCAGCAACTGAACCTGGTGCTTCTTGTTGCAAGGGATTATCAAGTACATTCAGCTGTGGTTGGGCTGCTTTAGCTGCAATATGTCAGCAAAACAGCCCTTTGAGCTGGGTGGATTTTGTAACATTCACTTTCCAAGCTTTCAGATGCACTCAGCCATTTTCAAGCAGCTGTGTTGGATATACTAAAACCTCAGCAACTAATTAAAGCAAGTGCATTAGTCCCTTTTGATGGCAGGTGTTAGCTTTTTTTTTTTTTCTTGTGAGAGAGCAGGCTACCACTGATACAGACCTGCAGCTTTTAAGCCTTTGCTTGCAAAAACTGTCTCCATGTGCCAAAAACCTTGCCAGTTATTACTCTCCATTTCACAGGTTTCTCTGATCTCTCAGCGTCTGACTTCACACCTGAGTTTGGAACAGAGAATGTGTGAGAACAAGATCTTTGTTGCTAAGGAGCGTTTGGTATGTAATTTTGCTATTTTTTTTTCCCTATACTAAGTAATAGTTCATTTCTCAGGAAAAAATGTGTGATGTGGCCTGAGGCAGTTGTAGGTGGTGTGCAGTGGTCACGCAAAGGAGAGGGAAAGAGCAGTGACTATAATCTTCTGTTTGGCATTGACTTAATTGGGTTATGGCTGCCTGGACTTGGGTCACTTGGTCTGGTGCCCAGTTCCTGTGCTTACACAGTGTCTTTTCAAGTCCAAAACCAGTGCCAGAATGGCAGCACGATGGGGGAAGCCTCGGCAGGGAGACTCTGCTGCTTACAAGCCAAACAGGTTTCATTTTTCATCTCAGCACCATGGAAATGGTATGGTTAATTTGTATGACATGGTTGTGACAACAGAGAGCTGTGAAGATGACGGATGTCACAAAAGCCCTTACAGGGCAGTTTGTCAAAGATGACTACAAACACAGCACAAGGCAAAAGGTATGTAGTTGTGTGTGTGTAAATGAGGCAATTACAACTAGAGGCATGCAGGGTGCACGACTGCAAAACTACAGCTCTCTTGTTTGAAGATGTACCTCTTAGCTGTGTTACACAGGGTTTTCCAGGCATGCCTGGCTTTGCATTCATACCAAGAGGCAGGATCTGCATTGCCCTGATTGATGCTGGAGGCCTTGCACCACTCGGCCAACACGTTTTGCCAGTGCTCCACAGAGCAAAGCACCACTCCTCCCTGTCTTAACCACAAAGGTCCCAGAGACTAATTCTTTCTTGGGAGCAGGGAGCCATCCTGCACAAGGCCTTCAAGAACAAATTGTCCTTATTTAGGAAAGCATGTTACTCTAATGGCATACCATAGTAGGCATGATACAGTTTAAATGTTCTTCACTGGTTACAAATGTGACCTTCATTAACTCATCTTTGTGTGCCTAGATCTACAGGAACAGCTCATTGCATTTTCGATTTAATTTAATTTGAATGATAATTTAAAAGTTGTTTGATGCAAATGAGACCATCTGCATCCCTGCAGCTGACACAGTTTTTAAAAATGAGTTTGTTGGTGGGGTGAGGGGGAGTTTTTGATAAAGGATGAGAGCCAGGGGCCATGAAGGCACTCCCTGGAGCCCCCCAGGAGTAACCTGTGAGTGCTGGGGATATGAAGTCAGTGAGAGGAGCTGTTATAGGTTTCCAATGCTGTGCACGGCCATATAGGTATGGAAACATGATTGCAAGTCATCCAGCAGTCCCAACTTATGGTGCTGCTCATCATGAATATTGCCCCATGCACCTGTTAGCCAGAGCTGCTCAGACCCTGGAAAGTTGAACTGACCCTTCTAGAACTCAGTCTGGATTGACTACCGACTTTGTCCTAAAGTGGAATGATAAAAATGGTATCCGTATCCAAATTAAGCTCTTGAAAAGGAGCCAATGGAGCCATCTTGCCTCTAATGCTTCCTTGCTGGCAGAATTACTCGCATGGGTTGGTTGGGCAGTTCCTCATATAGGGCAGGAGCACTACTACCCTGCACTCCAGAAGCCATGCTTAGACAGCAGCACCCCATGTGGGTCCTCTAAAGCCTACAGGATCTCCACTGAAAGGGCCAGTAAAGGGGAAGGGGCCATGGAGGAATTAGAATGAATTGCTTTCTGTCCTGGATTCTGTATTTCAAGTTGTGCCCTTTTTGTTTGGCTTTTTTTTTTTGGCACCTGTTTACAACAGCCACTGAACTAATGCTCATGGGAATGTCATTGAAAGCTCTTAAGTACATTTGCATGCATCATCTCCCTTGCCACTGTGAATGTGAATGAAGGAAATGAGAAAAATGACCCTTTCTAATAAGGAGTGGTCAGCATAGCACCGCCTGTGGCTCAGGAGATATGGGATTAACTCCAAGTACAGCCCTATGTTCCTGAGAGGGTGAATTCTCTCAACTGCAGCATTACCACTCATTCAGGAGCTGACCATGCCCATCTCTGCTCTGTTTTAGGGGTAGCACTGTGTGCTGCTGTCTTCTCAAAAGCAAAAAAGGTGCAATACTTCAGATTGCAGAGCTGTAAGTGGGGTCTATGCTGAAGCTCCATCAGGGAAGGCACAGGTCCCTTATTAAAATGAGCATGCATGATATGAACGGTAGCTTATTGTCTTAAACCTGGGTACTGGATGAAATATGGCTAGGAAAATAACACATCAGCTTTCTGTGGCAAAGACTTAACTACTGATGCATTTATGCAGCATTTTTCTTGCCTTTCATTTAAAACCACGTTTTCTGCCATTTCTCTTGTGCTCGCTAAACTGGGACATGAGAAATCACAGCATTTTTGACAGTAAGAGCAATTGCTGAGAGCTCCTCATACGGCTTCGTTTCTTGTTGCATTGTGTTTCAGGTCCCTCTGGGCCACGTTAGAAGTCACTTGGGAGCAAAAGAGCTTGGATGTGCCCGTATGGCTGCATTTTAGGTAGAAAGGTGCACAAATAACTGTGTTAAAATTGGTCCCACTTGAAGTTCGCTTTACAAGCAGTCTGTCTGTGCCACTGGCTCTTGAAATGGCAGGAAAAAACTGGAGCAACCTGACTTCTTCATTTGGAATGGATGGTTCTTACTCTGCAGATTATATTTGAACTGTACTTAGGAGCATTAAAAAAAAATGTTATCAAAGTCAGGTTTTGGAAAGAAGCAAGGGATGCCCCTGTTTTTTTTTATGAGAGATCAGACTGCGTGAATAAGGCACACAGAGTGACTACAAAGGTGTTTGGGAGCAGAGGCTGTGAACTGTGACTGTAGGGCTGATTTCTGATCCTCTTGCTCTGTGTCAGTATTGCTTCTAACTGAACCCATTAGAGAAACACTTAACAG
Source organism: Gallus gallus (assembly GCF_016699485.2). Lineage (NCBI taxonomy): Eukaryota > Metazoa > Chordata > Aves > Galliformes > Phasianidae > Gallus > Gallus gallus. The sequence goes on from NC_052550.1 coordinate 7,229,632, forward strand.
AAAAAGGCGACCCCCTGGGAGAGCCTGCTACCTCCTGTCTAGATTTGGAAGAAGGCTCACATCTACCCATTAGAAAAAACTACTTTTAGCTTTCAAGTTCATATTATGGATCCAAACAACATATGCTAGAACTAAACACAGTCTTGCTGGGAGGGGATTTGCCAAATCCAAGGCTGCTATAGCAATAAATAATAAACCTAATTAGGCTCCTTCCCTCTGGAGCATCCAGTTTTGCAGTAGTGATACAACAGGACATTGGTGCCTCTCGTAATAGATATTGAGAACAGCACTGAAGTGTAAAAACAAAAAACAACGCAAAACAAAAGCAAAATAACCCCACGCTCCTCTTGAGAACAGCCGGTTGTAGGCAGCTACATTATTTGTGGTTCTGTTTCCCTGCTATTGTATTAAACAGCAGCTGGTCTGATCATGGTGCATTGCTATGCAGGACGGGGAAGGCAGCTATTTCATGTGAATACTGATTGCAGTGTGAGAAAACTGTGGATGCCTTATTTTTCTCACAATCCTTAGTTTCCTGGTATCAAACATCTCTTTGATAGAAACCTTATAGTTTGGCTTTCAAGAGGCAAAATCACTTTAACTAGTGTGTTAGAAGGACTGCAGATTTCATCTGTCACTGCAAATCCTTCTGTGCTTTCTCTACCAACACACAAACATCAAATGGTGGAGCTGTTCCAAGGCTGTCAGCTCGCGTAGCTTTTCTGGCCTGGAAGATGCTCGAAATTGGGAGTTTCAGTGAGAAACAGATGAGAGGCCTCACGTTTCACCACCTTCACTCTTGCTGTGAAAACTTCCACTATGTGCATTGCCCCTTGCTGGTAGTTCTGTTGGAAGAATGAGAATTCATCTATCTTTTCCCTTTTCGATCTCCAAGCTTTGGCTCTTCCCTCTGCACAAATCTTGAAACCAGTCAGAGGAAATGAAGGGTGCTTTTCCATTCACAAATCTGCCAAACCCGACCCTGCAGCTTAGTCCTGTGAGCAGCAGTTTTTGCACTGCTGGGGTAGGAACCCCCAACAGCATTGTAGCTGAGCCCTTTTCTCCCCTTTGTGTCCTCATAAATTAAACATAACGGCTGCCTCCTGCTCCTGCAGACAGCTATATTCTAATAAATCATGTAAATAGAGTCTTGGAGACACACTGCCCTTTATTTCACTCTAGTCCCTTAACTCAGATGTTAATTGGATTTGAGATATTTCACCACATGTTCCCTAAGCAGGATCGTGGAAGGTCCTCTCCAGAGCAATAACCTATAGCATGGCCCTCTTTGTTTTGCTCCTCTCCTGACTCAAGGAAGAGAGCAGTGAGGCAGCACAGCCAAGCTGAAGACCAATTTCTTCCCTTGCAGCTCTCCTGGGGTGCCTCTTTGGGCCACCGGTGTTTTGGTGCCATTTTTGGGCTGTTTTTTGCAGCAGAGCTGTTCCTGCCTCCGGTCCCAAAGCAGTGGTTCCCAAGGAGCCTGGCAATGTGTAATCCCTTTGGAGCAATTACACCAGGCTGCTGGGGCTGCTCTAACCACCAAGTGCTTCATCCTAACAGTGACCCTGTTTTTCAGAAAGATATGAGAAAGTTCTGGTGGTTTAATTAACATAGTGCCACTTTTCAGCTGGGAATTTTGGAGATAAAAACAGACGTGGGATGTACAGTCAAGAAGGCATTTGAAGTTTCTTTCTCTGGGGCTAAATACCACATCTTCTGTGACTTCTCTCGTCTTCCAGTGGCATCTCTTGTCTAGAAATCTGCCACGTCCTGTCAAGTGGGTGGCTTTGGCTGGGATGCAGAGCTCCCATCCTGCGGCTCGCTGTGCGCAGACAGCACCAAGCACAGGGCAGTGCCTTCAGCTGCCCTCGCGGGTCACACCAGCCAGGCTGCAGCAGCTTGGCTGCTGCTCTTCATGTTTGCAGCCTACCCTGAACCAGTATCTAGGAGCAACAGCAACTTAATTAGCTTTAGCAATTAGCACTACTTAACTGAAGCTGCTGCAGAGCAAAGGCACTTTTTTAGACTGTAGAAGCAGCAATTAGCGTTTCTTTAAAGTAATGAGCCTAGCTAAACTTCTGAGCCTGCCTGAGTCTGTTCATCTAATTTAGGGATCCATCAATAACTCAAGGGAATCAAGAGAGACGCACTGGGTCTTTCACCACCATGACTGAAAAACCCAACTGGGAAGCTGTGGGAAGGCTTTTTTTTTTTTTTTCTTTTCTTTTCTGGGCTGTTTAATGGTCATGGACATGTTGGTTCACAGGAGGCACTGCTGGAAAGCACCGACTGTAGAAAAAAACAGATGGGTGCAATTGGCTCTGTATGATTGGAACTGCCTCTCTGGGAAGCAGAGGTGGCTGAGGGAGGTTCTTCCAGCCCTGACTTTTGAATCTCATGGCAAAGAAAATATGAGCAATATCTTGGCTTATTTGTGAACACCCTTTTCGTTAGTTTTCTGAAGGAGACTATCTGGTTTCCTGTTTCTGTTCTCATTCCTGTTTGAAAAATAATGTGTGCATTGGGAAACAGGCTTTTTTTTTTTTTTTTAAACTTTCCCCTTGAAGCCTTGCCTGCAGCTGTGGCCTGCTATTTTGTTCACCTGAAAACTGAGGTTAGTTCTGCTGGAAGGGGCAGAAGCTAACACTGCTTAGCTGAGCACCAGCGCTCAGAGTCACTGCCGGGCACAAAGGAGCTTGGATGGCACAGATCTATTATTTGCACTAAGATGCATACGCAGTGCACAAGTGCCAGGCTTCAAAACCCATTAGCTATAATATGGTGATTCACATCTTGTCAAAACATCTTTTGGATGCTTTCATTATTTTGCATCCATGAGATGAGTCAGTGACCTTAAACAATTTGTTAAAGTTGTTCCTGCTCATACATTCTTATTTTTTTAATTGATGGCTGCTCTTCCCTATCTTTCTTGCTTGAAACACCCAAAACATGAGAAGCACAATACAATGTATTTTCAGTGATTTTCATGATGAAAATCATAATGTAGCAGTTTCTGAGGTTTTTTCTGATGAAGTCTTTACTGTCCCACATTTCCCACAGGCTTTAAGATGTGCCACATAGCTTTGCCTTGTGAAAAACACTCTGTCCTTTGGCTCACTGTTAGGCTTAAAACCAGACTGGACAAACATGAAAAAACTGCTGCAAAACATAATGTTTCCTGATAGGTGGATGAGACATATTTTTGTAGGTCTTTCTGGTTTTGAAGGTCCAGGATAAACACTTACAACGTACATCCCTCCCCATAACCATTCCTCCATATTAAGCTCCTCTAACAAACCAAACAGTATTTAGTGGTTTTGCTAGGAAATACCAGTACAGAATCAGCATAATGTACCACTTCTGACTTCTCTTTGCCATAACACAAAAATAAAACATTCTGCTCTGAAGCTTTCTTGTATTTTAAGGGTCGGTTCAGCTGTTTAGATAGAGATAGCAGGTTGTAAGGAAAAGAGAGTAAAAAGTTCTGTGCTTTACTATAACCAGTAAATTCCTGCAAGTTGAAGGCTTACTGAAAAGAAATGGGCACAGAGCTATGCTTCCAGCAGCCTTCTGCTAAAGAAATGGATGTAAGTCAGAAACTTTCTAAATAGCAGTCATATCAGGAATGTGTTCTGGTTGCAGCCAGTAACCAAGGAGGGCTTTGGTGTCTCTCTTCTGAATCAGTGCTTCTGGGGTTTGAGGAAACCATCTTCTGTGTAATGCACTTTGCGTTTCCATAAGGACTTTCTTAAAAGAGTGTATTTCTGGATATGACAGAGAACTAGGAATGCTTCCCTGTATATAAAAACTTAAGGAAATGTGTTCTCCTATTCACTGCTTAATTGCACAAGAGGCTTTTATTTGTGGCTCTACATCAGACTTGGGATTTTCAAAGGGGAAGAATAAACCAAAGGCATCTCCTCTGGCTCCCATGAAGTTTCTGCCACTGAGCAGAGCGAAAGGAGCTTGGCAATGGATGCCCGTTTTCCGTCAAGAACGGTCTCCCTCCCTGGGACGTTTATGTTCAACACCCACTGAAACTCTTTGACCTCGTCACTGGTCACCATCAGCAGTGTTTGTCACAGCTCATTACGCAGCAGGCATGTGGAAGCCCAGTGACCTTTCCCAGGAGGACATGCAGAAAAGCAATGACACAAAAGAGGAGGAAAAAAGTTGTATGCTTTAGAAGAGAAATAATTGAATGTTATTCTGATGGAAGACACTGGGCTGACAATAGGCAGAGACAAATTTTCCTTTTAGAGTGTTGGTTTGGTACATGTGGGGTTTGGACAAGTACCTGGGTTCAGTTCCCCTTCCTGACCCCACTTTGCTACCATGGAACCTCAGTCAGGATGGGGAATGACTCCCACTTCCCAGTGACATTAGGGTGTGGGGGACCCAGGCACCTTTGTGATGCACTGGAGCAAGGATCAGAAGTGGGAAAACTAAGGCCATGTTACATGGCCTCCTTCTGCCAGGCAGAAGCAGCAAGAGCCCCAAATGTGAGATGTCTGTACCTATTCAAGGATTTGAGACAAATTTTCAGCCTTCCTCCTTAAAACTTCCCAGCTTCCATAGTGGAGGAACAGAGCCCGAGGGTCCTCCCAGCTGTGCCTCCAGAGTTTCTTCTTCAAACAGGTCCAGCTTTCCAACCATCTTTTTTCACCCTTCATTTCTCTTCCAGTTTTTATTTAATCTGACTTCCCCAGTCTCCTGAGACAAACTGATTAATTCTTTTCCCCTTCACAGTCCCCTGAGTCCCTTGTTCAATCTTTCCTGCCTCAGTGAGATCTTAATAAATGCTGTCTGTGGCTGGAAGTGAGATTGGGTCTTGGTACTGTAATTAATTCTTTACTTCCTCCATTGCTTCAGTGTGCTATTTGCAGCCGTCAGCCCGTGCAGAAGCAGAGGTGTGCAGACTGCCTCCAACTTTTGCTGCTGATTAATGTGTTATGTCCACTGTTCTTCCTCCTTCCTCTCTTATGTTTCTTGGTTTGCTTTGTAGTCAGTTCATTCTTGGCTAATGAAAACACTGATGGGCTTCCAGTGAAAATGTAATCCCAGAGACAATAATTGCCAGCATTCTCTTTGTTCACACTCTGTTTTTTGAAAATAGCAGTGGATTTCAATTAACACAGGTATAACTGTTTAGTGTGGGGACTTGCTGGCCATGGGAGCTTCCTCTGGCAGGGCAGCAAGCCCAGCACTGGCCACGCTTATTACCAAAGCAAGTGCCTGGCCCTCCCGCCCTGAACCTGCTCAGGGTTTCAGCAGTGAACTGGAAAGCTGCATTCAATAAGCCAGCAAGGGAGTGAATGCAAATTTCCTTCTCTCTTTTTGGTGAGATTTATGCCACCTCCACATGCACAGCCTCCTGGCAGCAGTAAATCACAGAGGGGGAGGGAAAGCAGCAAGGAAACACCCTGCAGTTTCTGTGTGAGGGGCAGGGAGATGGGATGTGTGGGACCAGCCAGCCGCTCCCAGGCACGTAGCCCCCATCCTGCAAACCTGGTCCAGTGCGTGCTCCTGCTCCTTCCAAACAATCACCTCAGAGGCCATCTCTCTGAGCCAGGGAAACAGAGAAGAGATTTGCTCTTCAGTCATCCACCTTCCTTTCCCTCTGTGTGAGTGTTGCATGTGTGCCAAGACACCAGAGGCTGGGACAACCTCAGCTTGGCAGATGGGTTTATTAGAGATGATGAGCGCTTTGCCTGCTCTGTGCCAAAGTCCCCTCCAGCATGTGATGAGCTGGGCACCCCCCAGGCTGAGCCTGCATCACGGACCTACAGCTAGTGCATAAAAAATCATCTCACCTATTGGGACTTGTCAAAAAAAACATGGAAGATGGAGGTCCTGGTTCTGCCCAGGCCATAGCAGAGCACAACCCTGGTGGTGGGCATTAACCCTGCTCACCCTGCAGGTCTGCACAATCTCCCTGAACTCTGTGCTGTCTGACAGAGTTTTCTGGGTTCAGCCTGGGGAAAGCTGAAGAGCCACAAGGAGCAGAAAGGGCATGAAGCAAAATAAGTAAATGCACTTGAAGGGTTGCTCTCATTTGGGACTGGAAAAGCTCCCGTGACACCCCTCTTTGGGCTCTGTCAGTATTACTTTCAGGTGTCTTAACCTCTGCTCTGCAAAGTGGAAATGGAGGTGGGCAAGGCCATGAATGTACTCAAATCAAGGCAGGTTCTGCAGGAAAGCTCCTAGTACCCATACAAGGCACCGCTGCAAGGCACTAGCTCAGTGCTCTGCTCTATTTTGTAGCTGCCTGGCAAAAAAAATACCCAGCTCATCTCTCTTCTTGTCTTTCTGTGGTAGTCTCAGCCACCTCCCAGCCTTACCTTGCAGCCCCCTGCTCCTGGGACTGGCCGGGCAGCTATCAGGACTGGAAATACAGGAGATGCTGAGTTCCCTTCACGCTGGCCACAAGCAGGAAGAACAAGAAGACACAAAGGGGACAAGGTCTATACATCACGTCATGCTGAGCTCAGCACACTCTGCTGCCCCACTGCCGCTGCTGCTGGGACTGAGGGAGCAAGCCCTGCTTTGCAGGGTCTGGGTTCAACCTCGAGAAAGGCATTTGGCTGCTGCCTGTAAGCACCTGACCGTGGTTTAATCCACTTTCAGAGCAGAGCTCTGATAGGCCCCCAGCAGAACTAGGACAGCTAAAAATACTTAGTGCCTGAAGAAAGTAGTCATTCAGGTAGGACCAAACCCAAGTGATTTATCTCCAGTCAAAAGGTGCAAAAGGGCCAGAAGATGGCCTCATCAGGTCAAGCATCAGAAAAGGAACAAAGACACGAGCCAGTGAAGGGCTAAAGAAAAGCAGTGAGATCGCAGCAAGAGCAGCAGAGCCTGCACTAGCAAAGCTAGCGAGGGAGGCGTGTGCCCATTTCCTCACCATATGCTGACTTTACCTTTACTGTCAGTCTAAATTCTGCCAGTTATTAAATTATAACTTGCAGCAGGAATGCAGTTAGATGTGATCCAAATGGTGTCACTACAATTATGGTAATTATCTGAAAACAAGCCAATTACTTCCCTCCTTCATGTCGGTTGGTACCAAGATAGCAGCTGTTCAAAGCAAATTTGTTATCTCATTACTGTACATTTGTTAAAGGTTGAGGTTATAGATTTTAGTCTTCTTTTAATGCTATGAAGTCACAGAGAGTATAACTTGCTAGGATTCTTTTTTTAAATGCCAGGGAGAGAGAAATTTCTTTTGTATGCCAAGAGAACTGATGGGAAAGTGATTTACTAATGACTCCTAGCTGGAAATGTATACTTTGCAATCAGCATACAACTGAGCTATAAATTAACCTGTGTCAGTTTGTTACCTCTGCCTATGTAAAATGAGCCCATAAGTTTTCATGGGATCTCTTACACTTCAGTTTTGGCATTTGGGACCACTCAGCACATCAGGAGGTGTCTCACAGGGTCAGACCCTCCACTGGATTTGCTTTCAGCAGCTTGTTTGGCTCGTCAGGTGTTTGGACTCATTGGATCATGTGAGAAGCTGCAATTTCTCTTATGGGGAGTGCATGCCAAGGATGGCTCAGCTTCACCACAGTGCTGGGACCAGCAGCTCTGCCTCCCAGCACAGCAGATCTTGGAATCTTTGGCTTTGGTACATGCAAAACACTCTTTTCAGTAAATGTCAAGGGCAGATTAAAGAAAATTAAACAGCGGAAAGATAGATACTACCACCTTTTGGCTGGAAGAGTATCTTCATGACAACTGAATGAATCACCTGTAAAATGTGTTTCCCTCTCTGTGCTTCATGCCAGTAGGATCTGTTTATATCTGTGGGTTTAATGTACACCTTCATGCACCCATAATTCCCTGTAGCTCATGTGCAGCTATGCAGCCAAAGCACAGGGTACAATTTAGTTCCTGGAAGAAGGTTCATGGCATAGGCCTGGTGCTTTGCTTGAGATAATTAACCTTGCTTGCAGATGACCTTCACAGCAAGCCCTAAAGGCTGACAGATTTGGGCTATGTTGGAGCAACAGAGACGTGCATTCCAGAGTGCACCTCCTGGAGCCATCCTGTCTGCTTAGTCAGCTGCCAGTCCCCAGGAGCTGCAGCTGAGCATCGTGGCACCCACCCAATGCAGCAAGAGAATTCCCCATGTCCTGTGGGAGGGGGTCGGACAGCAACGGGCTCCAGCACAGCCTTGGACATCGCTGGGACCTTCATGTTGTGCTTAACTGACACCACCTGCTCTCTATTTTCCTTTTTCAGAATGTCCCCTCTGTTGTGAGAGAGACATGCCAAGACTCCTTTCTATACTTGGGGTCATTCCTATTAATTTGGCAACGTGTGAAATACTGCCTCACACAAGAGAATGTAGGTATGTTGTTCATTATCACTCTCTTCTTGATTCTAAAACCTTATCATTTGCCATTTACTTATTGCCTTTGTCCTTCTGCTTCACGTGAAGCCAATCCCATATTTGTTACCCATTAAAACTGCCCTGTTCAGATTTCTCCCTGTTAAGCAGCAATGAGACCTTCAGCCCCAAGGATTACATTTGAGAGAGTGTTAAAAAAATAATCCTGGCAGTCCCCTGCCCGATTGCAGCATTAGCTGGGAGTGTGTAAACAGGTTCCTGCTTATCAGTGCCACTGCTATCTCCTGCACACAAACTGCTCAGCCCACGAAATCCAATTTCCAAGCGGATAGAGGAGGGAAGTGTTTGCAGAAACATGGCAGTACAGATCTCCAAAGCCACGGCCCTCGTTGTGCTGATGTTGAAGGGAGAAATGCTGCTTGACGCCTCCTGGCACACAAGGGTGACATTTACTGTTCTGACTTTGGTCCGAGTCAGCTCAAATTTGTCATGGAATCATTTCCTCATTGTTTTCTTCACAATTATCACCTTCTGTAGCTCCCAGCCAGCCTGGAAACAACTTAGAAATGCCGGTCACACAGGCAGGAGATGCAGGAACACAGGCTATTTCTCCCACATGCACCTAACACAGGGCGTGGAATGAGAGGACGAGCTCCCACATTCAAGGATGTGGTATTTTGCACAAGATCTGTTGGTGGACAGATGCTGCAGCTCTGTCCAGGAGGAGCTGAGCCCCCTGGCACTTGGGAGGAAGGAACGCAGCACAGCGAGCACTGCAGCTGGACTCCCTGACCCAACAGTGGGAGGAATGCAGGCACCACCACTCTGCAGCACCCAGCAGCAGCAGAGCAGCGAGATGCAAAAGGCATGAGCTCTTTGTTCTTTTCCAAATTGAGCGATCAGGCAGCAGGCAGCCTGCCTCCGCTCCAGCGCTCCTGTAAAGGGCTGCTTGTTGCCCAGAAGTTCACCGCATCGCTAAAAATGCAAACTGTAAGCTGATTAGCTATTCATAGTCTTTCTTGATTAGCTCACCATTAATATTTCAATGTCAGAACTGGATGCACAGTGCCTCCCAGCTCTCTTCCTTCCTGCTTAATTAATTTTGACCACCGCCAACAATGGTTTCCGACAGATAGCAGAAATTAAAGTGGGCTGTTCCGTGACTTTGCTTGCTGTAAACAGCTATTTGCAATTCCTTTTCATACATCACCCACCTGCAACAAAGAGATCACGGCAGCAGAAAATGAGTCTTCCTCATAAGGACTTCAGAGCTCCAAAGGAACATTTGCTTATTTGATAAAAATAATCAAAAAGACAATGCGATAGGCACGACTCAACAACAAGGTTTGCATCTCACCTAGCAGTCAGCTGGCTGTTATGCCATTTAAAAAGAGAATAAGGAAGGGAAAGAATGGTACATTTATCTCTAAGCAGAAAGGGCCTTTGATTTAGGGGAGCTCATAAAAGCTGTGGTTTGCCCCAGCTGTGTGGGGATGCAATGATTGCTGCAACCCCAGCAGTGGGATGAGGAGGTTGCCTCATAAAATGCACAGCACACACAGCTGATAACACAACAAGCTGCTGATAGTTGGTCTGATTTTACTGCCTTGCTCAAAATGCGCCTATCTGGGACCACAGCAACACTCAGCCTCAGTTTACAGAAACACAGTTTTTGCCTCTTTGCTGCTACGTGAGCTGTATGCCACTGCTGCTGCAAAATGAGCCCTTCTATTATAAGACTCACTCCATATCTCCATCCATGGCTGCAAACCATCCTGCCCCATCCTCCAACCTCTCTCTTCACATGGAATGCACCGTGACAGCGGCCCAAGGCAAGCGGAAAGGCAGAAGCAGCACAGTGCAGCCATACTCAGCTCCATCCCCTCCACACAGCAGTAACTCAGGCTGTTAAATGCCTGGCCAGAGCTCACCATCTGCTCCCAGTCTTCTAGGAATACTGCTGCGTAATTCAATCAAAAAGGAGAAGGTCCTTGTTTCACTGAATTGTAAGTCAGTCTTGAAGTAATTATATTTTTATGCCCCTATCAGGAGGCAACAGGGGCTGTTCATTTTACGGGCTCTGCCAAGGTCACGGCTGGGTGGGGAACACAATGTCACATTTCCTCAGCCACCAGTAAGGGCCAGCTCCTGCTGCTGTGTCCTGTGCTGCCCCTGGGCCAACTGCAGTTCCCAAACCCAAAGGCTTATTTATGTTATAACATTCTGATTAGACAAATGAACGAAGCCTTCCTGGAGCAGGGCCGTGGTCCAGGAGCAATCTTCTTGCAGAGCATCACAAATGCTCTGGCCGGGAGGAGGAGGGCTGACCAGCATGATCAGTTCTCCCCTTCCCAATCACTACCCAGAGCCTGGCTCTCCAGTTGGCGTTATCAGGGTGGGAGGTGAAAATCAAAGAAACAAGACTAAACCATCAACACGAAGCTGATCCTCAGTGGCATAGACATGCCAATCCTGCCCCTCCAGGGCAATGCACATAACAGCTTCTGCAGTTCAGCGACTGCTGCTCAACTGGGAGCAAAATCCTGCTTATCCCAGCTGCTGGAGGAGACACAGGGTTGCATCCTTTACATGCTGCCTTAGAAAGGTCAGATAAGATCAGTTCAGGGCAAAAATCTACCAACTTGCTCCATTTAAGTGCCCAGTATACAACTCATGGGACACACACACACACACACACACACACACACACACACACAAAAAAAAAAAAAAAAAAAAAAAAAAAAAAAAAAAGGAGACCTTAAAAGATACAAAAGAGTAATCTTGCTAGAGCCTTCTGTGTAGTTCCCCCACTCTAGACACTTCTGCTATCCTACAGTTTGTGCCCTCTCCCCAGACAGCCTTCCCGTAGCACTGCTGTCTGTTCTTGGGTCAGTTCTCCACCTGCTCTTCCACTGCCCCAGTATTTTAAGCAGATTTATTCACTTGACTTTAAAAAGGGCTTCACTATGTTTCCATCTGTGTTTACACTCTGTGTGGAATAAATTTCTCCTCCTAGCAGATCTATTCCTTACCAGCAAAGAAATACATCTCAGACTGGAAGGCAGAGCAAAATGCTTCCAAACATCACTCACTTGGGAGCTGCACTACGTGCCCACACACAGATGGAGACCTCTGCCAGACCTACCTGCATTATCAAACTGTGCAAAAAGGAAGCTGGACCTGGCCCAGAGCCACCACTCACACACTTGCTCTCAGAGCTGGCTGCCCAGTCACCCAGCAGCCCAGGTCATGGAGCTCAGGATGCTGCAGCCGAATGCTCATCTAGAGCAAGTGAGGCAGCACTGAAACATCTCATGTCCCACCAAAGGGCCTGACCCACACAGCCAGGACTGTGCTGCAGGCTGGACTGGGCTGTAGCTATTAGAAATACCCATTTGTCAGCTCTCCTCAGCTCCTTTCTTAGGGAAATCCTATCTCTGTGCATGCCTCCTCTCAAAGCAGGACTGACTGATGCATTAATGCAGCCATTTCTAACTGCCTGGGCAATTTGCGACACAAAGGACACAGAGCAGCTGCAGCTCAGATTTATCACCTTTCTCACCAAGTCTAGCCAGCACTTCTCTGCTGTACAGCAAGAGCTACCAGGGCTGGTAATGACTTCCCAGACAGATCTACAGATAGCATGAGCTTCATCTAATCTCAGGAAAACAGATTTTGAAGCATTCAGGGGCCTCCCCCTAGTCTGATATCAACCTTCACGTTTTGGGACAGCATGTTGCTGCTGGTTAATGCATGTACATGCTGCTCTCATTGCTGCATGCTGCTCCTCTGTACACTGACACATCCCTGCCCCCCTGTTAGATTACAGCTAGGATCCCACAAGCCCAGCAAACTTTGGTCTGACACTAAGACTAGAGACTGTCTTCTATGGTGCTAATATCAGTTTAGCACACCATACAAAAGGCCAAACACTTCCAACATTGACAGAAAAGGAGAGTTGGATGCCCAGGTTGACAAAGGCTCCCTAAAATTAATGCATTCTTCTCCTGAGCAAACTGCAAACAGCCTGTGCTGTTCTCAAGCATCCTGTTAGCCTCAGAGAGGATGAGAATGGTTTTTTCCTGTTTTACGCTATAAGTTCAGTCCAGACAGACGAGTCAGTAAAAATGATGTGGCCTCTACACAATTGCTTTGAAATGCAGGAAACTCAGCTAGGACCTCCATTCATACAGCAAGGATATTAGGGTGGCCCTGAGGGGCTTTGCAAGGGTCTGTGACCATCTTCCCAGCAACAGGAGATGCAGATGTGAGCCAAACCCAGGAGCAAAGCAGAAGTCAAATTCCCTCAGAAACTGAAGCATGGGTTTTCCCACCTGAAACATGTCCAGCACAGTGCTCACAGAAGCACTTTTTGGGGCTGGTTATTTGTTGTTTCCATTTATTACAAAGCACAGTTATTTTTAACAAAACATACACTTTAAGTACAGTTACTGCACTCAAGTGCAATAACTGCTCTAAGCTCAAATCCCTAGGAGAACTGTTGAAAGAGAAGCTATTCTACCACGTATTAATATGACAAGGGTTTCCCCAGGTTTAAGGGAATAGAAAATATGTTTTGTACAAGTGAACTAGTCTTTCTTACAGCATGAAACTGCTCTTTTCCAATGATAGCAATGAAAGGATATTGCTTCTGTCACTGATGCCACTGGAAATGTATTGCCCCTCTCCAAGAAACCAATGAAAGGACATGGCTGGTTTATTCTCTAAATGAGGCTATTGAGAAATACGCTGCTCCCGGCACCAGTCCAGGCGCACTGCTGCTGCTGTATCCCCAGCCCAAAGGGAGGGCAAAGGCACCGTGTAAGCATCTTCGTGCCAAATGGCAGAACTATACCTGCAGAAAACCAAACCAGAGTTTGAGATCTAAGCAGAGGAAAGAAGCTGTCCAGGCACCAGATGGAAATGAAGCCCTGTCTTACCTCACCAAGGCTGGGGTAGGGCTCAGTGCTGTACAGCACGGCCAAGATCTGACCTCTTCTCCTTCAGCAGCTCAGCACCTTGTGTGAAACGAGGGTACACCCCAGGGAAGGCCACCCCAGCCTTACCCTGTGGCAGGGAGCCTGGCCATTAGGAAAGCTGCTGGCCCCCCTCTCTCTTACTGCTAAGTTTAATGGCCTTGCTCTGTGCTGACAATTTCAGGTTTTGAAATTAAAATTATGAAACAGCACTCAAAGCGAAATGATCTGTCACTTGAATGCACACACCGAAGTGAGCGTGGAGAAAGAACTCTTACAGCAGACACAAATTTCCTTCAGTGAAAAGCCGAAGGCAAGTCAATGTTTGTGGTCCCACTTTCATTGCTCATCGAACTGCAGACCTGGCAAGGTTGTCCTCCTGGGTGGCACCAGTTGGAATGAATGTAGATGGAAGAAAAGCCAATTGTTTATAACGTGGCAGTTCACCCCATCTTTAAAAATACAGAGACTGATGAACCTACATCATGCAGGCTTTGGCACCAGTGCCCAGCACTGCTGCAGAGCTCAGTGCTGACCCTCCTCCAGGACGTGCCATCTTCAGGCCCGTGATGGTGGGAACATGAGTGAGAGGGTGGAGTCTTAGGCTGATAGAATGGCTTGGGTTGGAAGGGACCTCAAAGATCACTTTGTTCCAACTACCCTGCCGTGCAGAGGGTTCCTGGGCTTTATAGCCTGCTTTTGGCTAACTGAATGCTGGAGAAACTTGACAAAAACAAACAAACAAACAAACAAAAAGCAGCAAACTGAAGAATTGCATCAGTGTGAGTGAAAATAGATGAGCAGGGCTATGTCAGGTGTGAGTGACGCTGGAACCAGAGTGAAGCAGCACGTGGCTGCACTGCAGCACCAGGGCTCAGCACAGTGGCATGGGGCCCTGCCCACAGGTATTTATCAGCTGTGTCAGGAAACAGCAGGAGCTCGCTGGCTGAATAATAATGTGCCACCGGCGGTTCTTCAGCTTCACTAATGTAATTAAAAGCAAGCAGGGGGAAAAGCCTTGTGCGGGGAAGGAACCAGCATGTCCAGTGTTTTTAGTTACTGTCACTATCGCAAGGATGAAATGTGAAATGTGGAGAGGAGAGGGGGAAGCTGGCAATGGGGACCTGAGCAGTGGCAAGGACCCTGCCATTAATTACGTCCAGCTGTCATGGGAGCACTGCTTTTTCCAGACAAGGACAAGGGAAAAGCAGAAGTGCTGTCCTTGGGATGCAGGAACTGGATCTATCTCTGGGTTCAGATGTGAAGCTGCTGCCTGGACAATGCCAGGACACTGGGGTGCTGCTCCCCTCTGCCGCCACCACCAAGCTCTTATTTAGTCTCCTAATCCCAGGGCTGTCTGCTGACAAACAACCCTCAGTGTCAACAGAATGGGGCTCCCGGGCTGCCACAGATGCCAAAACATCCATCAGGAAGCCAGCGGCGTCAGGCCTGGGCTGGGCTGCGTGGGAGCAGGCTGTGTGGTTGACAACTCTTGTCTTCTTGAATATTTTTAGCCCTGAGCATTTTTAGCGTCGCTTGCAGCTTTGATCCCCCAGTCCCAACTCATCCCCTGCCTGGACAGCTGCTTGCTCCCTTTATATCTCCTCAAAGAGGTGCTAGTGTGACATTGCTGGCACTCTGGGAGTGGTGGGTATGTTCCTACCGTCCAGTGGCCCCATCAGGCAGAGCTCCAAAAGCACTTTGTACGGTACTGAGGGCAGCAGGGAATGAAGGATATTTGGTTTTAATAGTAGGACAGCAATTAGCAGGCAGCCATGCCCCTTTATTTGCTGCCACCCTGGAGATTCTAGCAGAGGTTGGAGTATCCATACACCATCTTGGTGCTATTGTTATCTAAATCACTAATTACACATTACCTATATGTCACCAGGCTGATCGATACTAGTCTGAGAAATCAATAGGGATGTGGAGGATGGTGCTGTTTGCCATTCTGCACAAGCTGGGAAAAACAGGGCACCATCGATCCCAAAGGTGCCACTGCGCTGCTTCCGTCAGCAAGAGAGACTTCAGCTGCAAATGCAATCAGATTTTGCAGGAAGAAGCTCTCAGAACTGCCATGAAACTTGGGATTTAAATGAGGTTAAGCAAGGGAATTGCATAACTAGAGGCTTTTGCCTGTCTTGTGAGCCTCATGACTGTCCTGATTCTGTCGTAGCGATGCTGGGAAATGGCTTTTTGAAACTACAAGAGCCTTAGAAAGGCATAGGCAGGTCAGGATCATTTGCCCTCAGCGCTCGGCTTGTCTTGAGCAGTGAGCTGATGGTGGTGGGATTAGACAGAGAGCAGCGTGGGGTGAAAGCAAAACTCTCCCCACAGGCTTTGCTCATGCTCAATCGTACCTGTGCCCTCACTGAGGTGAGGATCCCTACAGCCCCCTCCTGCCATGCTGGGCAGGTGTCATGGCTTCAGGGGTTCACATTGGCACTCCACATCATACCATCTTGTATTGTGCTGGGAGTTGAAGAGTTTGTGCTGCAGCTGCATGCACAGTCAATAATGCACAGAACTGCAGCATTAATTGTCGAACTTCATGAGTTCTGGTTGCCTTGTCTCAGAAGAGAACGAACCACACCTCCCAGAAGGCTTCATTTTTCTGTTTCCATTTTCCATTTGAAGGGAAAGATAAGACAGACTGGGAGTCACAAGGCTGCCCTCTATGCTCCCCGGCCGCTCTGCCTACAGCACTAGAGTAAGGACTTTGGTTTTGGAATGCTCTCTCTTTCATGTTTTATTTGATTTATTTGCTTCTATTTCAGTCCTACTGTATTATATTGTATTATTTCACATTCTGCTACTACATTTAGTAAGCTTTTTTCCTTTAGCTTTTTTGAGGCCCATCTCCCTACCTTTCCCTTTTAGCCCCCCTGTCCACTCCTGGGGCATGGATCCATGGGTCCCTTTGCCTCCTCATCATGGAAACCAGGCCAATCCGTGACAGCAGGCAATGGGAGAGGCGGGCAAGTTGGGGTGCAGCCAGGCACCAACCCCCAGCAGATCAGCCCCTGCTCACTGGCAAAGCAAGAGATCTTTGCCTGAAAGCATAGGATGAAATGCTTCCAAGAAGCAGCAGTCGGGCTCTCATCAAGCTTTTAGGGCAGAGGGTAGCAGAATGAGCTCTGGGTAGAGGCTACTGGTCCCCACGCCCACCTACAAAGACCTGTTGCTTTTCCTAAGCAGCAGATGCAATCCGCTTTGGTGCCAGAGCACGTCTGCCAGGAACTTAATCCAACAGCAGACCCGTAATCCTTCCCTTAGTCCCACAAGCCCCAAATGCAGAAAGCTGATGGATTTGCCATTTCATGGGGTTTACTCAGCCTTGGTTGCAATCCTTGTTCCTGCTGGCAGCCCGGCCTCATTCCCCACAGCACTGGAGAGGTTTGCTTTGGGATTTTCCCCCAGCAATGATGTAGGAATACTGACCGAGGGGGTCCACACTGCACAACTTGCATCACTCTGTAGCTCAAGGACCTGAGCTTTTGGCACTGACAAGGGGCTGTGTTCAGCAGAACAAAACCTGCTTGAAGAGTAGATAGAAATGGAGAAATACTGCCAATCTGCAGTGGCACAGGGCTTTAATCTTCTCCCCTGATGCGGCAGTGCTGCTGGGGACTACGTGGGCTCTCAGAGTGGGAACTCCCCAGGATACCGCTGATGAGTGAAGCTGGCAGTCCCCAGCCCTTCCATTACCACTTCATCTTAAGAGACATTTCCCCCTGGAATTAACCTCTACTTTTAAAATGCCAGCAAAGAGGCTTTTGCTGATAAGGGACCGGGGCAGGATTTCAGCTGTGCACTCATTTGCTCTCCCTGTCCCTCTCTACCAGCAATGATGGGCTGCAGCTGGGGAGCTGGTCTCATATACAAATGGGGCCAGGTAGCTGCCCAGCTCCTAAGGATGTTGCGGTGTGGGCTGGAGATGAGGTACTACAACAGAAATGTAATTTTAGTGAGATGGCACCATGCTTGGTGAGTAAGCCACGTCTCTAATCTCACACAGGCAGCTTTGACTTTGCTTGAAGGGTGTGAGCTGAGCAAATATTCCTCTCTCTGCTGCTCATTTGCTCTTTCATTAGGGATCATCCTCTTGTTATTTGTGAGGATGGGGATTTTTGTTGTTGTTGTTTTATTGTTTTTGTGGAGTGCATACTAAGCATCAGGAGTCACATGTTCAATGAATGGTGGCAATTAGCCTCACTCTGACCCTTGATGGTATGCCTGTGTCTGCAGTTAATGCTCTGCTCTGTGTGCATGAAGTTTCTATCTTCTATATGGGGCAGGTAAGGCTGGCTCTCTAAAACTAGCAGGAAAGTGCTGAAGATGAAGCCTAAGCCCCACTGCCTTGTGCTGTGAGCTCCTCTCAGGATGTGGTTTGTGCTGCTCTCTGCAGTTGGGTTGATGTGCATGTGGCTCAGGGTGTTGTGTGATGCAGCACAAAGGCTGTGGGACTGCTTTGGCTCTGCTGGTGCCTCTGCTCATGCATTTGGTGGCAGGCTTTGTGTTCCTGGCTGAATGCCTCTAGGAAATTGGATAGAGCTTGTGCCTTTAGCGCTCTGCAAAATTCCCCGAGATGGGAATATGGGAGCAAAATTCTGATTTCAGGGGGAATAACTCAAGGCAGACAGGGATGGCACCTGTGAGACCTACTGTGCTGAAGGGAAACCTAGGGGGTTGGGAGAAACATGGCCCCATTCTCTGTCGCACTGCTGTTGGCATCTCACAAGGATCTTACAGGGTTTTACCCCAGCAGAGCTAGCACTGCCAGAAAACTGCTCTTATTCTGCTTTCCTTCTCTGCCATGTAAATTCACCTACCCCCCAAATAACTGCTGTGCTCTGAGATAATGTGATTTTTGGGGAGGAGCTTCCCTTGCTTGTCACCCAGCTGCTTGCTGGGCTGCAACTGACTTCTAATGAAGAGCTTCCTCCTGGAGAGAGGCGGGGGGAGCAGGGAGAGAAATTACAGCAGAAAAGGGGACAGCGTTTCTGAATCCAAATACATTAAACCACTTAATTCTGTTGACTCAGGGCTGCTTACTCTGAATAGGAATTAATCCGCAGTGAACCAAAATTAAAAAGCACAATACAAAATGCTTAGTGAGGCACCACCAGGGCTTAAAGTAGCCCATTAGCTTGCTCAAACATACCCAGTAAATTTTCATTTGTCAATAATGCTTAGAGCCTACAATTTATTTACAGCCTGTTCAATACTACCAAACCCCCTCAGAGTGCCTCATCTGTATTTATCTGACACAATCAGCTTCCTTTTCAGGGATGCTTCCTCATCCCTTGCTTTGCTCCTGCTTGTCTCTCCCATGGCAGATCCAATCTCTTTGGGCAAAAGAGGTGTAGGATGACCCCTTTTCCATTCCACGTGGAGATCACCTGCGGGGCCACCTGAGCCAGCTGCCAGGTGATCAGTGCTATGGCTGGGGCTGAGACCTCACCCATCCTGCACCCAGGGATCAGGGGGAGGTGATGGGAACCCCTACGCTGTGGCATCCAAGGGATGTGTTGGTCACCAGTGATGGGATGATGGAGAGGGATGTGAGCAGCTGCCTCTGCCTGCCCACAGTGTGGCTGAGCTCCAGCAGCCATCACTGCAGGGCCCCTCCATCTGTTCCCAAATCGGCTGCTGGGGGATGAGTCGCGTCAGGGACGGCGCCTAACAGGATTTCCTCCAAAAGCAGCTTGAATGCTGTGAGGCTGATAACGAAGCCTGGCAGGCCCAAGGATTCTCTAAGGAAAGGAGTCGGGCGCAGATATGAGTGGGTGCTTTGTATTCCCAGCACGGGTCACAACCAGTTCAGCAGGTGTGAGAAGTGGTGCGGGAGATGGCCCATCTTGGGTGTAGAGCTTGTGGAAGGGATTTGTCCAGAGGTTTAACCACGAGGGTTTGCACAAGTGGGATAGTAGACTTCTCAGGAGGTGCAGTGGCAGCCTGCTCTCTGCTGCTCACCACAGTCTCCTACACACGAGTCTGTACAGAGGGCAGTGAGCAGGACCTGCAGCCCAGGCTCTCTTACACAGAGACAGTTTCTAATAGATTTTATAAGCATGCATGCAGCAGGCAGTTGGTAAAGTGAAGGTCTGTTTGCTTCCCTCCCAGCATTGGCTAGTGTTTGCAGGCACCTCTTGCTGTCGGGGAAACCCTGTCCTTACACCCCAAAGAGCAAAGCCCCCGTCACTTGCCTGCTGCTGTCTGCATGTAGCCGGCCAGGGTGCAGACCTTCCTCTCACAGGCTCCACTGGGCAGCAGGATGGCGACGATGGCCAGCAGTGAGCTGAGGGCCAGCAGGGCACAGCCGCCCGCACACAGCACGGCGCTGGTCTGGAAGGACACACAGGGCGGTCAGCAAGGTGTCCCCTGTCACCCCCACATCACCTCCCCATCAATTCCCTTTCTCCCATCTTGGAGTAAGAAGTGAGGCTCTGTGTGGGTGCTTTCCCTGCTGCTCAGATTCACCACTGAATTGTGAGCCCATGGTGCAGTCACCTGGTCCCAGTGGTTAGTAGCATTTGGGCAATGGTGATAATGGCAAATGTGTTACATGCATGAAGGGCTACGTCACTAATAGAAGTGCCATTAGATGCCTGCAATGCATGTCAGTGCCTCCACTGAGAGCTGAAACAAATCTCATGAATGGTGCCTGCCCCTGTGAGCCCAGCAATTAGAAGGTGTTTTGCCTGTTGATGCTCCATGGTGGGGAACCCATTGTTGCAAAGGTTTAATGGCAGCTGGCCTCACGAAAATACTCTCTAGACTTTGATTATCTGCTTCTGCAATGGAACTTGGATCTTTAGGGCTGGTATTCAACCCCATTCGTGCTGTGTGATGATGTTGCTGATGGACAGGGGAGAGGCTGGTTAGCAGTGTTCTCTGGATGGGCAAAGGGGAGGCAGCACGGCCTGCAGCCTGTCCCAGACCCACCCAGTTCTGCTATATTGTATTCTGGCCATTACATGCAAATGGCATCAGGACCTAAAACTGGGAAAAGCACTAAATTGCAGTAAAAACAGCTCGTCCTTGCATGCAGGTGCCTGATAGCTGCACTGCCACTTTTTCTGCCTCCTCTGCAGATGGCATTTTTGCTTCTGTCACCAGGATGGTGCTGGCAGTGAGGTGGTCCCTGCAGCGTCAGGGACACGTATGTGCCAGCATGGTGTGGTTGGGGTGGGGAGGATCCATGGCAGGTGCCTCCAGCACCCAGCTCCTAGCACTGCTGCTGGGACACCAAGCCCTGTTATTTCACAGCCTATGTCGGCTGCGCCATGCCACAGGGACATGGTGGCTCTGGTGAGGATGCTGCCAGGCATCGCCCCATTGAGAGCACTTCCCCCGGTGCTATGCAGTGATTAACAAATCAGCATGTTCTTTATGGGCTGTTTTTACACCATACAAGCAATGCAAATGCTGTCCTGGCAATAAATTAATTCCTGATGTGATGGAAATGACACAGCAGTGCAAGATACAGCTACTATAAGGAATGGGGAGGGTGTTTAGGCAGCAGCGGTGCAATCTGCTCCTCTCTGATGCCTTTGGAGACCCACAGAGACAAAATGCTGCTTTGGGGACACGTGGCTGTGGCTGGCTGCTGGCCCCGTGCTCAGCCCAGGAGCACCCAGAGGGCAGCAGAGCTGTGAGGGAATGAGGACTCATCAAAATAGGACTGCTCTGATCGGCGCCTGAATTTCATCCTTCACCCAACAACATGCAAACCACCCTCCTTTACAGGGACCATTAATTATTTAGAGCGATGAATTTTTCAGCAGAAAGGGGTCTTGTGAAGCAGGCCTGCTTCTCTCCTGTGTGAAGCACATTGTTTTTAATGATCTAGGTCCATAATTATGTTGGCACAGTTCCCCTAAAAACTTGCAGCTCCTTCTGGAAGCAACCTACGAGCTGCTGTAGCTGCTAATCTGCACAGAAAGGTGCAAAGGCACAAAGTATTTTCCACTGCCAGCAGAAAAGGCACAAATTGGGTCTGTGCAGGTGTGTGCTGTACTGAAACAGGAGCCAGGTCTGGTTCAGGTGCTGCCACTGGGGTTTGTTCATGTTAAGTACACCGGTGTATCCAGCGAGTGGCCAAAAAATGACCTGATCCATCCAATCCCTTTGCAAAGGGGATTAAGGTCATGCTTTAAATGAGCATGTTAAAACTCGAGAGGGCAGGAGGCACGGGTAAATGGTGAGCAGTCTGACACTCAGGGGCAAGGGATGCTGACCTCCTTGGGGTAGAGGGCATAAAAGAACAGTGGTTTTGCAGTGTGGTACAAATGATCACAGTGCTGCAGCTGCCCAAAATGGGTGGCAAAAGGGAAAGGCAGAGTTTCAGGGCAGGTTGTGAGCGGCCCCGCTGCAAGCTGCTGGTATGCGGTATTCAGAGCTGCTGAAACACAGGCTGTGAGCTTCTTTCTCCAACACATTGGTGTTATCGCCCATAATCCTGGATATGTTCTTGTAAAATAGAATTTCTGCTTTTGTTGTTCCCTTTGCAGGTGCATGTCTGTGGATGGAACCCAAGTGCTCCTGCCCCGTGCTAGAATCACACCTGCAGATCAACAGCTCCTTCCTAAGGAAATAAAGCCCTAAGCTGGAAAGAGTTCATGGAGCAAAGGTACCAAAGCATAGCAGCTAAAACGCATCTCCCCCCGCTGCACAGCACACCCTCTCTGCTCTCTGTCTGCTGTGTTTTGAGAGGAAAGGAGAGGATGCAGGAAACAGGACGTGAAGGCTGAAAACCAAAAATAGATGGGAAGCGGGGAAAACAAACGCCGCGATCAGAGCCAGCGCGGGCGGCGGCAGGAAAAAACCCATTCATCACAGCAGAAAGCACAGCTCCCACCGCAGGGCTGGCCGTGCAGGAGCAGGGCCTCGTGCTCTGCAGCTGCCTCACCCCGGGCTGAGAGCAGCCCCACCTCCGCCGTGCCGGGATGCATAAAGCCACGTCGGATTTTCTGCTCCCACTCCCAGGGAGATTAATTGTTTATCCCCAAACAAATGAATAGTCCCCTGGTGGGACTGTAAATATGTCTTTATGTAGCGTAGTAAATTCTGATTAACAGCGATTCCCTGCCCATTATTTTAATATTTTACAGGTCTGACACGCACTGTAGCTGTGCCATTCACCAAGCAGTAAATCTGCTGAGGACGCCATTTCATTCACCAAAAAGTCCAAATTAAAATGTCACACAACAGCCACCCTGGGAGAATCACTTAATGTCCTTAATGAAAAGTTTAAAATACAGTTAGCTCATCTTCTGCAACCAGCACCCGTGATCTTTGCATCTTAAAGTGAAAAGGGCAAAAGGAGAGAACAAATTCCAGTGTGTTGGTGCTGAGAAATGGGATCCAGTCTTTGGTTTGACAGATATAAATGGCTCTGTCCTTTGCTTTGGATCCTTCCTGCTGAGGGGGAAGCTGGGCAGAGCTCCTGCCATCATGTCCTGCATGCTGGGATATGCCGTGCCACGCATTTGTTCATTAATGCAATTTATTAATTGCAGCTCGGCCATCCTGAGAGCTGTCATCTCCAATGGGGGCCATGGTTTGCAGCAGCAGGCTGAAGGTAAGGTCACAGCCTGCTGAAGTGCTCAAGCATCTTGCAAAGGAGGGCAGAAAGTAAATACAGATAATAATTAGGAAAGGAAGCCAGGGGCTAACTGAGAAAAGGAAAGAAGGATGCTGGGCAGTGGTTGCAGATGTTGGCAGCTGGGCCCAGCTCTGCTGCAGGGCCTGAGGTGCTGCTGGGTGGAGGAGAAGGCATCACCATTGCTGTTGGAGAGCAAAGGAAGGGGTTTGGGGGAACGCACTGCAAATGCTCAGGCTGGTGTCTCTCTGCAGGGCCGCAGCAGCACTGGAGCAGCAAAGCAGCCTTCTCTCCATCCCAGAGGGATCTGCATGCACTCCTGCACCCTGTAAGAGTCGCTGCCGCCAGCACCACGTGGCCATGAGGTTTGTCACTCCTCCCAGAAGTTTCTGTGAGTTTTGCACTGGACTGTGAAATCCCCGCTCTCCATCCAAAGCAGGCGAGGCTGCCCTGTCCTGAAATAGCAGTGCCTTTACCTTGGGCAAAGATGTGAGAGGAGGTCTTGCTAGGGAACTGTGAACATCTTCCTGGGCACAAGTAAGAGAAATCTGTCTCTGCAGGAAACTGTGTGCCCAGGGGTGGGTGGATCGAGGCTCACAGCTTGCTCGTATTTCCCCCACAGTCATAGAAACAAACATCCGCCATCTGGTCGGCATTAAAGCGGAGGCCGGGAAGAGGATCCCACACGTCCTCATCTTCTCCTCCCCAGCAATTACCTTCCTTTTGGCACCATCTGAGAGCCTTCTCCTTCCTATTTGATATTCCATCTCCATCCTGTTCCCATGCAGATGCTGTTTCCTGCCCAGCAGCACTGGCAGTGCCTGGTGTCATCCAATGGGGACGTGAGATCAGGTCCAACCTCCCCAAACCGGCCCTGCAGTCACACGGGGCTCGGGGCAGAACGCTGCTGGGGCTGGTCAGTGTCTAAGAGTGGTCTGCTCTGGGGTGTGTGCTGAGGCACAGGGATGGGGAGGAAGCAATGAGTCTCCAGTCCTCTTTTCTTTCTGAAGGTTTTGGTGGATTGGAGCTGTCCGCACACGGGGTTCTGCTCCCCAGCCCCGACTCAGCTGCTTGCACTCAAAATTCAGAGAAACCCCTGACAGCCGCAGCTCAGCCAGTCCTGGCCTTTCAGATAACCTTCCCACTTGTAAATTAATCAGGGTTTTCAACACAAACACCAGAAAGTTTAATGCTCAAGTTGATTGAAGGGGAAAAAAACGAAAAAAAAAAAGTGTTATTTTAATTAGAGGGAGAGAAAGAGACAGATAATAAGTCTGATGAATTGCGGCTGTCTCTCTTCCAGTGCCATTGCATCTGGGGACGCTGGAAAGCAGCTCCTAATGGCACTGCTTTATCTAAGAGGATGATGGATAGTAGCGAAAGAGGAAAAAAAGGGGGAAAAGTAAGACATTAGCACATCAATGGTGTGCCTGTGACCTCCATCAAGGGATGTGAACCAACTTAATGAAATTTTAATTAGGCAGCAAGCAGTGCACTGTTGCTGGGTACTGGATCAGACCTTCTCACCCACACTCAGTCATTATCTTTCCTTGGGATAAGCTCTTTTCCAAAACTGGCAGCAAAGCCAAGCTCCTTTTTTGGGGCTGGGAATGCCCTGCAGGTCTCCCAGCTCTCCCATCTGCTTCTCCATACGAAGTTGGTGGGAGAGGAGCCCAAAGGCAGAGGCACAGCAGCCTCAAGGGAGATGGAGGGAATGCCACTCCATCATTGTCCTGCCACGTCACTGCTATCCTGTACCTGACTCTGCTCTGGATCCCAGGAAGACCAGGAGCAACGTTCAGCCCCAAACATTCCCAGTGGGCCCAGGTGATGCCCTTCCCTAAGTGTGAGGCCCAGGGCCCCCTGGGTTTGTCCCAGGGGCTGTAGGCAGGTGAGTCAGCATGAGCTGCTCATCGTTCTCATGAGCGGCCGTTTCTCAGCTGATCACAATGGGTAACCTAAGAGCACATCAGCAATCCAGTGCCTGAGCTGAATAAGAAACTAGAAGTGAATGTACATTCAGCCTTTCAGCATCTTCTGACAGAAGGGAAAGCAGTTGTTCTGTGCATTTTCACTTGGCTTCCCTGAATCTTTTCAAGCCCTTCTATGGATGAAAACCCAAGAAACACCCACCCTGAGAACTCATTGGGCTGTGCAAAGCCTTCACCTCATCCTAAGTGGGTTATTTTGTGCTGTGCTCCAGCAGGGCGCTCACTGGCTTCATAAACAAATGGTCAATGCATTTTCAACCTTAATATCATGGGCTGATCAGCTCCTGTTATTTTAGATTATGTGCTTGGCAAAGCCTGAAAATAATTGGAGACTATCTGGAAAAATAAAAATAGAAATTTGAAATGAAGCAGCACTGGCTTCTGAAGTGCAGCACTGACAAAGGAACGCATGAGCCAAATGCTCCCACTGCAAGAAAAAATAAATGATCCCCGCCTAAAGCACTGCTCTGCACGCTCATGTATGCAGACGTGGATCTGGCACAAAAAAAGAAACACAGTGAGATGTGGGGAAGCAGCTCAGGGCTCCAAAGCTTGCCTGTTTTCCCCAGCTCTACCAGTTGGGCTGCAAAGAGCAGCCAGTGCCCAAACCCTCACAGTGTCCAACAGCTCTGAGTCCTCCCACAACAGATCTTCCTTTCCATCAATTTTTTTGTGCACATCAGCATTGGTCCCCGCACAGTGCCGCCATCCCCTCTCCTCACCCGGCCCCCTCTGGTTTCCATCAGTCCCTGAAAGGTCTCATCCTGCGTGAGCTGCCCCACTGTCATCCACAGCATCTCTGGGTGTTGGGGTGGGCACAACGCCCCCACAGCCTGAGCACCGAGGGGGTTAATTAAAGGTGCCTGTCACATTAGAAAGCTGCAAAGTAATTATAAAAGGAAGCAGAAAAAAAGCCAGCAACCCTAAGCAGACATGAAGGCCCTCTTAAGAGAAAAAAGGCATGTTAATTAACCTCTAGACATGATTCAAAGCATCATTTGTAGCATGATTACCATAATCCCCCAAGTGCAAACACACAACTGGCATTAACCATGGCTGGCAGGGCTGAACGCTCCCCCACCCCTTCATCGCATCAGCACATTTGAGCGGGGGATGATGTGACACGGGGGACAAAAAGAATCTCATCATCCAGAGATGGACATCACAGAACTGTACAGTCACATCCCAGCTGTGAGTTGCTGCCACCCTATGCACTGCAGGTGGGCGTGCTCCCAGGTGTGCTCTCAGCATCCCCCCAGGTGTGCCACCAGCTCTGCACTGGAAGCTCCTGAACCCAGTGTCAGCTTTGCTTGCTTCACTCCCTATAGCCGCAGCTTCAAACCACTCCATCAAAGGGCTGGTGGTTGCTATCAAAAGCTCCTAGATTCTCCTCCGCATGAGGATCTTGGCTTTCACTTAAAGGAGCTGCCCACAGGATTGCTTAAAAGGATGGAAATGGATGTCACAAGTTCTGAAAGCAAAGGAAAAAAAGAGCCACAGATTCCCCGAAGAAGAATCTCCTGCTTGATCTCACAGCCAGGGCTCGCAGCTCTGCTGGGCACCGACACATGCGGGCGCTCACGCGAGGGAGCCAACGCCACAGCCCGCCTGAGCCAAACTGCCAGGGATGTTTTGTTACACCGCACACCACCAAGCAGCCACCACTAGAGGTATTCTCACCCTCACCGTGCCATGAAGCTGGAAGGGGAGCACTCTTCCCTGCAACAGACAGCGCCGCTTGTTGTTCATCAATATTTGGGTGGCATTAATAAAAGGCGACAAAGACGCATCACCAAAATCCCCTGTAAATTCCACTCTGTGCCACAGCACTGCTCACCCCAACCCGGGGAGCTCAGGGGTCCGTGCTCCATTGCAGTCTGGCTCTGGGGCTGTGTGGTGGTTGGGGCTGCATGGAACTGATGCTCATTCCAATGAGTCACTGCTGAGCTTCGTCCTTATCTTGAAAGTTTGTTATTGCTCGGAAATGTTTATCTGAATGACGTTTGCAGAAACATCTGAACAAAGGCCAACTTATGGAAACGATGGCATTTTGGGATGCTTTTATGTAAGCTGGAGGGGTTGTAAGCAGCCACTTCTCTTCACAATTCACAACATTTGTTTTTAATGACGATTTTAAGGACCGTGACAGGATTTAAGCATCGCACGCAGACCTGCCGTCCTTGGAGGGAGAACAGCACAGCTTCACAACAGCTGAGGAATTCAGCTACTGACACACATTGTGCCACGACCTCAAGGGGATTTCACCCCCACAGTGGGATTTCCACAGCACTGCACCCTGGGGTGAACCAAAGCTGTGTGCCTGGAGCAGCAGCAGCAAAAACCTCTGAGTGAGAAGCTTGGAGTAAAAGGAAAGGAAAGAGAAGAGGAGGATGAAGGGGCAGAGGGGCAGCCGGCAGCACTGGGGCTGAGCTTTGTGTGCTGATGGTCTCTGTGCACACAGACAAGGGACAGGCAGCTCTTTGTCACACCAGGACACCACACGGCCCTACAGCCAACCGGGGCGAGTGGAGGGACCTTGGCCTCTTTCTCTCAAACTGGCAGAGGGGGTTGGACAGGCAGGGGAACAGCAGCAGTCCCCACATCCAGAATTGATTTGTGGATCCGCGTGTTATGGTTCGCAACCTCGGGCAGCAAGCAGTGCCCAGAGCCTCAGCAGGAAGCACCAAACCCTGCTGGTGCTCCGACTCCCTCCCATACGAGGTGCAGCAGCTCACCCGGCCAGGTCGGGAGATGAGGAATGCGGCAGCCAGGACACGCCGGGACCGCGGCCGAGATGGGCACCGCGGCGGCACTGCCCCCAACCTGCACGAAGGCACCCGGCAGGTTTCCGTACAGTGCCCCGAGCACAGCCGAGCATCCCCAACACGGAGACCACCCTGAGGGTTCTCCGGGACAGGAGAGGGGGATGTGGAGCACGGAGGGACGGTTGGGAGCAGCACAGAGAGATGCAGGGATGCTCAGGGGAAGCAAGGGGTCTGCAGGAGATGCCGGCATGCTCGGGGCAGGACAGGGATGTTAGGGCAGGTCAGGGGGACAGGATGCTGGGGAGCCTGGATCAGAACAGAGGATGGTCAGGTGATGACGGGGGGAGGTTAGAGCGGCTAGGAGAAGGACAGAGAGATAGCGGAGAGCCTGGGGCAGGTCTGGGGGGACGCAGAAAGGATGACGGAGGGGACGCTGCAGAGCCCGGGGCTGGGCGGGAGCGTGTCGGGGAGGTGACGGGAGAACACCGGGGAGCCCGGGGAAGGACGGCGGGGTGCGGCGGGGCGGAGGCGCTCACCTGCCAGGAGCCGGAGGGGATGTCTCCGAAGCCGCCGGGACCGGCGGAGCCGTGGCAGCCGCGGGGCGGCCCGGAGCAGCGCCACAGCAAGCCGAAGCCGGCGGCGGCTCGCCCGGGCGGCAGCAGCCAGGCCGGGGAGAGGAAGGCGGCGGCGCAGGCGGCCAGGAGCCCCGCGGAGAGCAGCGCCCAGAAGCAGCCGACGCCGCTGCACATGGTGCGCCGGCGGGGCAGGGAGCCCGTACCCCGCGCCGCCCCCGCGCCCGCCACCGGCACCGGCACCGACAGCATCGGCGGCGCCGCAGCGCGGCCGCGCAGCCGCCGCGGCGCGGAGCGGCCGCCGGGGCCGGGCGCGGGGCCGGCAGCGCTGCCCGCGCCCCCTGCGCGCCGTCTGCGCGCCGCTCCCCCCCCCCCCCGAACGGGGCGCGGCTGAGGCCGGGCGCGGTTGCGACACCCGCGGCGGGCGGGGTGGGGAGGGGGAGTCCCGCGGGGGGAGCGGCGCCCCGTCACCTGCGCGCACGTTCGGACGGGTTACGGCGTTTTGTCGCCGGAGCTCGCGGCTCTCCGCGTGCGGAGCGGCTCCGCAGAGTTGCCGTTTGCGGCGTTAGCAGTGGTATTTTCAGCGCCGAAAGCGCTGCGGCTCCGGGGCTGCACCTTCCCGGCGGCGGGGGGGGTCCCTGCTCTGTAACCCCGCACAGCTCATCTGCGGGCACTCCTCGCGCATCGGGAAGGGATTCTGGAACGCCCGCGCGGGGCGCACACCCGGAGCGCGGTCCGGACGTCCCCAGCGCGGGTCCGGGCGCCGGAGCGGGGATGGAGTTACCACTGCACCGTGTTGGTTTCCCTACAGAGCGTGAAACGCAGAATGATCGCCGGGAATTGGGGCTTTGAATCCAAACGCTGCGCCTCCCAGCGCTGCTGGGTTGGTTTTAGCAGTCACTGTGAAACTTCACGGGTCGGGCAGGTTTGGTTCTGCCCCGCAGTACGCGCTGAGCATCAGTGCTCGTGTCCCGCAGATCTGACTGCTCCCATCGCCCCCC
Organism: Gallus gallus; assembly: GCF_016699485.2. NCBI lineage: Eukaryota > Metazoa > Chordata > Aves > Galliformes > Phasianidae > Gallus > Gallus gallus. Next base: position 7,258,897 of record NC_052550.1, read on the forward strand.
AGGAGCCCCCGGCTGCCCCCAAGCGGGCAGAGCCCTTTGTAAACACGACACAAAATCGTTTATTCTGCCCCAGTATCCTCAAACATGCTTCAAACGTCTTACTGCCCATAGAGATGAAGCAGAGATGAGGGACAGATTTTGTCTTTGACTTGGACAGATTTTTGTGGAAAGGGGGGAAAGGAAGGGAAGGGAAGGGAGAGGAAGGGAAGAAGAAAAGAAAAAGGGAAAAGAAAGAAAGGAAGGGAAAAGGGGGAAAAAAAAGGAAAAGGAAAATGAAGGGGTAAAAGAGAGCAGAAAAGAGAAGAAAAGGAAGAAAAGACGATCTTTCCCTTCAGATCTGGGCGCGTCGGTTCGGTGCCCGCCGGGCAGCCCGCAGCGCTCCGGTGCCGCCGAGGGCCGCGCTCCCTCTCGCGGTGCGCGCCGGGAGCGCCCCGAAGCGGAGCGCAGAACGATGAGCGCTTCAGTGCTGAGCCCTCGGACAGCACCGGGGATGCAGCGCTGCGCTGCTCCTGGGCACGTCCTGCTTCGTGGGGATGTGTCCTTTCCTCGCTTTGAAAGGCGCTGTGCGTGCTTGTAGGCCTGTAACTTCGAGGAAAGTTCACAAGGGTCAGAATCTCACCAAGTGTTCTTCTCCCAGGATCCCAGCTTTGCACAAACACACGGAGCTCAGACGCCCAGACCTCCACCAGCACAGCCCAGGCACAGCCGTACTGCTGGGACTGCCGTCGTGTTTCACACAGTTCTGCACTGCGCTCCCAGGTTCGGGTTTTGCCCCTGCCATGTCAGACAGCCCTCACCTGTGTGAGTCCCCCACGTGCAGCAGGCCTTCCTGCTCAGACACGCGCTCGGCAGCAGGAGACGGGCAGGGACTGCAATGTTGGAATGCAATCACTTTGGTTTCTTACGTGGGATAATCGCCTTCCTTTGGAATCCTCAGCGTAGCTGAGAACAGCGCCAGCCCTCCCGTCCCCAGTGAGGCGAATGGGCTGAGGTCAGGCATGCTGAGATCCAGTGTGAGCGGTACGTGTGCGTGCAGGCACTTGTTTTAGAAGGACTCTGACCGCAGTGCAGTTCTGAAGCATCACCACTGTAACAGTCAGTGTCCTCTCAGCCTTACGGCACCTTTCCTGCTCTCCTCGACATTAATTCCTGCCTTCCTCATGATTAATATTTGTGTTGCTTGTTTTGGAAATTAATCCATGCTGTTAAGCTGCACATCGATATCCATTTCTGTTACAGTGCTCCCAAAGTAGTGAGAAGTCGACATATGAGATGGAATCCCAACACCATGCGAATGCATGTAAGTAAATGAGTGCCTGTTCTGCCCCTTCGGCTCTCATTCACTCTGTTCTCATGTGAGAACTGGAAAAAGCCTGAGACGTGGTTTGTTACACATGTGGTTTTGTGCTGTAATTGAGCTGGGCAGTTCCCTGTGATTAATTATCTGTGAGTCAAAGACACCAACCTATCAACAAAGTCTTGTTCTGCTTTATTAATTCTGTCCAAACAAGCACATCTCACGTAAATCTTTTCATGTACAAAAGCTGGTTTCGTTTTCAAGCCACAGAGAGGGGAAAATTACCAAGCAACGATACCTTTTTATTTCCCTTTGAATACTTTAATTTAGGGAGGTGTCCTCGAAGTGCTCTGATGTTGGCCAGCCCATGTCCTGAAGTCATATTTCAGCTGATTACTCCGTTAATTAATCTGTCACGTTCTGTTACAAACTCCACAACCTGATGCTTCTCGTGTTCCCCGTTCCAATCTCCAGGGTCTGAGGCTGAGAGATGAGCCGTGGATTGGAGCGTCAGCCCTTCTGCACGTTCCCAAAAGGGGGAGATAATTTCAGTCCAGTAAATGTAATGCATGCCAAGCGTGCTTGTAGCTCGAGGTGTCATCAATTATCTGGGATCTGATACAAAGATAATTGAATTATCCCGAGGCCTCTGACAGGTTTTGGATTAGTTTGTTGGAAAAGGAGCTGCTGCTTGAAAATTAATTGCAAAATAAAAGGTCTTCCTCATCGGGTGTGATGGGGGATGCCTGCTATTTACCCACCCAACAGCACGTTGCCAGCTGGCCGGGTCCTCGACAGCCTTCCTGATGGCATAACTGCCACTTCACAGCCGGCAGCGCAGCCTCCTGAGACTGCCTGTCCCAGCATGGAAGGGTCCCCGCTGACTGAACAGATACATCCAAACAGAGCTGTTGGTTAGAAAGCTTGGCTGCTTCTGCCACCGCTCAGCGGCGTCAGTGGTGACCCGCAGCCTGGCAGCAGGAGGGACACGTGTCAAACAGAGGATCAGGCTTCCGTGGGACATTTACCAGCAGCGGCAGCTCAGCCAGCACAGGATCCTGCTCTGCAGCACGTCCTGCCCCAACCCCAGCAGCACAACGAGACCTCCTCCTGACCTGCAGGCCTGGAGCCCCCCAGCACTGCAAGGCGGGCAGGAATAGCAGCTGTGTGGTCCCGGAGGTGAGGCCGGGTGTGTTCGGTCCTTACGCGTGTCTGCACAGCTCCAATGCTGTCTGACAGCTGCTCGTTTAATCTCCCCTCTGCGGTTCACCCCATTCCCTCTGACAGTTCACCTCCTGGATATTTGACTTTATTACCGACCTCTCCAGTTACACGCCAATTGAATAATTTGGCTCATTATGCAAATCACCTTCCTCCAGCCGGCCTCGGGGCACGCACACGAAGCCGTACCAAAGAGCATCGGTCAGCAAAAATAACGCTCAAAGAGAACACGGACGGAGCGCCATCGGGCTGTGCCTGACACGGCCGAGCCGCAGAGACCCCCAAACGCCTTCTATGCCATTGATGAGCGTTAATTAGCGCAGCTCCGCGGCTCCCGGCACACCGCGCGAGGCCGTGGCGGAGTGAACGTTTCAGTGGCCGTTATAACCGCCACAGCAGCCGAGAACAGACGGAGCGCTTCAGCTCAGCGCCCGGCGGACAACTCAGGACCCCTGCGGAGGACGCGGCCTCCTCCGCCCCATTCCCAGCGGCCGAAGCGAACGTCCGCAGGCCGCAGCTCGGAGACCCGGCCCCTCCGAGACGCTCCGCCGCCTTCCCCGCCCCCTCCGCCCGGCCGGGCCGCACTCCGCCCTCAGCCAAGATGGCACCGCGCTCCGCCGCCTCGGCCGCCGTGCCCTCTCCCAAGATGGCCGCCCCGCGCCGCGGATTGGCGGGCCGCCCGAGGGCGGGGGCAGCGGCCGCATCCCGGCACGCTCCGCGCGCCGCCGGCCGGAAGAGAGAGCGGAGCGGTTGTTGACAACATGGCGGCCGCTGGCGCCTCCGCGGGAGGAAGAGGCGGAGGGAGAGGCGGCGGCGGGCGGGGGAAGGCGCCTCATTCATAGGGAGCCCGGCTCGCTGCCCGCGTCCCCCCGCCCCTTCCTCCCCCCTCCCGGCGGCCGCCTCGCCCCCTCCCCGGCACCATGTCCTTCTTCAGGCGGAAAGGTACGGGCGGGCGGCGGCGGGAGGGCCGCGAATGGGCGGGCGGGCCCCGAGCGACGGCTCTCCCGGCCGCGGCCCGGACCCCGCGCGGAGCTGAGGGAGCGGCCGGGGTCGGCTCGGGCTGCTCGGCCCGGGCGCAGCGCTGCGGCCGCGCGGGGCTCCCCGAGGTGCGGCTCCGCCATTCCCGGCGCCGCGGGGCGGAGCGCCGCGGGCCGCCTCGGTGACTTCGCGCGGCGTTGTGCGGATGCGGCGCTGCGGCCGAAGCTCCGGCGGAAAGAGGAACCGCGCCGTGCTGAGGTCCGCACAAAAGCGACGGAAATCAGCGCCGGAGGGTTTCCGTGGGTCGCGGCGCGGGTTGAGGTTTGAGGAGGGCTCCGGAAATGCGGGGCTGCAGTAACGCACTTGGGGTCATTTTAGCGGTTCTGAACCGCTCGGGGCTTCGGGGCCGTCAGCGTACCGAAGCGGAGCTGCAGAATTAAACGGCTGCGTCGTCCGTAAGCAAACTGCTGAAAGCTGCTGATGTGGGGCTGATGGTCCCTCCTGTGCTGAACCGCCAAACGGGGTCGGCTGCCACGAGACCTCCATCCCCCCCGGAGCAGCAGTGCAGTGTGTGGCAGTGACTGCGCCGTGCTTTGCTGGACGTCTGTCGGGCCCCAGCAGCACAGCGGGAGCTGAACGCCCCAGAGAGGCGCTGTGAGAGGCAGGAGATGAGTGAGCTTTCACCCAGGTTGTACGTGGGATAACGGGGAATAATGGCTTTGTTTATCTGCATTACGGATACTTTAGATAAGATCTCAAAGTGCAGCTGGGAGAGCAGCAGCAAATAAATGCTTGTGGTAAAAGTGCAGAACACGTGCAGGCCAAAACGGGACAAAAGTGCCCCTGTCTCTGTGTTGGACTCCTGTTCTTTAAGAGGATACAGCGTGGGGTATAAATGAAAACAAGGGTTTTTTTCAGAATGAAATCCCAGCAGTGCGTGCACAGAGGTTGGCAGTGTGAGCTGTGAGCAGCCGTGTGGGAATGAGGGAGGAGCCGAGTGGCTGACAGGGAGGGATGAGCGACTCCGAGTGGAAGGTGGGCACGTGGAGGACTCTTCTGCTGGGATGTGGGAGTCGTTGTCAGAAGTTAAGGTTCAGTTTGATGAATGAACTCCTCGCGTCCTTAAGGAGAGACGAAGTTGGTGATACTGCATACGGCTGCTCTGTCTGTGTTGTGGCTCAGTGTTATTTCGGACGTGTGGGTTTTTTAGTGGTGTGTCTCCTACACATCAGCATGCGCCGGGTTATGTAAAAGCTGCTTGTTGTCACTGCTCGTGTCCAGGCTGGAACTGCACGCAGGAGGTCAGTTTAAAGCAATCCATCTCTTGTGGCTGCAGCTGAAACCTTTCTGTGTCCGGAACGTGGAAAGCACCACCCTGCTGATCCCTGCAGGCCTGCACCGCCCGCTCCCCACGCAGGCCGGCAGTGGCGGTGCTGCGGCCGCGCAGCCCGTTATGTAACCAGAGCTGTGTAAAGTATTTACAACACTTTGGTTGGGGTTGGAAGCAATTTTTTTTTGTTGTTAAATCTGCTCATGCTGTGTAATGTAAATGTTTGATTGGGGTCGGTTACTGTTCGAGGATCTGTTGGGAAGGTGTCCAGAATCGGTGCCCAGCGATGAGCTGTATGTTAACTCGCTGGCCGTGGCTCCGCGCACACCGCTGCTCTGCTGTGGTTTCCAGATGTGATTTGTGGCTCAGAGAGCGCCTACTGGTGCCCCGCTCTTAAAACACGTCTGTCTGTCCCATCCTTTCCCATCAGTGCTGTGTGTTAAAGTAACCTTGAGCATAGCCTTGCTTTAATCATTTGGGCAGCATCTTTCCAGATCACGGTTCTGTCGCGGTGTGTTTTGTTAGGCTTAATTTGTGTATGAGAAGGGTTTGCTTTGGAAATCCATCAGTTCTGAGGTGTGTGGATTTAAGATCGTGTTGAACAAGGTGATGGGTTGCATCTTCCTTTGATACTTGCTGAAGTTGGAAACGTCACATTCATCCTCTGGTGAATGCCATTTATCTCTCTAAATAACAGTAACGTTTCCCTTTATGTCTTACAGTGAAAGGCAAAGAACAAGAAAAGACCACAGATGTGAAAGCAATTAAAAGTAAGATCAATGTTTATTTCATTTATAGCATCTGATCTGTACTGTCAACTGCTGCTCTTGTTTTGACTGGTGGGATAACTTCCTCACGACTGAGCAAAATGTGGCCTAAGTCTTAAACACGGAATGGACCCCCGCCCGGTTCTGTTCCTCAGTGCTGATAGCTCTGCTCTTTCACAGCCAATCTGCTGAATCTGTGTGTATGTAATTATGTCGGATGTGGGCTTTAATGCAGAATAATCACAAAACTCAGTCACCTTCTGAGGAGCAGCTACTCCTTGTCTGCACTGAATTCCTTGTGAAGTTTCTTGCTTATCTGTTGTGTCCCTTGCAATTTTGATGCTTAGATTTAGAACAACTTCATCTCAAGTGTTTTCAGTGGATGTTTCAGTCCTCCTGTACTGCTTCAAGTTATCTGTCACAGTGCTGTGTAAGTGTGAAGTCGTCAGCTCCTGTCATCTCACATCACCAAACGGGGAATAAAAATAAAGTGATGCAGCATGAAAGTCAAGAACACCAACTTCCCTGACGCCTTGATGAGGCGCATCATGATGAAGTAGTGCTGAGATAACGTGTCATCTGACTCGCTTTATTTTTAACAGGAGAGGTGTGAGATGTCCTTGCCTGACATCCTAATGAGATGCAGCTTCCCAAGAGCTTTTCAAGCTGGCATCGCTGTGCCATGTTGCTTTTTTCCACCTTTGTCACCAAGCAATAATTAGTTGATGCTTTTAATACGTTTGAGTTTTGTACAAGGAAATTCTTCGTGCTCTTTTGGCTCACGTAGGCAGCCATGTTCTAAAAGAACCAAGGGGCGTTATACTCTTGCAGCCTCTCTGGTTTATTCTGGGAGTGCTTCACACCGGATAATGCATGGAAATGGTGCTAGGGCCTTTTCTTTTAATTGCTGCTGTCTTGATTCCAGCTCCAGGACCTGTACATTCCCCTCAAAGAAGCACTAGAAATCATGCCTTGCTGGAGGCTGCAGGACCAAGCCATGTGGCAATTAATGCCATCTCTGCCAACATGGACTCATTTTCTAGCAGTCGGACAGCTGCCCTTAAGAAGCAGCCAAGTCACATGGAAGCTGCTCACTTTGGAGACTTAGGTAAGGCTTCATCTGCTCTGCAGGACTGTCAGCAATTTCTTTTCTCTTTCTTTTTCTCTTTCCTTTATGCACATTAGTGGTGTGCTCCTTATTTGTTGGTTTTCAGTCAAGTAGATTAGGTAACTAAAAAATATCTCTGCCATTTCAGTAGTGTCTGTGTTAGCCTAGAAGGGTTTTGAGCAGGCAATAAATTCACTGGCTGTTCAGTTTCTCTTACAAAGAGGTGCCTTTGCCTTGTGGACCATCAGTTAGAATCATCTCTTTGCTGCCTGTGTTTCTATATTGAATACAAACGTCTGTAGCACAGTACGGAGTCACATTCCCTTGCTGTTTTTCTTTAGGCAGATCGTGTCTGAATTATCAGGCTCAAGAGACCAAATCAAGCCTTTCAAAGACCCTGGAACAAGTTCTGCAGGACAGTGTAGCCCTCCCTTATTTTATCCAGTTTATGGAACTGCGCAGAATGGAACACTTGGTTAAGTTTTGGTTAGAGGCTGAAAGCTTTCACTCCACGACGTGGTCCCGTATAAGAGCACACAGCCTGAACACAGTTAAGCAGAGTTCGCTGGCAGAGCCGGTGTCGCCCTCAAAGCAGCAGGAAATTGCACCATCTTCACCACCTGGATTGCTCGAGGAGAGGCTGGAGGATGCTAGCACTGTCCATCTGCTCAGGACCAGATCAGTGACTCCAGACAAGAGCGACAGAACTCACAACAGCCGGAACCACGTGCTCTCAGCTCAAGAGAGGGATGATACCAGCGTTCTTTGTCTAAGAAAATCCGAGACAGGGACACATTCTGTTCCAGCTGATCATCAAGAATCTTCCAAGCTTACAGTATCAAATAGAAACAGTCCCTCATCTGCACTAAAAGACTTGTCAGGAAAACTAATGAAAAGTAAGTGGTGTGTGTTCCCTTTCTTGAAATAGGTGGGGAGATGAGAAATGTGCGAGGTGAGCTGTCTGGTTCTCATGTCGTCTTAGTAAGCACAGTGTGGTGCTGTGAGGACAGAAATCATTTTGTATGCCAGTAAGTCGCTGTGTAAGCTGATAGTCCATGTAAGTGGTGCGTATTTTTTGACAGTTGTTTAAAAATAAATGTGCTGCTGAAAAATCATTACATACTCTGATCATATGCGTGTGACCGTAAGAAATGAAGATGAACGTTGCACTGTTTCATGTTTCCCTCACTCATCCCACTCCACAACTTAAGAGAATTGTAGGAAATTTGGATAACGGGGCTGAGAACTGATGATAAACTATAAACTTTGGATGGAAGGTAAATATTGTGTGTGACATAAAGTACTGGTTACAAAAGTATCAGTACCTGCGTGTTCCTTAGGAAAGACTTGTAGGAATGTTGTATGGAACATACTGTTCTTATTCTTGGATTTATTTGATAGAGTTCCTCCCCTTGTAACTGATTATTCTCATCACCTCTTCAGAGGCTGCTGGAAGTAAGGATGCCCTTAAAATGCTTACTTTTCATAGTAAGATGCATGCACAGTAACCTGTTTCTTTACTCTGCATCTACTCAGTTCTCCCTCATTTTATGCAAGTCCGCAGTCAAAAAGGAAACACTCCTTTCTTCACAGTGGTTCCTTTTGTTTGCTCAACTGTTTCCTTGTATTGCATCCCTTTCTCTTACTGTTTGTTTTTCTTATGTAGTCACTTGTCATATCCCTTCAGAATGCGTAGCCTCAGCCCCAAAGCATCTTAAGCAAACAATGATACTCCAGAAAGCAGAGGTGTTACTGCTGGGACTAAGGGGTGCAGCCGAGGATGGGGGCACCCTCCTGTTTGGTGGTAGGGAATTTGGAGCTACACTGCTGCATTCCACCTCACTGGATAGTCTGTGCTGCCTTTGTTGTGGCCTGGCTGGAGGCAGCACAGCCACAGCAGTTGCTGATAGGAAAGTGTGGAGAAAGGAACTGAGGGCTTCGTGGGAAGGAGGCTGTCACTGCTGGTTTGATACTTGCTTTTCTGAAGAGCAGGTGTTTGTTGTTTAAAAGGGAGTGAACTTGTACCAGTAATGCAGAGTTTGATTCTGTGTTTGTTTCTTGTAGGTATAGAACGGGATGCAGTTAGTACTTTTACCAAATATATTTCTCCAGATGCTGCTAAACCAATACCTATTACAGAAGCGATGAGAAATGACATAGTTGGTAAGAATGCTTTCTGCATATTAATTTTAGAGCTTTCCCATAGTGATCTATTTCTGGAATCTTCAGAAAGTAGTGCCAGTGTCTCTTGAAAGGCTCTTCTGCACAGTCAGGACCAGCTGATGCTAGCAGGTTTGAAGTGCAGTATTTCATGAGCTGGTCATTGCCTGTCTTTCAACCCAGTAAACCAACTGTGCATTACAACTAAGCTGTTCTTTCTTTACAGCAAAAATTTGTGGGGAAGATGGACAAGTGGATCCGAACTGCTTTGTTACAGCACAGTCCATAGTGTTTAATGCAATGGAACAAGAGTAAGTGGCGCGTGTTGTCCTTCTGCAAAAGGTGTTCCCACGAATAATGCTTATGAAGACATAAAACATTGTATGGTTGTCTTCTGCACTTGTGACTGTGTTCAGATCTCTGCCTCCAAATCTGTCCTTGTGACTGCTTGCTGAAGTTGTATTTGCATGATGTTACTGCATTCTTTGTACTGTTCTCATGTTGTTTGTGTACCCCGTGCTGTTTATGGACAGTTTTACTTTTGTCTGACTGAAGGCTTCTGGGGCAAGAACAAACTGGCTCATAAGGTGCATTTAATGCTGCTCACCCTTAGTAACCAATTGTTGCTCTGTGTGCAGGCACTTTAGTGAGTTTCTGCGAAGTCATCATTTCTGTAAATACCAGATCGAGGTGCTGACCAGTGGGACTGTTTATCTGGCTGACATACTTTTCTGTGAATCAGCTCTGTTCTACTTCTCTGAGGTGAGCGTTAGGTTTTGGGCTTGTATTTCTGTCTGTCCCTTTCCGTTTGATAGAAAATAACTCATTCCTTGGAAGCTTCGATAGAGACACCTTAAATATAAGCAGAGAAATTGAGGTGTGTCATTTTTCTGGATTATGTTTAAATATTGTTGAAATGCACTGTACTGTTCTTGTCCACATGTAGAACGATTTCATGCATCCAAACCTTTACGCTGTATTATAGAATAAGTATTTGTATCTTCAGTTTAGTGACCACTTCTGTGTGACTGTGCTTTGTAGGAGATCTGACATGGATTTCTTGGTCTTGCCATATGAAGCAGTGACTTGGAGAGAGCATTCAGTGTAGATAAATTCTAGTTTTACTGCTTCAAGAGGGCTGAAGTGATAGGTTGAATGATTAGCCCTGCATAGCATGAAAACAGATTCTTGTGTGTCTTTCCGTACATGCAGACAAGCAGTTGGATGGGATGGGTTTGTGTTTCTTGTAGTTGCTTGCTGAAACTTTTTTTTTTAATTTCCCCTCTAGTACATGGAGAAGGAAGATGCAGTCAATGTATTGCAGTTCTGGTTGGCAGCGGATAACTTCCAGTCTCAACTCGCTGCCAAAAAAGGCCAGTATGATGGGCAAGAAGCACAGAATGACGCCATGATTTTATATGACAAGTGAGGGAGTTCAACAGTTATCTTTCTGAAGCTCTGATTTTTGTCTTTATACTTCCGTGTTCCACAGTGAAAGAGGAGCTTTTAATTTTAAGACGGTGCTCTGCAGTTCTGCACTGCTTTGCTGAAATGTGTTATTTAGGTGGCCTCTGTGTGTGTGCACAGGAACCCAGAGTTTTCCTCATACCTAAGGAGAAAATCCTTATAAAGACTTTGTTCTTTAAACAAAAACCAGAATGTTCAGGACTTGATTGCTAAAGCAGATGTGTAAGGGTAGAAGAATCTTAACTTTCCGATCCTCTTAGCCATTACGTGTAGACTGCAAGTGCTTTCACCATACATAGTAAAAGCCACACAGAGGTTGCTTTTAATGTTTCAAAAGATTCTTTTTTTAAGGAAATGACCAGACTTCAGTAGCGTTACTTTTTCTTCACTTTGGGTTTCAGCTTAGCAATAGTGCTGCTGGAGGATGGGCATAAGAACTGCTTCTGGAAGCCCAGTTGTGAGGCTTGTTGAGAACCTATTCTAATATGAAGTAAAAATTGAAGAAGGAAAGAACTCATTTGTGTTAGCTCCATCCCTTTATCGCCCCCCCCCTTCATTAACAGACTCAGTTTTTAATGAGCAAATGCTACTTCACAGTTGTGGGTATTTTCTGCTTCGTTCCTATTTCTCTGTTACAGAACTGTGTGTAAGAGTCTGCTCACTGATAATCACATTATGCTCTGTTTATTCTATCTGTACCTTCAGGGATAGGCTTTGTCAAAACCATTTCTGTGAACTGGGGACTTTTTTCCTCCCTGCCCTTAGTTATTAGGAGTTGTGCATACACTTTTGCAGCCAGCACCATCTAGTGGCTGCAGCGGCGTTAATGGCCTCTGGTGGAAATGGGGCAGGTATTCAGCACAGGAAAAACTTTGCAAAACCTTTTGTGTTGTCTTCTCCTGTCTGGTGCTGCAGGTACTTCTCCCTTCAAGCCACACATCCTCTTGGGTTTGATGACTCTGTGAGGTTGGAGATTGAATCCAACATCTGCAGGGAAGGTGGTCCTCTCCCTAACTGTTTCACTACTCCCTTACGGCAGGCCTGGACTACCATGGAGACGGTGAGACACCTTCAGACTGGTTTGGGCAGTTAGTAGGGATGATGGGGAGATTCTGCAGTGTCAGGCATTCCTTTTAGTATCTCTGCCTCATCCTCTTATTTTAATGACTTCCTGCTTGCATAAGTAATACAGCAGCATTAGTGAAGTTTGTTAGCATGTCTTCCCCAGCCTGACTTGAAAAGATGGCAAGGTGTGATTTTGAGCATTGTAGCAAAATAACTGTGAGCCTGCTGGGCACTGTGGCCTTTCCAGAGCTTCAGTTCCTGTTTGTGGGGGTTTGGTTACTGTCTAGCAGTTTGTTTCATTTTGTAGTAGGACTGAAAGGAACACAGTAGCTAATCCAGCATAATTCCTTGTGGGAACACGTGTACCATCCACAGGGGGCTGAGGAGTTTGTGTGTCCCTTCTGTTCTACAAGAGACCTATGGGAATTGTGCAGGACAACCTTGATTAAAGAGGACTTCTTCTGTCTCTCAGGTTTTTTTGCCTGGTTTCTTGTCCAGCAACCTTTATTACAAATACTTGAATGATCTTATCCATTCAGTTCGAGGAGATGACTTTCCAGGAGGAAACATTGCACTGAGTATTCAAGGGCCTGGTGGCTCTCCAGACAGTGATTCCATAGGGGGCCCGGATGGCTCTGCCTCCCAGGTAGGAGTTCTTTTGTTTGATTCCCTTCTGGTAAATGCTGCAGTCGTGTTGCAATTGCTGGGCAGGGCACTCTGATAGTTCATTAACCATAACTGGAGCTGTGTGCTTGTTCCTTCGCAGTACTGTGTAGAAACGAGAATGTGACTTTGGTTTCTGTTGGCTTCCTTACACAGTGCACATCTCAGTGACACAGGGAAGGTATCCGCCCTATGCAGTGCCCTGGTCGTGGGTCAGCATCTTTTTGTATTACCTTTTGGGGTGCTGCTTCCTGAGAACCATGTTCCTCCATGGGTCTAACTTAAGACTCAGGCAATGCAGCGCGTCCCATTCTGAAACCATCCAAATGACATCAGGAAAATGTTTTACACCAGGGGCTAACCGTTCCAAAAATTCTAGCTTTTCTTAATTCGAATGTGGACAAGGGAGAAGATGAGCAGATTCTAGCTTATCTGTAACCAGGTCAGCTTGCAAATGCAGGCCCAGCTGAGAGCAGAAAAGCCGAGCAAGATCTGCTTCTGCTGAATTGCTTTTATTGAATGCTGCAGTGCTACCAGGGGGTTTAATCTGCTATGCAGACCAGCAATCCTGACATGCTGTGTTTCCAGCAACCTGGAAGTGGTACTGTCTGCTTTCACTCATTTTATACCTCCTGGTGAAATGGGAGAATGGGAGCAAAACCTTTGTTCTGACCATCCTGAGTTATCCTGCCGTCTGATAGGAGGAGGAGGAGAAACTGCTCGCAATTGACTTGCTTGGAGAGTTAGGGAGTGCTGTGTTTTGTGCTGTGCATTCCTACTTATGAGTAGGAGAATCTGCAGTGCTCTGCATGCTTCTGCATAAAGAACAGCACTTACACAGACCAGCAGGAAAGGAGTTTGTGAGGCAGCTGCTGTAATGTTTGTTCTGAGTTAAGGTGCTCGTAGATTGCTGTGCATTTGTGTTCTCCCTGCTGGTGCTCAAATGTTTCCTTATTTTTTTGCATAATCTTTATATAAATGTCCCAGGGTAAAAGATAAATATTTATTCTCTGTTTATGGAGAAGCATAACATTTGGGAATTGCTCACCGAGGGCATGACAGGGATGAGTGAAACTGCTGCAGCTTTTGAGGCAGACCAGTGTTAATACCCACAAACAAATAATGGCCATGCACACACAGACCTGTTTGGTTGATAATGCTTACACAGCAGTCTGCACGTATGTGTGCTGACCTGCACGCTGTGTCTGTTGGCTCTGTGTAACTATCATCTGCTTAAAAACAATGTTGTGCTGCACAGGGAACTCACCTTTGTGTAGATGCTCTCTAATTCTGTTGTGTTTGTGCTTGTATAGAGATGTCTGGAGGCTCACCTAAGTGTAAAAGCTCTAAAGTAGTAATTGTGGTAAGAAGCTACTAGTTGTTTGCATTGGGCACTAATACTTAGAATTTTTGTTTGTAGTCCAATGTCAAAAAGGCTAATGTTAAAATCCTGAAAAATTTTGATGAAGCAATAATTGTAGATGCTGCAAGTCTGGATCCAGAATCTTTATATCAACGAACATATGCAGGGTAAGGTTCATTCAGTGTCTCATTCTTCCTAGCATGTGTTTCATGTCTTTCTCATTTTTGCCATGTCCTTCTCCACTGAGAATGCACATAGATAGAAATCTATCTATATGCACATAGATTGCAATCTTAGTATATCTTAGTGTTTGAAAGTAAAAGTATGTAGTTAGTGTGTTTTAACACCATCATAGTGAATATTTCTCTGACCAGAATAGCAGCCAGAAGTATTTCCATTAGGATTTTCCCCCAGCTGTTACTCCTTGGAGTCAGAATATAGCAAAGCAGTTCCTATGTGGATTTCAACAGGAAAAAAAATGTGTTTGATGCTGTAAATTACAGCTTTGATTTCTCCCTGCTTCCATAGCAAAGAAGGGCTTGTACTTCACTAGTAGGTTGCACTGCTGTTTTTCTGTTTGAGTTGTTGTTATAAATCTCTTTTGCTCTGTGAGTCTCATGCAGAAATTGTTTCTGTATTCTATTCCTTACCACTCTTCTGTCCCCTTAAGTACTGTAAACTGTTTTCTCCTTAATAATGTTTTGTAATAATGTAGAGCACTTGCTGGCACTGCCTGCTGATAGGATTGAGTCGCAGAAGCATTTGCCTACTTCAAGTGTCTAGAAGAATTTTAAATATAGACTCTTACATTCAGATTCACAGGAAGAAAGGGAGATTTTTTTTTTTTTTCCCAGTGTATCAATTATAGGTGGAAATGGTGGTGACTGATAAAATGCCAAATTTTCTGACATGAGTCTGTATGGTACTGTCCTCTTTTGTTTTCCTGATGGATAACTCCCTGTGCTGAAGTTCTCTTGGTAACCTGTGTGGTTCCATTCTTCCTTCTCTCTTCAGGAAGATGACATTTGGACGAGTCAGTGACCTGGGACAGTTTATCAGAGAATCTGAACCGGAGCCTGATGTCAAAAAATCAAAAGGTTTGCTTTCAGTGTCAGTAAACATCCACGGAACTTTTCCTTACTTCAGTCAAGATGATTCTTGACTCTTTCCATCTCTGTTTAGAGCCAAATAGAGATGCTTAGGGAATTGTCCTCTACTGAGGCAAAGCCCATCTCTGGCCCCGTTCCCTAGCCAAGCCCTGCTTTTCTGGTCCAGCTGTACAGCTGGGAGTATGAGCAGCCTGTGGGAGCTGGAGCTCTCCATGGAACCTGGCAGGGATGAAAGGCTCTTGCGGCTGAGCTGATCAGACCTTCAAAGGTTTGGTCTCAAAATGAAAAAGAACTTCAGCTCCCCCACGTGCTTCCCATCCGCTTTGGGATCTGCTGTTAATGCTGCTTTTCAACTCTGCTTTCTGGTAAAAAGGAATGATTTGGACTTGCTGCCTAGAGAACCATGGCTCCCTTTGTTCCCTTGCCTTTCATGCCTGTCTTGTGTTCTCTGACACCAGCAGTGCAGGCCCTTTAGAAGTGTAGAGGGAAGTAGCTCCTATAGGGATGTGTCACAGAGCTTGCTAATACAGCTTTTTTTGTTTGTTTGTTTTGTCTCAACTAGGGTCCATGTTTTCACAAGCAATGAAGAAATGGGTTCAAGGAAACACAGATGAGGTGTGTCCTCTTTTATCTGGTCCTCGTGACATACTTTACAGTTCAGATTAGGGAAGTTAAGTGTTCAGGTTCTTAATCCTGGCTGTTTCTCTGACTCTCTCTGATAACACCAATCAAAGCTCCTCAGACTGTGTACCAAATACCTCACACCTGTGAGATGGTCTGGGGTTCTTTCTGTCCCTATTCCCCCCGCCAATGCTTGATGGTTCAACTGATAAAAGTAACTACGTGCTTACAGTCAAGGGTGTTTTATTATAGTGTCTTTATTAAGAGTGGCAGTGCTCATGTTTTTTTGCTTTTTGCTGTGAAGTGACCACTATACATGGGCTACAGGCTGCATTTCTTCCCTCCAAAGGGGCTTGGAGAAGTCCCCAGCATAAATCTAAAAAATTCACCAAGTATCATCAAGCAGTAAATATTCATATTAATTGGATTGAATACAGTACCTGGAAGCCAGGTCCATTTGCATCAAGGAAAGATCTGCTTTCTACAAGTCACAGTGTTGTGAATGTTAACTGTGTGTCTGAGGTTGAGAACATAAGTTATGCTGAGAATGCTGTATTCTCATTTAACAATTTCACCTGTCTGTGTTTGGGATGTTTTTTCTATGGCAGGCTCAAGAAGAGATGGCTTGGCGGATAGCAAAGATGATAGTCAATGATGTCATGCAGCAGGCACACTGCGAGCAGCGTTTGGAGAAGGGCACAAAGGTAAGAGGTGGAAGGCTGTATGCCTCTGTCTGGCCTGAGCCAAGGTGTGGGAGGAGCAGAGCTCTTGCTTGCTTTCCTGGTGCCTCTGAAATGCACACTGCCAGGAGTTCAGACTTGTACGATGTGAAGAACCAAAGGTTGGACTCCTTTCAGCCTACGAACAGTGTTGTAGTTTTGTAACAGATATCTTCAGTCGTTCTGTGCAAGTCTGTGGCCGTGTTGATAAGCACTTTAGTGTTGCATGTCGATGTTTGATGCATATTGATGCCTACAGACTAGGCTTGAATCATTGGTCCATAGTTGCACTATGTGACTTTTGATTTTTCTGCAGCAGTTACATTTAAATGACTTGCATAATAATTTCACCTAATAGCTTGGCTACAAATCACATAATTCCAGTCTGACTAGATGAAAAGGTCACTCAGCACAGTATTGGGAAATGTCAAGTGGCTGCAGATGTTCTGGATTCAATTAAGCAAGTTACTGTAAGCTGAAGACTGAGAGTAGCTTTTTTTTCTTTCCCAAACTCGTAAGCATAGCTGGCTTCAACATTTGTGAGCATGAAATGTCTCTCTGTTGAGTGACTGTAGTGTGTGCTTTAGGGTACGATGAACTCTAACCCTGCTCTTCTTTTCCAGCTATGATTTTAGAAATGCCAGAACAGGAAATGTGGTTTTCTGCGTTGAGAATGAGTGAACTTTCCCGTTTGGTGGATTCTTTAACACAGCCAATAAAAACAAAGCACTGTTACTCCAACTGCTGATAACTCCCCTCGTTTATAAGGAAGAATTAAAAAGAAGCAATCCTGTACCTCCACTGTAGAGCGTGAAGAAACACTTTTTCCTGTTGTGTGTGGCGTTTACCATGATGGTTTTTAGAGATGAAGAGACCATTGCTGAATGTGTCACTGAGAAACTGTGATCAGCTTCATAAATACTTGACCCCATCTCAAAAAGACTCCTAAGCAAAATATCTGGAACGGGACACAAGCTGCAACAAGGAGGGGAGAGTTTTGCTGTAGTTTCTAGTTCTGCAACCAGTGATTTTGAAACACGTAACTGCAAAGGCCATGAAACATGTCCCTGACGTTGGCCATTGGAGGAGCAGACCTGAAACGGTGAATTCATTTGGCAGTGAATGACCTAAAAAGTTCTAAGTTTTTAATTTTCCTTACTTGAAATAGACGAGTATTCAACTGTAAGATAAATGTATTTTACTTCATAACTACATTAACTTTGAAGGCAGCGTAGAATGATGAGGAACAAAGCCTGGATGGTGTAACTCTTCCTTGTCAAGCTCTGACACTTGCACACATACAGTCATCTCCTGCTTCTAACACGCAGCAGACTCGAGCAGACTCTAAATCTTATGCTTGTGCAACCCTCTGCTCCTGAGCCTCAGCTGTGAATGCACACCACGTTTTGAGGAGATTCTACCCAGTAGACTGCTCCATTTTTTTTCCTTTCCATCCCCTAAGCGAGGAAAAAAGTAATTGCTGCCATGTGTTACTGCCATTCTGCATAGCTTGTTGTCCTCAAACCAACATAGTATTTAATTCCAGATGTTTGGTTTACAAAGGAAAATAACTTCAATGACCTCTGACCGCCTTTTTCCTGACACTGTCAATACTTGCAACATACGAAACCTTTAAGTAAAGCCACAGCACCTTCCTTTTTCCCAGTGAATTGATTTTTACAGAGTATCAAAAGCACTGTGTGTAACTCTGTTACGATCTCGCTGCATTTTTAGTATACAGCACTTCTACTTGGGGTTTTTTATTTCACTCATGATTGCTTTCTTTTTCTTGAACTTGTGCAAAAAATCACTTTGCAAAAGAACTCAAATCATCTCCAGTGTTCCAAACATTTTGATTGACTAGCAAGTGTTATTCTGTTGCAATATTTGATTGTATAGAGAGACACTGTATTGTCTATATATAACAAAAAAAAGGCAAAAAAGGCTGTGTATAGGTTTTTGGTACTATGTACCACCTCTTATTTCTCTCATGCCCAAGTATTCATGTACTTAAAGCATACTATATTTAATTGTGTTTTGATTTAAAATATATAAATATTAAAATTTGTGTCAATTTTCTGTTTTGATGGGATTTGAATTTACATGCTGTTTTTTTTTTTAATGGAGGTTCAAAAAAAGAGATAAACCACTGTGATGTTTGCTCTTCACATTTGCAGACATTTCTTAGTCTTGAAATGGATGACATTGAATGAGGAATCACGTCTATAAATATTAAACAAGTTTTTGAGCTGGGGGGGGGTGTGGGGAGTTGTATTAGGGTGTCTCACTGTTGCCATGCCTGATATCTTTGATGGGTGGAGAGCTGATGGAGAAAACCCAAGTGAAGGCAGAGTTCTGGCTGCTCTGTGGCTCTGCTTAATGCCCTCCGTATGTTAAGGGAGCACTGGTAGCTCTGGACCTGCTGTAGTGTGAAGTACTGGAGGATTCTTTCCTCAGCTCAAGTAGTGATGTGCTCTGTGATTTCTGTGCCAGGAACTGTGATTGCTCGCTGGGCTGGGCTGTGTGATCACAAGTGTGGTAGGGAAGGGTGCAGATGGGACATCCTGCGATGCAGTACTGAACTGCACGTGCATAGGTGTGTCTTGTGCAGAAACTTGAACCGCAACCCATTTTGCATACAGCACCGTTATTTCTTTTTCCTACCTTGGCCACATTCAGACCTCAGCAGCTGCTTTGCTCTCCTAGCAGAGCACATTTACAGATTAGAGGCCCCAGGTTTGGGCCCTGATCACGCATTCTTTCAGCAGCTGCGCTGCAGACGAGACGAGCAACGCGGAATTTACTGCTTGCTTCATGCCGGGTTTGCGTGGTAGGGTTGAGTCTTTTTCCAGCCCAGCTGGACAGTATTTGAGTGGAACGCACCCAGCAGTCCCGAACCCGGGGCTCCCACCGCCGGCCACCGGGGGGCAGCAGCGCCGCGTCCAGCGCCTCCTCCCCCCCTCCCCGCGCAGAGCAGCCGCTTCCGGCCCACGTGGGACGTACGGGCACATGGCCGCGGTGAGCGGGGCCGGCAGCGGTACCCAGTGGGGGAAGACGGGACGGGATGGGACCGGAGCTGGGTCGGAGGGGCTGCGTCCGCACGTAGAGCCTAGAGTGGGGTGGGGCTGTACGGGATAGCAGGGGCTGGGGCGTCCCGCGGTCTCCCGACTGCTATGGAGTCTCCTATAGGGCTCCTCCGGCCTCCTGGGTGGGTCGTTGCCGGTGCCCCCACTGCGAGGCTCCCCCGGAGCGGCTCACCTCCCCGCCAGGGGCTGTCTCTGCCTGGGGCTGAGCACTGCGGGACTACTCCTACCCCGTACTGGCGCTGAATCCGCTGTCCCGCAGAGCATGGAGCCTACCGAGGATGTAGAGCGGCTCCTGATCCAGTTCCGCGATGAGGCCGGCGAGCCGCTAGGCTCTCCCTTCGACGTGCCCGTCAGCATCACTCCGGACAAGCTGCAGCTGGTGTGCAACGCGCTACTGCAGCAGGTGAGGCTGCCGGGTCCGGGGCGAACTTTGCTCCTGGTGCCCGGAGCTGCCCCCTGCCACCTCTCCTGCAATTTCACCTCCAGGATGAGCCGGTGCCTTTGGCCTTCTTCTTCCATGATGCTGAGATCATCGTTTCACTGGAGAAGACCTTGGCAGGGCAGGCAGTGGAGACAGAGAAGGTTCTCGACATCATCTACCAGCCACAGGCCGTGTTCAGGGTGCGGGCGGTGACACGCTGCACCAGCTCCCTGGAGGGACACACCGAGGCCGTCATCTCCGTCGCCTTCAGCCCCACGGGAAAGTATGAGGGTCCGGCTGTGGGTGGGGCATGTCACCAGCTA
This sequence comes from Gallus gallus, assembly GCF_016699485.2. NCBI lineage: Eukaryota > Metazoa > Chordata > Aves > Galliformes > Phasianidae > Gallus > Gallus gallus. Next base: position 7,278,595 of record NC_052550.1, read on the forward strand.
GCAGCCACCGGGGCCCTGTGCTGATACTACCTCTTCCTCCTGTCCCAGGTACCTGGCAAGCGGCTCGGGGGATACCACCGTCCGCTTCTGGGACCTCAGCACGGAGACGCCGCAGTTCACAGCCAAAGGTGGGTGCAGAGTGTCCTGGGAGGGCAGCTCCCCCCCATCCCACTCAGTGGGACAAACAGGACAGACCTGGGGTGCTGTGTGGGCTGGGACTGTCCTCTGGGGAATGGGGCAGCTCTTTTGCACTGAGTTGAGGAAAAAGAGAAAGAAGGTCTGGCCAGGAGCAACGTAAAGGGTTTGCCCCACTCTTGTCCTGCTCTTGTGGCTGCTGTATCCTGGGATGTTGGGGACAGGTGGGTGCAGCTCTCTGCTCACACTTGCTTGTGCTCTTTCTGCCAGGTCACAGGCACTGGGTGCTCAGCATCGCCTGGTCTCCTGATGGCAAGAAGCTGGCCTCAGGCTGCAAAAACAGCCAGGTAGGTCCATTAGTACCCTGGCAGAGGGTCTGGAGTGGTCAGCCCAGGAGACACTCCACAGCCCTATTCTGAACCAGGGACCAGAGAAAACCAGAAAGGAGAAAAGAAAGGAAAACCAGAAAAACCTGGTAAATGGGCTCCAGGGTATTAGCAATGAAGACTTGTTTTCTCTAGCAGCTGGGGCAAGCAGGTGTCTAGTTGTTCAGGGCAGGATTCCCAGTGTCCTGGAGAAGCTTTGCATGTTGGCACATCACAGTGGTAGCACATAGTGTCTCTGAACTGGCCTGTGCCTCAGCTGTGCCAGGCAGCACTCTGTTGCCTTTGCAGAAGTGTCACTACAAGAGCCCTGCTGTCTTGTGGCAGACACTTTTCCCTCTGTACAGGAAAGAGTCCAAGCTCTCGACGTGGTCTTGGCAGACAGTTCCATCATGAAAGAGATGTCTGGAGCAAGAAAGGGTATCGCTTGGTCAAGCCAGGGTGACTGTGTGTGTGACCCAGACATGCAGCAGCAGCCTGTTTTACAGTGTTCCTGCTCAGACACAGCCAAATTCCTTCTTAGAGGAATAGTGGGGGGAGCCCTGCCCTGGATATGGGGCAAAACTTGTGTGATAAACATGCTTCCAGAAATGCCTGGGGAAGCAGGAGCAGGTGGGCACAATTAAAAGCAAGTCAGTAAGTTGTTAGTCTGCAGCGGGATGTTGGCTTGCTCTGTCTTTTGAACAGCCTGGGAGTGAGGACAGCAGCTGCAGAGCTGCCGAGTGCTGCTGACCTGGGCTCAGTGTCTGAGCAGCTGCCCTGTGAGGCCACTGATGTGAGCCCAAAGAAACAAGCGGGTTCTGGCTTTAATCTAACCCAGAGAGCTGCTTGTTCTGTTTTCGTTGTTTCTCCCGAGTTTCTTGCAGCATATGACTAATGCCTTGGCTCTTTTGATGAGCATTTATAGAGAGAGAGAAAAAGCAACAGAAAACCAGCATGTGTCCCACCCACAGAATCCGATAATAAGTAGCATTTAGCCCGCTCTGGCTTTCATCATGCTCTGCAAACATTCACCAACTCCCTGGCACAGGCTGTAAGGCTCGGGCTGGCTTTCTGGAGAGCTAGATTGCTTTTGGGCTGGGGCAGATATTTTTGTAGCAGCAGCATCTGAAGCATAGAGGAAGGTGATCGGGTCTCATGCTTTGAGATGTCAGCTGATTGTGGCTGGGATCAGCAAAGGCATCCAGTTCTCCTGTTCCCCTCCCTTTCTGCTCTGTAAATCCCCACAAGACTGAAGATACCTATCATTTCTAAATGGAGCCCAAACCATCCCTAGGATTCACATGACATGTGGCCTGATGCAACCCTCTTGCTTCCTCTCTTGGGCAGATATTTCTCTGGGACCCAGCCACCGGCAATCAGATCGGCCGCGTTCTCACTGGCCATTCCAAATGGATCACGTGTCTGTGCTGGGAGCCGCTCCACATGTAAGTGAGGGGCCAGCCCAGCCTTCCTTCCCTTTTACTTTTAAGGCAAAGATGAGCTTGATCTGAAGGGCATTCCTCTTGTTTGCCTTTGTCCTGTTATGGTGTGCAGACAGAGTGTGTTCAGAAGAAATGCTCACAAGGTGGGGCAGGAAAAATGCATCCAGCTCTGGAGTCCCAGCTGCTGCTTGCTGTTGAGCTGTGCCTCGGATTCCCTCACCCTCCTATAAAAGTGAGACCTGTTGATGGAAACTGCTTAATGTTTTTATAGTGCCGCACAAACTGCCCATGGTGCTGAGCTGGAAGCAGGGAAGCCTGTGAACCTGGAGCCTAAGCTCAGCTTCTGCAAAGCGCTCCCTTTCTGATGTCCTGCATCCTGATTGCATCTGTTTGTCATGGGCACTGATTAACTGTGCAAGCTCCTTATCCCGATCAGCTAAAGCTCTGTCAGTGAGAGATGAGTGGAGGGGGATAGTTGTAGTCCATAATCCAAGACATTACAGCGATGGAGGGGAAAAAAAAAGAAAGGGGGGTGGGTCCTGTTAGAGCAGAGCCCTGTAAATTGAATTTGCCAGTAGGAAACTCCAGCAAACAATTAATTGGATTTGCAAAAACTGATTATAGAGGAGGATCAGGAAATGGAGAGGAGGGAGATGCTCCTGCCTGGGCTTGACTTCCCTATCTCCAGCTGGCTGCAGTCTGTGCTCAGTTCCTGCACAAAAGGATGGGTTGTGCTCTTCCTCAGCCCCGCACTGCCCTCATGCCATTGATGTGGCTGGTGGTGCTATCATTTGTTACTGCATCTCCTGACTGCTCGGCATGCTGTGCTGCTTGGTTTTGCTTCTCCTTTGAGGACAGTTTGTTGTCAGCAGCCAGCTAAAGGGAAACAAAGCTGGTGCTCTGGCAGCTCCCACTCCTGAGAGCTGTGATGCAGCAGGAGGCAGTGAGTGTCCTTTTCCTACCGGGGCCAAAGTGCCGGTGGCTATAGGAGTCACTGCCCCAAGGAGGTGTGGGAACTGCTGCTGGTTTGGGAGTGAGTCATTAAAAAGGTGTTGATAAAAATGCTGCATGAAGGACTGGGGGCCAATTGTTCTCCTGTTCTCACTGGGTGCTGGCCAGCAGCTTCCAGCTGTGTCCAGCTTGCTCTTCCTGAACTGTGAGGATGGACTTTGCAGCTCTGCGTCACTTGGACTGCAGGCCAGCACATCTCCTGCCAGATACGAAGTATGGTGTAGGCAGGGGATATTATACATGGTTTTGATTCTGGTGGTCTGTGCTGCTTGAGGAAGTCTCCTTGCCCAGGGAAGGTGTCAGTTTGCGGTCCCCTTATAAGTCAGTGGGTTGAAGCTGCCTCCTGTAATAACAGAGTAATTACCAAAGCACAGGAGCTGGGTTTATGCTGGATCAGTGCTTCCAGGGTGCCACCCAACAGTCGGTTTGGAAGGATGCATCTGCCTGCTGTTCCTCTACCTGCAGAATCCGGCTCTCTGTAGCCCACTGCCTGGCCTCTCTCTGGTCTTAACCCAAAAGAGAAGGTTGTCTTTTATTGACTTCTGGGCCCTTAAATCCTCTGGGACTGATGCTGGGAGATCTGTGTGGAGGGGATGTCTGCGCTGTGCAAATGGATTTTGTGTTGTTTTTGTTCAGAAACCCAGAGTGCCGCTACCTGGCCAGTGCTTCCAAGGATGGCAGCATCCGCATCTGGGACACGCTGATGGGCAGGTGTGACAAAATCCTCACGGGTCACACGCAGTCAGTGACTTGTGTGAAGTGGGGCGGTGATGGCTTGCTCTACTCCTCCTCCCAGGACAGAACTATCAAAGTGTGGAGAAGCCAGGATGTAAGTGGGGCGGGTAGCCCTGCAGCCTGCCGACAAAGGCGGCTGGATGCAACTTTGCCTGCTCTTCCTAGCACAGGTTATAGCTGTCTGTCTGTCTGTCTGTCTTGCCTGTCCCTCTAAGTGGGTCGTTTTGTTTCTAGGGCATCCTCTGCCGCACCTTGCAAGGCCACGCTCACTGGGTGAACACCATGGCCCTTAGCACCGATTACGTTCTCCGCACTGGTGCCTTTGAACCTGCTGAAGCCACCATCAACCCACAGGATATGAGTGGCTCCTGTAAGTGCAGCCTTGTGTTGGAGCGTGGAGGGGATGACAGGGAAACCTGACGTCTCGTCTTAATGCTGCCATGAGCTGAAGCAATCTTGAAATCTAAGAGGAGACTCTGTGCTGATGTATTTCGTGCTGACAGCCATGCTCTTTCTGGTGTGTGCATGGAGTTGAGCAGTCTGGGAGCTGGGAAGGCCATCTTGAGTTCAAGGCCACTCTGGGAGCAGAGTGGCCCTTGGCAAAGAGAAATAGGCTGAGAGGTCACAAATGTGTCTGCTTGGCCTACAAAGCCAGGACCGTATTTGGCATTGCAAGGTTATAAAGTTGCTTTTCCCCCCAGCAATTTCCAGTCTCTCTTCTTACCCTTCTCCCTTTCTCTCTTCCAGTGGCAGAACTGAAGGACAAGGCACAGCAGAGGTATGATAAAGTCAGGGTAAGTTGCATTACAAAGTTTATCCTTGCTGTGGTTTATAACACTAGTGCTGGTGGAAGCAGTAAACATGCACAGTTGGCTGTTGACCCCAACACTGGGTGTGTTTCCAAACATTCCACAGCTGGCTTGTACAAAATTTGAGCTCTTTCATCCCTTTCTCAGGGCCAGGGACCAGAAAGACTCGTCTCAGGTTCAGATGATTTCACACTGTTTCTTTGGAGGCCAGCAGAAGACAAGAAGCCACTGGAGAGAATGACAGGGCACCAGGCATTGATTAACCAAGTCCTCTTCTCACCAGACACCCGGATAATAGCCAGTGCTTCCTTTGACAAATCAATAAAGCTCTGGGAGGGCAGGACAGGAAAGTGAGTTTTTTTTGTTGTTCTGTTACAAAGGTGGTGTTTGGGTCTGTGTGTGATGCACAGGTTATGCAGAAATCAGCAGCACCCCATTGTCGTTGTCAGCAGCTCCTTGGTGTGTTCAGCATCTCAAAGATATTCTGCTCCCTCTTTGCTCTGCTGCTGTCACTTTCTGCCCTTGAAAGGTCCCTTGTCTGGCTCCTCATGTGTTGCATGGTCTGTGCTTGGCTGGGTGTATGTGGCTCTGCTTTTACCCAGCCGCAGCACTGCACCCAAATGACACATGCTGTCTGCTGCAGGGATGGTTCTCTGGGGCAGGCATGGCTATAGTGGGGTGGGATGTTCCACTTGACTGCTCTCCTGAAGACATGTGCGTGTTGCACACTGTAGAGTGACCCAGTTTAAACAGTGCCCGTGCCAGGGAACAGCTTGTTCTGGATAAAGGAAATTTGTGTAACTATGAGTGATGCTGTTGGTGTTTGGATGCCCCTGCAATCCAGCTTTTAACCTCCTGACAGAGTATCAGTGAGCTTCCTGGAGCAGCAGTCCTTCCCTTGTTCTGTCTTTGTACCTAAGATCTCTGGTTTTGTGTCAGTAATTTAGTGGTCTTTCTAAGCCTAGGCATGTTCCTGTTAAGCTAGAGGGATAAAGGACACACTTGTACAGTGAGGCTGCAGCATTGCCTGCTGGTGGTGGAGGAATTGAGGTAAAGAGCCTGTCCTCTAGAATGGTCTGAACCTATCTGGAAGGGATTTAACACATATTGAGTGGATTCTGTATAGTAGTTGGCTGCCTTGTGTGCACAGGATTGGAGTGTGCTGGGCATCCCATGGCAGGGCTTGATTGCAGCTGAAAAACAATGATTCTATGATGAACTATGAAGGCAACACAAGAGTGGGTTTGAGACAAACTTGGGTGCCTGCTCCTCTAACAGCTTGGTTGTGCCTCCTCTGCCTCAGGTACCTGACATCACTGAGGGGGCACGTCTCAGCTGTGTATCAGATTGCCTGGTCAGCTGACAGCCGCTTGCTAGTGAGTGGAAGCAGTGACAGCACGCTGAAGGTCTGGGATGCTGAGACAAAGAAACTGGCCATTGATCTTCCTGGCCATGCAGATGAGGTGAGTGTCCAGTCAAGCTGGGGTGTTGGAGGTGGGGATGACTGATCTTTCCAGGACAGCAGGACTAACTGGGTCTCTCCTTACACTAGGTTTTTGCAACAGATTGGAGCCCAGATGGACAGAGGGTAGCAAGTGGAGGGAAGGATAAATGTTTACGGATGTAAGTAACTTCTGGTCTCTCTGTAGAGGAAGTCACAGCCACTCCGTGTGTCCTTCAAAGCTGCAGTTTCCTTGCAAAGACCTGACAACTGTTTCTGTCTGCAGATGGCGTAGATAGGAGCAGCGACACAAAGCCACCAGTCCTGTCCTAAGCTGGCCTGCCCATTGACTCAATCTGCCTGGGAGATCTGCAAGGCGATGGACAAGGGGGGCTGACCTGAACACATCTCGTTTCTGTCAGCTACTGTCCCTCACGGACTCTTTCCTTATATTTATTTAAGGAAATTTTAATTTCTGTTCTTAGTAAGAGCTGTGCTTTGCAGGATCATTTTCCTCTGAACATTACAAGAGGGATATCTCATCTGCCTCCATCTCAATCTCCTTTTTATTGAAATTTTAGCCTTGTAGTAGCCTCACCCTTTGAAAAGGAAAAGCATAGGGTGGGGACATGTCATGCTCTTCCTTCCCATGTGAAGAATCCTGCATGCAAGAAGGCTTTTAGTGGGAACAGAAAGGGTTGTCCTTGTGTGACCTTCAGAGAGGGAGAAGAGGAGGAAAATACACCACATCATTACAGTGCAGAATTGTGCTCGGCTGCATGCCTGGGACAAAGATCTGCTGAGAACATGGTCTCGTTATTCCAGTAAGGTTTTGCCTTTCCACATGGCCCCTTTACTTGTGAGCTGTGCCAAGCATTATCTGACAGTGATTCTCCACATCCACAGCAGCTAACTCATTCTCCCATCCATTCAGGCCTGAGCGCAACAGGCGTCAGCTTCAAATTGCTGCAAGAGCTGCACAGAGTTTTCAGGTCTCAGTGGCTCTTGGAAATGCAAAAATGAATCACTTGTACCTTTGAATAGGGTGCTCGTTTCCCTTCTGCTTCTGACATGGGGAAGTAAAGAAGGGGTGGGGAGGGGGAAAGATGGAGCAGCATGTTTGATTTTGTGTGGCCCTTACCCTGGATACGAACTGATGGCAGGGCTGGAGCTGTCTCAGTATATGGCAAAACTTATTGCACAAAAATAAGTTTTATTATATAAAAATAAATATGCACAAAACTTGTTGCACAGAGTGGGCTCTCTGGAATTTCTCAAGTGTATTTATTTGCCCAGTGGGTAAGAGAAATTCACACTGGTAATATATTTGTATGCTTGCTTGTGAGCCTTTTTATAAGTCAACTCAGTCTTTCAACAAGTATGTGGAAAATAGATCTGGATTTAATTTTTGTTTCCAGGATGGTTATAAAACAATGAAAATTGGGATATGATTAATAGAGAGTAGAGAATATATTAGAGAATATATTGTCAGATTTCATTGCAGCAAGTTAGCGTGAAGACCAAAACATTCTGCATAGCTCTCATACTGTGGTTGATACCCAGTGATTACTGCGGCTCAGGAGTTTGTTTCCCAGTTGTAGAAAATGCATTTTAGAAGTTTATTCCTGCTGACAGGATTGCTTTGGATAATTAAGAGAGGATTTTGCAGTCATGACTATTTGCATCTCTGCAAGTGTTCAGGTCAGCAAAAGACTGGAACAAAATGTTACATCTTTAGTATGACTGAAAACATGAGTTGTGGTTCCTTTTGTTGTATCTTTTGGCTCTATCTTTTGGGAACAACTCAATATCCTGTACCTGCTCTTTCATTCATATGCTTCCTCTAGCTGATTCTCGCTGGAAGTGAAGGCCATGTTGTGTCCATCTGTGTAAACAAAGCCTTTCAAAATTTGCTAAGGTAAAGGTTCGGGCAGACGGTGATGTAAAACTGTAGCCGATAATTCTGCCCCATCTAGACTAATGTGCCCTTGGGAAGGAGGGGAGCATACTTGTGTCTGGCAGAGCTCCTGTCACTGCCAAGAAGTCTGTCTGTTATGCAGTTTCATAGGGGAAACAACTCTTCTTCCTGAGGTCAGCTCTGTCTTTGTCCCCTGTGTTGACTTGCTGCAGAAGGTCCCATTTTTAGCTCTTTCTGTGGAAAGAGCATTGTTCTCTGCCTCCTCTTACAAGGAACCATACAAGGTTGCTATGCCCCACAGATCCACAGTATGTTTTGTGTTAGAAGTGGTGATTTATCTGAGCTGGGAGAAGTGTTTCTACCTGCAGGGACAGGATTGGTTGTGTTTGACCGCTTCCTTGTCCTCCAGCTTCCAAACCAAAGCCATTGCTTTGCCCTCTGGCCACGCTGCTGACCTAGGTTAGTTCCTGCCATCCTTTCAGAGTCCAATTCTATGATATTTGGCACAAAACAAAGCCTGACTAAAACTCACCTCCTCAGTGGTAGTGCAAAAAGCTTTTCCAAAGCAAAATGAGAACTCTTGAAAAAAGAGAGGACCTGCAAGTTTACACCAAAATATGCTATCTCAGTCTTAACTGTTTTTTGACCTAATAGTGGGTCATTTTTTTAATAATACCATGTGATGAATTCACACGTAGACCAAACAATATTTTCCTATCTAAGCAGCTGCTCCTATTTCTACCATTTATACAGTACCAGCCTTCATGCGTTCTAAGTGCTGGCCCATTTCCAGCTGCATTCCCAAGCAATCCCATAACACTCCTCCCAGTTTTGTTTGAAAGCAGCTTTGCTCTGCAGTATACTGACTTCTCTTATGTGCTGGGAAACAGCTGCTGCCTTTCCCTTCAGGGTAGCTCCTTTCTGGCAGGTCACAAAGTAGCACGTGGTCATCCTTGCTCCTTTGATGACTAGAGCTTTAATTAGCTAATTTTTAGAATTGCTGTTGCAGGTTTGTGTTAGTGGTGTTATTGATGGGGAAGACATTACTTTTTATTGAAGGACAAATCTAGAATGTAGGCTTGAGCTCTCTGATTGCTTTGTACCTGCTCAGAGATCCACCTAGTTACACTTAGTAAAAATATACCATAATACCTGAAGTTTTCAAACATCGTGTGATAGTGGCACATAGTGAACTTCCTGTACTTCACTCCAGTTTCACCCAGGTTTCTTATTAAGTGTACCACGCGCATGTGCTTACCAGAAGGACATTATTTTTCACTGATGCTCTAAGAATAGTTTCAAGCATATCTAGCTGACACAGTGCTTCTCCCACAGAGCCCTCTGACACTTTCTCCTTTAAAAGCTGTGATAGCTCAGCTTATGCCACCATTAATATTGTTTGAAATCCCCAATAGGAGGACAGTGGTGATAAGGACTGGGAAGCATGCCAGTCCTCTGAGAAAGGTTTACCTGTTTTGATTGACTTCCTAGGTATGCTGGAGGGAAGGAAGGAGAGAAGAAAACAGTGAGGCACCTGGAGTGAAGTAGGCTGTCTGAGTTAGAGCTGTGTGGAGTAGGATGGGTGACAGGATTCTGTCTCTTGGGTGTCGATTTCGATAAGTGGGGCCCTTAACATCCTTCTGAAAATTGTTCCCAGGGCTGTGCATTCTGCTTACCCAGGCAGGAACGCTGGCTAAGTGGTGTGCAAGTTTTACTCCTCAGATCCTGGTTCCTTGCAGCTACACGTTCGCGTTCTCCTCAACTCAGCTGATTTCTTGATTATTTTCCCAGATCAGTAATTTAACTTCCATGTGCATGCTAATTGCCTGGGGAGAGATGCAAAAAAAAAATCTTTTGAACAGGAAGAAAATCAGCAGCATCTTTATTGTACGTGAGCATTAGGAAAGGCAGTCTTCTCTCTGCTTCTTGTTGGGACAGCCTGGGCACCATTCAGGTAGTGCTTCTCTCTCAGAAATGGCTGTTTTGGTGGTGTGACAGAAAAGGGCTTACCATAAAGACCATTATTGCTTTTGAGGGTAAAAGGAGGTATGGAAACTCAGAACAGTGATTTCTGTATAGTGCTTTCATCTGGCAGGAGTGCCTCACATTTCCCTTGTGTATTCAGACAAGCAACTTGGAAGGCACTGTCTCCCTCCCAGATCTCTGCCTCTTGTGATCGTGAGTCTCAGCCCACATCTGAGGGGCTAATTTGGTCAAGCCAATGTACTGCAGCCAGGGAAGAGCTGCAAATGCATTTCCAGTAATGTTATTTTATGTTTTCTTTTCCTTGACCCTGTAAGCTGGTTGTCCTTGCTGAGCTGCAGCTAGCTGATAGTCTGTATAAATGTGCTCCCGCTATCACACAGTATGATATTAAAGAAATAAACTCAACATGCAGCGCTTTGTGCTTTTGAAGAATCGCTGTGGTCTGTCTGACCACAGTGCTGGTACCCATTGCTTGGCCATGCTTTTTGAGTGCAGTGGATAATTTATTGTCCTGCTGCATGGCTTGTCAGAGCAGAACAGTGCATCCCTCTGAGTGCTGCAGGGCTGCTGCCGCCTGTTAGTGCTAAATGGTGAATATCTGTGTGTGTTCCATGGGGGATGGAGGAGCAGTGCAATCCCTGCGGGTTATTGTGCACTGCTCTCCCAACATCTCTAGTAATTAAGCTCCCTTTAGGAGAGGCAGGCAAATACAGTCAGCTCCACATCCATCCTCTTTCAGCAGCAAAAGCAAGTGAAGGTACTGTTTGTAAATAGGTTTGCTGTAGTCTGATAGCACCAGAAATGTTGACACCTAGAAACTCTCCCAGAGACTAATCGAAGATCCAGTTCAAATGAGTGACCTGCATGCAAATCTCACAGCCCTTCAGATCCTGTTCAAATCTCAATGCTACACCAATATATTTAGTTATTCCAGTCAAACCTCCTTGCTGCTCCTTGCTGTTTTGTCCTTGCTGTGCTAAAACAAACCTGCTCGAGGGCTCCAGCCTGATTATGAGGACAAAAGGACGGCAGACATGCTGCTATCAAAGGGAGATGTGTCTCATTTTTGAAATGCAATGCAGAGTGGGTGGCTTAGAAATTCCTAAAGTGGCTTTCTGAGGTCAGAAGGGGTCTTTCTAAAAACTTGTTTATATTCCATAAAAAATGCAGCATGTGAGTTAGACTTCGAGGTGAAGATGCGTGCTGATACTGTGAGAACTGATACTGAATGTGAGAGTCATTGGATGGCAGAAGACAGCCAGTTCTGAGAGAAACCATTTTCTGAGTCAGGATATTTAACACATTGAGACTTGTGGGTTTTTTTCCTGTTTTTAAAGGGGAATTGCGAATACATGCTAGAAAGTGTTTGTGTTACTACCAGCACCTTAATTTATGATTAACTTGGAATATTTTTACATCTCATTTATTCCTTCCGCAGTGATGTTCTGAGCAGCTGAAATTACTTGGTCAGCTTCACTTTTTATTTGTTACGTTAGTGCCACAAAGGAATCTTGCTCAGAAAATTAAAGTGGGATTTGGTCCTGAGGGTTTGTTAAAGCCCTTTACTTCTCTGTGGCAAAAATAGAGTCTTACAGTCCCTCTGATGCCTCTATATAACATTTAGAACTTAAAACGTCCTTCATAAAGCTGTCAATGTTCCCTTAAGTATCTTTTGTTAAATATTTTTTGTTATCCAGGTCCATTGCCTTTGGATAAGTCTTTAGCTGTGGAGATTTTGATATGGCACACCACTTCCATAGTTCTTGGTTTTGAGTTACAGTAAGCAAAGTGAGATAGAAAGAATAATGAGAGAAATAACTGCATAACTCCGGTCGGTCACTATTTCCATGTAGCAGCACTGAGCACAGACCTTATATCATGTGAGCACTGAGCTCTGACCATGCAAGATCACGAAGTGCACCATGTGGTGCCTGTAACTGAGTGCAGCCAAATGCACCACAGCAAAACCCAGGTAGTGCCAAAGCACTCTGCCAGGAGGGTTAATCATTGTATAGTAACTGGAGTGCCAGCAGGATTGGGGCAGATGGGGATATCTGGGAGGCCTGAAACGGCCTTTACACGTGAAAGCTGGATGCTGAGGTGGCACAAGGGACGGCACAGAGGGAGAGGAAGTGAAAGCAGCGAGGAATGGAAGCAAAGGAGGATAGTTATGTAGAGCTGGAGGTGAAGGTCAAAGGCTCCACGTGACTGGTGTGTGCTGGTGGTAGTTTTTAATATTTGAATGTGTTGCTGTAAGTGACCCAAGGCTAAAAGCGCTGTGGGGGAAACTAACGGCTGTTCTCTGCATACAAGGAGCGAGCAACCTGAGGAGCGTCTTTGCCTGACAGCATTTACGTTTATTAGCATTTCTCCTGCACATTCCCTCTCCGTTTAAGCTCCCTGAGTTAGGCCTGAGGCGGTGTGGCTTCTCGAGGGAGCAGGGCCGGGCTGTGCTCCTACCTGCCGTGCTTCCTCACAGCGTCGCGCCGGGGGCAGCCGCCTCACAGGGCCTCGCGCCTCTCCCGGCGGCCCCTCAGCTTCGTCCTCCCGCAGGTGGGGCTGAGGCGGCTGAAGGGTAACGTAAGCGGCGTTAAAAGCCGTTTGCATGCACGGGGAGGGGGTTGGAACTCGAGTTTGGCCTCCACCTGGGCTCCCGCAGGCGCCGGTGTGAGGACGGAGGCGCCCGACCCGCGGGGCCGTGAGGTGATGCCGGCGGAGCGGTTCCCGCCGCGCGCTCCCGCCGGGTTACGCGGGGTGAGGCACTCTTTGCCGCCGGCGGAAGGAACCGAGCGCCCGACCTGCGCGATGCGGCCTAGAAAAGGCGCGCGGCGGCGCGGAGGTGCCGGCAGTCGGAGCCGGGGCCGCTGGGCGGTGCGGAGCAGCGGGAGAGCTGGGAGGAGGCAACGGCGGCCTGAGAGACTTCGATCTGCATCCTCGCTTCTCGCTCCCTTTCCGCGGGGGTGCGGCGACAGCCCCAGAGCCGCGGGCCGCGCCTGCCTCCTCCCTGCTGCATGCTGCTGGGCTCGCTCCCTGAGGGGACCCGCAGCCCCCGTAGTGTCGGGGCGATGGGGGCGGGCGGCAACAGGGCGCGGGGCGGCTGAGCGGGCCCTGAGACGGCAGGCGTGCCTTCTCTCGTACCCCCGAGAGCCTCCCTCCCTCCGTCTCTGCCCTCCCCATGCCAGACGGAGCCCCTCGCCTCGGAGACGCCCCGCAGCAGCCCCTTCGGCCCGGGGGTGCGCGGCCGCCCCCGCGCGATGAGAGGAGCTGCCCCGCTCTCCGGGGGCCGCCAGGACCGGGGCGGGCTCCCCCCCCTTCGCCCTCTGCCCTGAGGAGGCGGCTGTAGTGCCTCTGCCGGAGGAAGAACCGACCCCTTTTGTTTTCCCTCCCCATCCCGGGGCTTCATGCCCACCCCCGAGGAAGGATGGAGGTGGTGGGGGACTTTGAGTACAGCAAGAAGGACCTGATAGGACACGGAGCCTTCGCTGTGGTCTTCAAAGGTCGTCACCGTAAGGTAAATAGCGATGGGGCGGTTACACAACCCCTGTGGGGAGCAGCCCCGGCCCTCACGGGGACCTGTGGTGCTGAGGCGGGGAGGGTGTAAAATGTAAAGGGCGCGGGGTGGGCTGAGAGATGGGCTGGGGGCGGTGGGGCCAGGCCTGAGGCCGCGGCCTGCGGCGAGCTGCTGCCTGCCGGCCTCTGTGCACGGTTATTTCTATTCAAGAAAGAGATACATCAGCTTAGCTGTGTGCTCAGCTGTTGGTTCGCTCCTCGGGCGTAAGGGCGAGCAGAGAGGTGCAGCTGCAGGGAGGCTGAGCCCTTTGTTTGTCAGGAGGTCATGTTTATCTCGCTGGGTAAGGAAGGGATCTGATGGGAAATTGTCTCCTTTGGGTTGGGCCGAGGATCCCTGAAATTCAGAGGGGTCCGGTTTCCTGCTGGATATTCACAGATAGACGATGGTTTCTCGGTGCTGTGTGAGTTTATGCAGAGCTTGGTGCCTTAAACACTGTGCTTCCACAAAGCAGACCTCCGCTTGGAGCCTTTTGGAGCACTGGGAGAGTGCTTACAGCTCCTATGGACACAGCACAAGGAGAAAACATTAGAAACTTACAAGGTTAACAGAGATGGTTCCACCTTACGCATAAATAAGTGTTACAAATAACTTCAGGGTGGATAGTAGGAAACATTTATTCTTAGAAAGAGTGGTCAGGCACTGGAATGTGCTGCCCAGGGAGGTGGAGGACTCACTGTCCCTGGGGGTGTTCAGTAAATGTGTGGATGTGGTGCATAGCAGCATGGTTCAGGGCACAGTTTTGGTGGACAGTTGGACTGGATCTTAGAGGTCTTTTCCAGCCTTAATGGTTCTGTGATTCTGTTAATAGGCAGTATTTGTACTCAAAAAACAAGTGCTTGTGTAGTATTCAGCTGTGGGGATCAAGAAGGCTGAAGCTGGGAAGTCCTTAAAGAAGAATAAAAGTAACTTCGTCATTGGGAGGGGTCTGAAGGACAAACGGGATGTGATTATTTATGTTGTAATCTTTTTTTTAATGCTTTTGAACTCATGAAAATGCAGTCTGGCAGCATCTGGATTTTAATAGCTGCCTGAACTACTGTGGAATGAAATAGTTCTTGATGGTGTCATGTGATGGAGTAATCAGTGGTGGGTAGGGTAGGGATGATCTTGCTGTTTCTTTAGTGCTTTGCTAGCTACTTGTTAGTAGATAAAGTCAAAAATTAAAGCTGATAATACTTTTCTGTTTCTTTGCTTGCAGAAAACTGATTGGGAAGTAGCCATAAAGAGCATTAACAAAAAGAACTTGTCAAAATCACAAATCTTACTTGGAAAAGAAATTAAAATCTTAAAGGTATGCTAATTGCAGTGATTTTTAAAGCTGCTTTTCTTGAAAAGGAAAAGAGACTTTTGATGCAGTTCATTTTGGGTCACGAGTGGTATCACTGTAATTGTTGCTTTACATTTTGCATCTTTTGTCTGCTTCAGACAAAATCCAGAATTAAAGGGGCCAAGAAAAAAAGTTCTTTGGTTCTGGAAATGGTCTTGGAGCATGTTGAGGGCGTGTTTTTATTACATGTGGGAGATTGCTGTAGAATCAGCATCTGTGCTTCACTTATTGCATGTACAGAAAGGTTTGTCCTTCAGGATGGGTAGTGTCACATCTTTCCAAAGCAGTCCCTGTAACAAATGTGATAGAGGTTAAAACATCAGTCTTCCATTGTTCTTCATCTTTTATTTTCGGTCAGAGATGCCTTGAGGACTGGAAGTGGTGTACTGAATGTGATTCCTGGGGCAGTCTTCCCATTTCTGAGTTAACTGGCTGTAAAAGTTAAGCATGGCCCTAATGAAGAAAATAAAACAGAACATCATTTAGTTCTAAAATTCTGTTTTATGGAAACATCTCCTTAGGTATTCTTCTATCACTTTCCATTCTGAACTTCACTAGATCTCACATAGCTTTGCAGCAATAATTAGTGCTGATTTCAATGTTTGTGCTGTTTCTAAGCTTCTTGAGATGCGTTCTGTTTTATATGCTAGCATGTATATTCTAGTTTATGTGTTATATGCTAGAAGTAGTAGCGTTGGGTATATTAATATGCTACAAGTGCTTAGCAAGGAGAGACAGTTTTGTTTTAAGCAGTTTCAAATAATCACATGAGTTGTCATGCAAGTTGTATTTTGTGTTATTTGGCTTGGATTTCATTTTATTGTAAAATAAGAGGGTTGGCTTGAAAATAGCATAGTTGATTACTCCCATAAACAAGAAACATGTTAGACTATAAATTCAGCAGTTATTGAAGGATTCTGTGCTGTGTTACTTTCTATAACAACACATAGAAAATGATTTCTGGAAACAAATGGTATTTGACCTGTGAATATATTGTGTAACTTCCTATTGCTGTGGATGCAGTCTAAAGATTTCCACTATCAGATGTAAAACTTGGTTCTCTTTGAGCATTTCCTGACATATTACGTTTAAAATAAGAACGGGCTATTTCCATAATACAAATATTTTCTTCTACAGGAACTTCAGCATGAGAACATTGTAGCTCTCTATGATGTCCAGGTAAAATACATCTTGATGCTTTTTTCTTCATTAATTTTATTTATGCAAAGATAAAGCGTATATATAGTAAGATTTTTTTAAGTGATCATATATTACTATTGTCACTTTGGTATTTAGAAAAAGAAATTCAGTTCCCTAGCAGTGGCAGGGAGGGTTCTGTCATATTCAGCACGCTACGTGCTTCTTTTATATTGACTCTGCTTATCCATTGGGATAGCTATGAGGAATCTGGTTTATTTCCAGGCAGCAGGGACAAGTGGGAGCCTGCTTCTCTCTGCAGAGGGCTGTTTGTGTAGTCTGGTCCTGTTTCCAGGCAAGCATCAGTTGCCTGGGCTGGGATCTGGATCAGTGGCCGTAGCTATTCTGAATTAGCATTGTTTCCTTGGTTCTATAATTTAACTGGGAAGTAGGTGTTCATGGCTGGCGACTGAATACACCCGAAGGAAAATGTACTAGTAGGAGTTGATCTGAAAGGATGAGGCAAGTGACATTTAGAAGTCAACATAACTTAAGATGGTGTTGTAGGAAAACCATCTCTACTGCTGTGGAGATGTCTCAAAGACAAAGAAATGTATTTTATAGCCCTTTGTCATGGTGAGGGAAAGCTGAAGGAAGCGGAGATCATTACTGTGCATGTATATGTTGCTGTTACTTAAATTGTGTTCAAATGGATGGCATGAAGTATAAAAGTCAAGCAGCTATTTGGATCTTTTCAAGTAGGTGCAATAAGAATTAGATGACTTTGCACTGTCTCTTTATTCCCAGGTTCTGTCTGACTAGGCGAAGGAGTTACTTTCCTAGCCTATACAGGGCAGTGTATTCTACTTATCAGGAAGTACGTTTCTCATATTGTAAGGCTTGCAAGTGCTGAGTAAAGCTAAATATGAGATTATGTAAGGTATGCAGCCCTTTGTTCTAGTTGAGCCATACATTTATCTCCTGGGCTTGATTCTCATCTTAAATACAGAAATACATTTATGAATAAAACTATTAAGAACCACCCTCGGGGCACTGCATAGTTAAAGCAGTGCAAAATAGACACTTGCACGTTCTTCACCATTCTCACATGTCCTTACATGTTTGCATCCTAAAAGATTTTCAGCTTATATGTAGATATGTGTCTTGTGTAGCTGCAGAAAGTTGTGTTCGTGGGATATATGCTTGGCACTGTCAGGTTTTACTGTGTATAGTGCTGTAGGACGTGAATTCAGTTCTGCTGACCTATGATTCAAAGTAGTGGTTTCATGTAGACTCTTTTCTGAGTCTTGACCTCAGAACTCTGCCTTTTGAATGGTACAGCTGAGGGGGAAAGTGCATTCTCTTGAAGAGACCTGGCCTTCCTGAGTAATGCGAAATGGAAACAGTGTCTCAGCACCCTAAATTTGGTACATCTGAACATCTTCAAAGAAATTGGAATTGTTGACTGAGTGTGTTGGTGTGTGAGTAAGCAGCTGAATTTTGGATTTATCATTTATGGTTGTTTATAGGTGAAGATTGCTCATTAAGCTTTGCAGCTCAACCTGAAGGTAGTTGACTAGATACATTGTGTTTTGATGATTTAAGGCTGTTCGTCTTCTAGCTCTGCAGAAGCTCTTCCTGCTTTTGATTTCCATACAGGACACCCACAAGGGAAGAGAAAACAGATTTATGCTTTTATTTATTTACCTAAAAGTAATTTAGAAACAACTTTCATGTTTCATTGCTCTGCCACAGGAAACAGTGCCCTCAGAGTGACACTCCCTTTTGAGTTTTTGGTCCTGTGTTCTCCTTTTGAGAAGGGGATGTTCCTGCTTGTCACTGACCATTGCACTTCAATAAAAACAACAGTTAAAACAAAATGAAAGGAAGAACTCTCATATCTTGGATATATT
Source organism: Gallus gallus (assembly GCF_016699485.2). Taxonomy (NCBI): domain Eukaryota; kingdom Metazoa; phylum Chordata; class Aves; order Galliformes; family Phasianidae; genus Gallus; species Gallus gallus. Next base: position 7,296,385 of record NC_052550.1, read on the forward strand.
TCACATAGGTTCATGGCAAACATAAAGCAGTATGATGCTACTTCTATAGAATTATTTAGAAAAACATAAATTATAGAAGAAATTACTTTGCAAAATATGGTCAAGAGAATGTGACACTTGCACAAATAAGTTGGTTTGTGAAATATTATACATCATTAACTTATATGATTACATTAACTTATAACCCAGCAAGAAGGAGCACTGTGCGAGGCATTCACATGGCTGATAGGCTGTTACACCTGCAAATGTTCCTTAGCATTTCATGTCCTAGCATGTACTGCTCTTTTTGTTTGTTGTAGTATTGTGAACGTGGACATAATACTGTAGGTAAGACTTGAGGTATTCAGGCAACTTTTACAGTCTTTTAGACAACAGTACGTGAACATTTTGTGCTGCTGTTGCTTCAGCCTAGGTATGAACACCACTTTGATACATTCCTTAGTACATAGAGAGCCATTTCAATTACTGGAAATAACCATTCATCTGGAGTCACCCCCAGATGAATTAGTACACCATTAGTGTTGTATATGTATTGGTCAGCATTAAAATCTTTTGTTCTGGTGCCAGCACGATAATTGTCCTTGATTTCCCTAAGGTGGGTACATGCAGTGCTGACAGGTTTCACCTGCAGTTAAGCATTTTATGTAAGCAGAGCATACTGCAATTTGTGCCATTGCAGAAGTCTAGGGATCTGCACAAGGCAGTCAGTAGCTGTGTGGTTCTAAGGCTGAGGGTGTTTGTGCAGATACTTAAGTATGAACTTTCTACCTATGAGAGGCAAATACCTTGCTGTAGTAGATCTTTGAAACATGCAGCTCACCTCTAAAGGTGAAACTACTTATTTGGTGAAGCACAATGCTCGTGCAATAAATGGATCTCAAGACAGAAGCTCTTGAGACATTTTTTACTTATCTTTTTGGGCAAGAGTTGGTATTCTTTCATTCAAGGAAAAAAAAAACATCCTGAATTGCTAAAGTGGTATAAAAATGGCATTAAAATGAAGCTCTTTTTCCTGTGAGATATCATTCATCCTACAAAAGAAGATCAGAGAACCTTGGATCATATTAATTGGGGAAATGGAGCCCTGTTTCTCAAAAACAGAGTCTAAAATAACCTTTAACTCACCGGTATGAAGTTCATTGAGGTCCATGGATAAAGTATTATACAGCAGCAGGAAGGTGTCAGTAAGTTATTTGGAATGTGCTATATTTAGGCCATGAATTTATGGGTTTTTTTTGCAGTTCATGATCCCAAGTGCATGCTGAGTAGAACTAATCTCACATGGTGCCAGACAGTGCCTGTTTTAGCAAATAATTTAATTCAGAACCTCTTTAGAATGTCAGCCATCAGAGTGAAAGCCTGTGATGTATCTCAGGGATAGTGTTTTAGAAGAATGAATTAATCCTCACTGTATGGAGTCTGAAGTTTGCTATTTGAACAGTAGTTTAGCAAGAGCTAATTTCCAGTTTGTTATTGGAAGCAGTGTCTGAACAGAGATTGTTTCTTGTCTTAGTTTGTTGGCGCAGAGCAGACAAATAGCTGCAGCTGCTTCTGTCTCTGAAGGCAGTGAAAGCAAGTGGGAGCCAAGCCAGCAATCCCTTGGTACCTATAGCTCAGCCTTTTCCTATATACAAGTGCCTGTGATTTCTTACTAGGGATGCTGGTGGATGGAATGGTGCTTATCTCTACCTGCTACTTATTGGTGTGATTAAGTACTCCTGTTTGCTCAAGGACTCCAGCTGGTCTGGTGGTGTTATTGCGTGGTTCCTGAGGCAGTTGCTTCAAGTGTTCTGGAGCATGCCCTTGATCTTGGTGTGCCACAACTCGTATTGCCTCTCAGCAGAGCTGGTTCTGAACTATTATTATGGATGTCTCAATTTTATTTTTTTCTTCAGCTCTTTTTATTTGTCAGTATCTATCCTTAACTGCATATGAAAAAAAAAATAATACAAAATGTTATCCCAACCATTTTTCTGGGTTTTTTCTTCCGTGCCAGGTGACAAATGTTTTCAGACTGAAAGGGAAATTATGCCCTTTAGAAAATGTAGAGGTTTTGAAATACTTTTCCATACCTTTCACTTAGCAACTGGTGCAAAGTGAAAGACTGACAAGATTATTGGATGGCCAGGAACAACACTAGCACAGGTGCTGAAGGTTGGGGATAGCCAATTAGTATTTGCTTTCACCAAACAGTGTTTACTTTCACCATCTCCCTTACTTGTTAGCGAAGTACAGCATTTCACATACCAGGAAATGAGTGATGCTGCTATTGTGGTACATTTCCCATGGCTGATTGTTCTTTTATGTGAATAATTGGCAGCATGCAAACTATGTGAATCCTACAGGCACGTCAACTGACGTTTTAGTCTGAGATTACACGTTCAGTCAGAACCAACAAAATGTTCAGTCCTTTGGATGTCACAGGAGCTGAACATGTTAGAAGCTGCTGCTGCAGTGCACTTGCAGAACAAAATGAGAGTATCTGTAACACGCTGAGAAACAGTCTTAAGGATCTGTACCAGTCCATTTTCACTAAATCATTAGAACCTTTGCCAATTGTATCTAATGCTCCAAAAAATTGAGGAGTGTGTCCCTAACCAATAGATAAATAAAGCAAATACAGCACAAGTTAATGTCAGGAAATCAGGTAACAGCGGTGCACAAGCTGTCATGTGAACTCTCACTCTCTTGGGACTGGGATCATAAACTGCAATTAAACAGAATCCACAAACTTGGAGCGAAACCATAGTAACTCTGTCCTTGCCACAGCTCCTCCTTCTGCAGCTCACTAAATGCTCATTGCAGACTTTCATCTTTTTCTAAAGGAGGGCTTCCTAACCAAAAAGAAATTGAGGGTATGTTTCTGCCAGTGTGCTGGAGCTCTAGCAGCAGCTGTCACAAGTAACCATGAATGTTTTGACTTCTCTTTCAATTAATGTCTTTTAAGTGGAACTACTGCACTGAACCTGTGATTTGGGTTGGAACTTCACATCCCCTGAGAGAACTGTGGGAAGTTTGGGATTAAAACACAGCAACTCTGGGCAAATATGTTGCCTCTTCATCTTTTTCTAGTAGGCTTACCTGTTGTTTCCTATTAACCTTTGCTATCTTTTACTTGCAAGTTGAAATAAAATGCGGATTTAGAATAAGAGGGAGCAAAAGTAGTTTTTTGTCATGAAAAATAAAGCAAGGTATGCTGAGAAAAAAATGTTCCATAATTTTTTCAAGACAACATACATTTGTTTTGCTTGATTATTTTTCTAGGTAGAAGTATTGGCCAGAACAGCTCCAGTTGCAGTATGATCTGTATGTAAATGTAAATTTTTGAAAGCTTTGCTATCTGTTTCAAGAAGCTGTTTAAAATAGCTTGCTAGGTCAGCTCTATTCCTGAATGTTACATCTGAGCTGTGGTGGTTTGCTAATCTTTTCCTTTTTGAGCACTTTTCTTCACTTAGCAAGTCAACAGAAATTGTTCTTCTGGAGAATGATGATAGTGTTAGCTTTATTTTTCAGCAAAGTAATTCAGAAGAGAAAAATGCATCTGCAGAATTGCTCTGTGTTTTATCCCAGAATGGAGACCACGTTCCCAGATAGGCTGGCCAACAGCAGTAATCTGAAATGGGAGCAACTGTGAAGGGATAAACAGCTTCAGCCATTTTGAACTAAAGCTTCATTGGTAGGATATTGAAAAGTATATCTGGGTATGAGTTAATGCTGGAGAGGAAGGGGAGGTGAGGGCTGCTGTGACAGCTCATCAGCTCCTTGTTTCTTAAGGGAACAGCTTTGTCTGAAAGGACTTTGTTTCCAAGAGAGTCCAGAAAACACATTCTCTTAGTTCTGAGATGAATAAATGTCTGTCATGAGCTGAGCATTACATACTGCTTTAAGCTGTTGGTTTTGTGCAGTGTGTTGTGTAGCTGAAGCACTGACGCTGTGGAACATCTATTTCTGATTCATGGGATTGCTATGTTTGGGTGGAAATCCAATAGCTGAGCTTTCTTCTTGTCACTGGAGAGCAGACAATTTCCATGCTTCTTAGCCGTGTTATTCTTCTACACATCACAGTTGCCCTTTAAGTGAAGTGGTCCTCAGCTGCCAGAATTCTCAGTTTGGTGAATTAGGATCTCAGAGTATCAGCTGTGATCAGTTAGAACAGAGGTTAATGAGTGGTGATAGCCTTCTGTTTTCTTAGTATCAGCTGTGTTCCAAAGATTTCAGAGCATTCTGCACATGGTGAATTTCTTCTCATGATGTCTTTGTGTCAAGCTTAGAGCAGTACCGGTATGTTGGAGATGGGAGTGCATGCCGGTGTCTTGGCTTCTTCCCTTTTTCTTCAACTCAAGACCAGTCTTTGCTGGACAATCTGATGAAAGTCATTTGGAATTGGTTTAAATAATGCTAATAGACAATTTGGAAGCTGTGATTCCAGATGTGGGTTGCTTTTTGGAATCCTTGGAGTTCCTGAAAGACTACAGGCTTCTGTCTTGGAAGAAACTGTTGCACAGGATGAGTGTATTTTCAGTAATGGACAGGGTGGGTAGGGTTTTTTTTGTGGTGAGTGTTGTTATTTTTTCCACTAAAATATTACCTTCCTGATGAAATGTACTTAGATTTTGAGGCTTTTGTAGGATTTCAAATTATAGTTCATGTTAGCCACAGCTGCTAGAGAAACATTGAACAATTAGGACTTCATGAAATGTGATCTGCTGCTTTAGTATTCTATATTGGTTGGAGTTCACCCTTCATTCCCAGCAGATTTGCCTAACATTCCTAGAAACTTGCTTTCTTTGAAGCTAATTTCAAAATGTAAACAAATCTGTAAAGTGCTTGAATGTTCTGAGCTGAGAAAATCCTCCAGAGCCTTTCTCCAACGCAGATGAGAATGGCTGAACTAAATGCTTCCAGAAATGAGGCAGGCTCCTATAATCTCAAATTAACCTTAAAAATGTCTGATTCATCTAAAACTGCTTAAACTCAATCAGTTCCAAAGAGGGGAGAAATATTTTTACTTTATCTAAGATCTCTGAATGTCTCCAGCTTTGTAGGTGCAACAAAAGTACATGGGAAACTGGAAACCATCGTGTTTATTATCGACAAAAGCTCTACACACAAAATAACACTTGTTTAAAAAAAGAATATTCTAGTTACAGTCAGACCTCACTACAGAGGTTCTTACTGCATTCTGTGGAGTGTGTAGGTAATTTACAGTAGGTGTTAGCTCTTTTGTCTTTTAGTAACTCTTACTCAGTTATGAGAGGGAATTCAGATTGCAGATGGGTCAAAGAAGGTCAGTGCTTTGGAAAATCTCAATAGGACTGCTATATCAAATCACAGCTTTCCATAAGGCATTTAGGTCCGTGACATGGGCATGCTTCTGCCTATGACTCATTGAGAGAGATATTTTACAGAAGTATGCATGAATCCTGATAGAAGCATCCTACAGAATAGCATTTGGGAATCGCTTTACGCCAGGCACAACTGTGCTGTAATTTCTACATGACCTTCAGCTTTTCAGATGGCAGAGCTTGTTTTACCCAGAAGGAAGGAACATAACTTTGGAAGTCCTCCTCTAGAAAAGTGGTTTTCATAGCCAGTTTGTCTTGCTCACACTTCTGAATGCTATTTGGTATGTTTGTGATGAAGTATTACTGCCCCATTACTGGTTGGGTTCAGTGATGTATGACAGTAAAGGTATGAGAAACCCCTTGTTGGGGTTTCTCATAGCGATGATGCCTTAATACAGAAAACACAAAGCAGGTGAAATCTAAGGGAAATGTGAAAGATTATTTTACTTTATGATGCTCTTCTTATACTTGGTTAATGCAGGTATTCAAAGCTTTGTGTCGTCACATTCTTAAATGGCATTTCTTCTCTTTTAGGAAATGCCCAGTTCTGTCTTTTTGGTGATGGAGGTATGTGTTTGTATATATGTTCCTTTTGGGTTAATTTTTAAATACTTTTTGGAAAAAAACAAATCCTTCTTTGCACAGCTGCAAAGTAAGAGGTAATTGTGAAAACAAGGTTATTAATTGTCTGTGCAGTGCTAAGTTTACCAGCAGTGTTTGTACCATAAATCATTCTTTTATATTTCATGATACTATAAGCATTGATGAAGTGTTACGCCTCAAGTTGGTAATTACAAATAGCTGAGAAAAACAAAGTTAAACATCTGGAAAGGGTCTTCTAATTGCAGTGAAAAGATAACAAAGTAGAAATTAACACACAGGATTTCAGAGCTTGTGTTTTGAGTAAAAAACACCTTTCTTTTTAACAGTACTGCAATGGTGGGGATCTGGCAGATTACTTACAAGGTAATTGTTTACTGTGTTACCTTATTAGGAAGCTATTGCATTACATGTTTATATTCTGTATTTGTGTGATCCACTGATATTTCTCCAAGTTCTTTCCTTGTGATTTAAATATTTTCCTGTTTATGAAATGTTTCTAATTCTACAATGCTTCTTCTCCCTGGTGTGATTTTTAGAGTACCCTCTTTATGAGATTAACTGAGTGCACTAATCAGTTCCATATTGGCTGCTTTGTAGCACTGATTTTGAACCGATGCTGGGAACGTTGCATTCAGAGGTATTTTTAAGATAGTGTGTGGATTTCTATAAATTTTGGGGCTGTCCTTCCTGCTTTTCCTCTCTCCTCAGAAGCATAATTGGAAAGAATGTACAGCTCCTGTATATTACACCTTTCAGGTTGATCTTCAAGGTACTCGAATGCATTGTGGTCTTAGCTCTTACGAAGGTAGAAAGACTCGTGCTTCAGAATAGCAAAACTCCAGTTGTACGTGTTAAACCAGAAACAAAAAATGTTTCTTGCCACTATTTATGAAACAACTGAATGTGACATTCCCATATTTGTAAATGAGAGAGATCTGTTTCTGGAATCACATTTTGGGGACTGCTCCCTGTGTTTGATTCCACCTGCTTTCATTCTCGCCCTTCAAACCAATCCTTATTACAAAGAAAATTTTGAGCAGATATGTTAATCTCCAGATTCTTTCTGACAAAAATATTCTTCTGCTTGCCTTGTATCTGCAGTATGTTAAAGGGATATTTTTGTGAACAGCTATTGTTATGGTAACTGTGTATATTAAAAGCTTAATTCACTTCCCATTAAAATCCTTGGAAAGACTCATCCAGCTCCTGCTTCCAGTGCTTTCTTATACTGCAACATGAGCTAATACCTTCTGAAGAGACTTTGAAAAGTGCATCTTAGCTTTTCCCCTCAAAACAAATTTTGTCATGGATGAAATCTGTGAGGGGAATGGTTTTCTGCTTCCCCATAACAATTAGTTGAAGGAAGAGCCAGGTTTTCAGCTTCAGGCTGTAATGAGATTTCAGATAAACTTAATGTTGCAAACTGTAAGAGTTCTTTAATGTTCCTGGCTCCTGTGGTTTTTTGCCTTTTAGAGACTATAGGATTTAATAGTGATTAAGATATTGTACAACTATTCTGCTACTGGGTTGAATAAATTACTGTAAAAACAGGCAATTCAGAGTACAGTAACTGGTATTAAACTGTGGAGATGGGTATGTTATTTAGAACACGTTTTTGTAGAAAAATATTGGAAATCTGATTATTTTCAATAAAATTCACTATACTTTGTCTTCGTTGTTTTCACGATTGATCACTGTGAAGTTTGTTTTGTTTTTTTTTATTGCCCAAAGATGATAATACTAATTTGTCACTTGGTATTGTGTGTGTTATTTTCAGCTAAAGGAACTCTTAGTGAAGACACCATCCGAGTGTTCCTCCAGCAGATCGCAGCTGCTATGCGTATTCTGCACAGTAAAGGAATCATTCATAGGGACCTTAAACCACAGAATATTTTATTGTCTTATGCCAGCCGTAGGAAGTCAAGTGTCAGTGGCATACGCATCAAAATAGGTAAGTACGCTTTACTCTGGTATGAAGTTAAATCATCACTATTTGGTTATTTCCCTACTCAGAGAGCCTCTTTGTAGTTAAAACATAGAGGTTCTATTGGCTGTGTTATATGTTAAATTGACGTAAATCAGGACAGTGAGCCCAGAATGATCAGCTTTATGCTGTGATGTAGATTTCCAGTGTAAAAAATCTTGAGTCATAAAGTCCTTTTGGATCAGCAGAAAAAGGCTGCTGCTAAAAAGCTGATGTTTCTAGCACTGTGTTAACTAGGCACAGTTGTAAACTTTGAGATGCTGAGTAGCCTTGAGCCCATTTCAAAACTGCATGCAAGACTCCAAGTACAATTCTACCTGGGTTTTCTTGTTGTAGACCTTCCTAAGAGTTTTTGAAAAGTTTTAGACATCTAGGTTATAGCCTATTTTGTGACAGAAGGAGGTTCAGCTTTGTAACTGAGGAGAGCTGTCAGTTGTTAAAGATGCTGCCAAGCTCTAATTTATGAGGAATTTCGGGAGTTTCAATCTCTCATTGCTCTCTCCGCTATGTGTCCATGTAAAAAGACTTTGGTTTTGGCATGTTTCTTTTTGTGCTTTTTCTTAACCAAAATCTGAGGTCTGTTCCAACTCAGTCCATTTTCTGAACATCACAGAAGAGACAACATTTATTTTACTGCTCTTACTTAATAATTTCAGATACTGTTCCCTGTGTGGAAAATTCAGGCATCTGAAGCTTTATTTCTAGAACTTCTGCCTGCTGTGATTTCACTGAAGCAGATAGTATACTCATCACTCTTAATGAACCATTTGTCTTTAGAAACTGACTTTAATCCTTTCTTACTGATGCCAGACAGCATGTTCTGCAGCTGGGAAGATGACTGAGCAGCAATTTGTACAAATGATGCCACTGCTGCTTTCTTGTCTTGCTATTTGGAAGATAGTACATTATTCTTTCCGTGTTTAACATGGATTTTGCTGTTCCATGAAGATGGTTTGTATCTGTTTTTAGATCTCTAACTGGTAATTGTAGCAGATTCCAATAAAAGATGATCTCTAGATTATAAAAATTCAAAGTCTTTCTTTTAGTTGACATATGTGTTTCTTTCCATAGCTGACTTTGGTTTTGCTCGTTATCTGCATAGCAACATGATGGCTGCAACTCTGTGTGGTTCCCCAATGTACATGGTGAGTGACTGCATTTCTCAATTTGAAGCTTAAACATTCTACTACCAGAACAAAGTAGTTGACTGCTGGCAGATTGGCAAGTGCCTGAGGTTACTTTGGAATCATTAAGGACAGTATGTAGCTTTCCTTTCCATACTTTTACTAGTTCCTTTTCTTTCTTGTGGTTTAGAGATCATGATTGTTAAAATGAAAAGAAATGAGTGAGACACTGAGTGTTTGTAGTGCTGTTTCCTTTTATCTTAATGTGTTCTCTATGCTTCCCCCCCCCGCCCCCATTTCCTTTCTTATAAAACAATTTGGAGTTACTTGCCATTATTTTTTGCTAAGTGGTGGTATTTATTTCAGCAGTAAGATGTCTGTCTTTGCACTGCCACTCCTATGTTCTGTGGTCATGGGAAAATCATTTTGTTTTCCCTTGTCTTGTTTTTTATGTGTGAAATGGTGATGATGGTATTCCTTGTGAAATCCTTGCTTATTTATCTACAAGAAGGACTGCATCAACCAAGTAAATACTGCTTACTTTGTGTTCCCATACATGCAGATCATTAGCTTCTTTCTTTAGAACATCAGCATTTCTAGTTTTATATGTTTCTGATACATAACTTTCATTTTAGATAGTGTAATATAATTACCTTTCAAGTAATGATGCAGACTAAAATCCTTTCATTTCCCATTAAATACTTTAAAATATTTTACTCTTTACAAAAAGCTGATCTCTTAATACTACTATGACAGAAGTATTGTGTCATTCATATTGTTGTGGCTTTGTCTTTTGCTTTGCCTTCTGAGATCTTCCTGTACTTTCCAGGCCCCTGAAGTGATTATGTCTCAACACTATGATGCTAAAGCAGATCTGTGGAGCATAGGAACTGTGATTTATCAATGTCTTGTTGGAAAACCACCTTTTCAGGTAACACTTTTATTTCTGTTTCCCTCTTTCTTTTACTCTTTATAGTCTCATGGAAATTCCTAGAGCTTTTCCTTCCAGGCATGAAAACAGAGGTAAATAGAGATGTTTGAATGATGATGCTTGAAAGACCAGATAGCTAGAGGATACCAAGGGAGAAATTGCTTGTACTTGTTTTTTGACAGCAGTGTGTTCAGTGCAGGTCAAATGTAGAAGGATACTCAGTACTGAAATCAGTGCTGTGCTTGGTGTATGTGTGCATTGGTACAGAAGCTACTTTCTCAGTTAGACTGAGCTTATTAATTAATATACATTTTTATTTGACAGGCCAATAGTCCTCAAGATTTGAGAATGTTTTATGAAAAGAACAGGAATTTGATTCCTAGGTATGTCACCATGATCTTCCCTGTCACTTATGTTTGTTGATTGAACGCTTTTTCCTCTTTGGGAATGCCTGAGATGCATACAAATATTTTGTGTTGCTGTCTTGATAAGGAAGCAGTATGATAGCAGTGACTCATGTTGTGTCTTACTACGTTGCTGAGTGCATTTCAATTGCTGAGTTGAGTGTCCTTTGCTAAGGCTATGGAGCATGTGTAGTGAAAATGTAGGGACATGGCAGAATGCTGACTTCCTGAAATTTTTAATGGATTATATATTATTTAATGCATGTGTCAAATTTAATGCATGTTTAAATTCCTTTTGTATACAGTATACCTCGAGAAACATCAACTTACCTGGCTGACCTGCTGTTGGGTTTGCTTCAGAGAAACCAAAAAGATAGAATGGACTTTGGTACGTAACTGTTCCTTTTGCCCTCTTGGCTTGATGTGTTAGTTGTATACATGTGACCAAAGTAATTGTCCTCACCTTTTGTCTACAGGCAGTTCATGAAAAATGAAGTGTATTTTTCTTCTATGTTACCATAAGGGAGGCACTGTAATAAAAGAAACAAACAAAAAACCTCAACAACAACAAATAAACATTGTTAGTTAATGGCTGACAGTATTAAGTGAAGCATATAAAATATTACTTTGTTGTTGAGAAGTGAAATACAGTTGTGGCCTCCCTCCCTTCTGTTTACTGATACATCTTAAATTTTGTCAGTCATTTTTGCTACTTTTATTGTTTTATCCAAAATCAGACAGATATTATATGTTAGGTTATTCATGGTAATTGTTTAAATTAATTCGTTGCACAGTTTTTTATTGCAGTTTTATCCCAAATCCCAGGAAATGTTAATCTTAAACATTTAGCTAAAAGAAATTAACTTTATATAAAACAATGTGTTCTATATGGAGATTTGTTTTAGCAACAAGTTAGATGATCCATCACATTTAATCTGTGAGATGGTAAGAGAGAGCCTAAACTACAATCTCTTCAGGCACTTTGTAGATGAGGCAGAGTTCTCTCCTTCCCTTTACTATTAGATCTCGTGATGCTGAGATCTTTGGGTGAATTATAACCCTGAGACATGCTCAGTTTCATTTCTGCTCACAGAGGTTCGTGTTGCTGTTTAGTTATGCATGCAAGCTTAGTTTTGTTGCAGTACTGAAATGCACAGAGTGGCTCGTTCACTTGTGGTCCTTGTGTAGTTGTGAAAAGACTGTATTCAATAGGCTGTGGAGATAGGAGGATTCGAAAGGTATCTGGGGTGTTTACTTCAAGCTCGAGCCTTTTCTGATTGCATTGTTTTAAACTTTCCATTTGCTGATATGTTTTGCTCTAAAAATGTCAAACTTTTAAAAGCAATTTGAAATTAAAAGCACCGATTCTGGAGTAATTAAGATGTTGCTGCTTTGATAATCAGACATGTATTTTTGTGTAGGTGTAACTTAAGCAACATGATGTAAATGCTGTATGTAAGAACTTTGTTAGAAATTAGATATAGAAGAAACCTCAGAATATTTGGGCAGAATGTCCCAGATGACTCTGACAGTATTCAGATGTCAACTTCTAAATTTGGATAAATAGAAGAATTAATACGTCACAAACGTGGATTTTGATTAATGGATTCCACCTGTGCTCTTGGTGTGCTGATCTGCGCAGTTTCTTCAAACCTGGGAAATTCACTGTAACGTTATGGTAGTATGAGAATGCATTTGAGTTAAGAAAGAAAAACAGAAAGCAGAATGGTAGTGAGGAAAGTCATGTTTCCCTTGGCTGAGTCGCTTGAAGGGCCTCAAAGGGGCTGCTCTGGAATGTGCTTAGCAAGGGGAGTGAAAGAGAGAGTGTATAACTGAGCCCAGTTGCCTGTTGTTCAAGTGAAAAATAGCATTGGAAATCTTACTTATCTTTTAGTAATATCAAGCAGAACAGCAGGTGTTGTAGAAAAGCTCGGAACACCTGATCCTCATGTTAATCATTATATAGTTCTGGTGTTATTGCTAGCCTCCCTCCCCTATCAGTTTGTGGAAGAAAGTGTTGTTGAAGGAAGGAGAGTGTAGACTAAGGGTTTTTTTGAAGTGTTGGCTTGTTTTTTTCTTTCTTTCTTTCTCTCCCTTGTTAATTGCTTAGGTCTAATGAACAGTATTGTTTTTTCCTCAGCTGTTAGAACATTAAAGCTCACAAAGTTCAGCAGCTAGTTTCCACTCACCATCAATTCTCCCTCACTAAAGGTCTCATGTTTTAGAAGTTTCCATGTGAACTGTTGGCCAGCTGGTTATGCTAACTCATCCATCACAGAGTAGCTATTTACAACAAAAGCAAACATTTCTGTTGTTCAAACAATAACAAGTTAGCTAATGAAATTGTTCAAGAAAATGGTGTTTACCTCTGCTTTAAACTGAGCCAGCTGCACAGGTTTCTATTCTTCCATAGGGAATTTGGAAGGAGAATGGCTGTTGCTCTGTTGTGATCTTCAGCCATTGAAGGAGTAGCATTAAATAAGTTCAAAAAATAAGCATCAGTTTGCAGGAAAGGCAGAAGTGAAAATACTTGCAATGTTTGGTGTGAAAGATGTTCATCATTTTGAAGAGCGAATCAAAACCAAATTAGTACCATATTGTACATAGCAAACATAATTTGTTATGAGTATTGGAATGCCTCCTGTGTACATGATCCTTAAGTTCAGTTACAAAATGTCCTTCAGTGATTGTATCTGATTTGTCTTGCTGGCTGTTATTGGAAGTTATTAAATAGATTTAATTTCTTTTCCAAATGCTGTAGCAACATATAACATGGAAGGCTTTAATCTGTTGCAAGCTTTTCATCCTCTGGCTATGAAATATTGATTCTGGGAAGGCAACCATTTACCACTATCCGCATTGTAGTCTAAAAATTGTGTCACTTGTACATTAATTCTCAATGGTGGTTGTTTCTTGCTCTACAGAAGCATTTTTCAACCACCCTTTCCTGGATCAGATTTCAACAGTCAAAAAATGTAAGTAGTTTTGGCTTTTCACTTATTTTTGTAAATGAATGTTGGGGCCTGGCGGGGAATTAAAATCTGCCATGTTCCTGAGATGCTTTCTTAAGTCTGACTTTTACATTCTACTGTGAGCCTTAGAGTTGAATCTTTTTTAGTACTATGCTTCGCTGACATGTGACACTAATTCCTTTCACATTTCAGCTTAACTTAAAAACCCATGTGTGTTTAAGGATATGTGGTGTTTATAAATTCAGATAGGTGTTTATGGATGAAAAGTAGTGAGGAAATGAGTTTATTTGCAATTCAGGCTTTCAGAATGCTAAACCCATGTTTTTGTTTGGGTTTTCCTCTTTTAGCATGTCCTGTACCAGTGCCCACATATGCAGGCTCAGTCTCTGGCAGTTCCTGTGGCAGCTCACCTTCCTGCCGTTTTGCTTCTCCTCCAGTAAGTTCCCTCTTTTATAAAACAATCTCTAGAAAATGTTTTCTGTAATGCTTAGCCAAGAGTTAGTTCTGTAAATTCTTGGACACAGAATAACTCTCAAGTAAACCACTGCCTTTTTCTAGGAAAATTTAACAATTGGTTTGGTTCTGTCTTGCTTCTTGTGTTGTACTTTCTAGGTGGTTTTTTGTTGTTGTTCTCAAGACTTAAAACATGATCCAAAATGTAAACGGCTTCATTCTTAAAAGAGCAATTTTACCTTATGAATCAATAGATTTGTAGCATAGGTTTCTTACTTCTCCCTCCCTGCTTCAGTCTCTTCCAGACATGCAGCATATTCAAGAAGAAAACTTGTCTTCACCTCCGTTGGGTCCTCCAAACTATCTTCAAGTGTCTAAGGACTCTGCAAGTACCAGTAGCAAGAACTCTTCCTGTGACACAGATGACTTTGTTCTTGTCCCACACAACATCTCTTCAGACCACTCATGTAAGAACCTTCCCTATTTTTACATTTTAAAATGTTTTTCACTGATAACGTATCTTTGTCTTGCTATTTTGTTTGTCTCTCTTTTTTTTTCTAAATATGTCTCAGTTCATATTGGATCTAATTTATTCAGTTTTGTTTACTTTTTGAAGGAAGACAATTTGGTATTTGTCCATGTCCATCTGGGACATTTTTATCTGCAACTGAGTGACCAGATATGCTGAAGTTTTAAGTCGTGCCCATTTTAAGTCATGGGCAATGTTAGACTTTGGCAGTAGAACATTCGTTGTAGGTCACATTTGAGGTATTTTCTTAGGCAAAACAACCTGTAGAAAACTTGTATGTGTTCACACAAGTTTGCCAGAGGTGTTTATTCTTATATCAGTAATATTGGAGAGGTTTTTTTTTTTTTAAGATTCTGCCTCATTATGTGGGTTTTCAGTGTGTTCTTCTTTTTGCTGTAGATGATATGCCATTGGGAGCAGCTGGCAGGCGGGCTTCGAGCGAGTTCTTGATGTGTGGAGGGTAGGTGTGCTGAGCCTTATCCAAAAAAAGTCTCATGTTCTAAAATGGGTACTGTAGCTGTAGAAGATGTTGCTGGGGTTTTTTTGGCATTTGATGGGTTTACGTAGCTGTGAGTGAACTTGCTGAAAGATTAATGCACCGAGTTGAATTTAATATGAATATGTAAACAGCTTAAATCCAGAAAGCTTTGCTGCAAAGCAGGTAGTTTCTCTGATGTGAAGAGCAGTCTTTTGACAGCGTTTCTTGTTTTCACAGGCAGTCACCATTAACTATTTCTGGAAGCTCAGGAACTGTACAGAAACCATCCTCAACCTCTTCTCGAAGTACTGCTTCTGGTACAACTAACAGGTGTGTGATGAAGGCTTAGTATTTCCTTTTTTTTAAAAAAAAGGATTCTTTATTATTGTATGTTTGATTAGTTTGTTCTTACTGTGGATTACTACAGGAAACTGAATTGAAATGGCTACGCTTAATGCAGTGTAGCGGCTGATGGCTGCAAAGCGGACTTCTGGTTCAGATACACCCCTAAAAGATTTGCTTTAGGAAAGTGAGCGTTATTCTGTCTGATTATAGTTTGAACTGTCAAAAGGCAGAAACTTCAGAGACAGAATTTGTCCTTTTTGTGTGGTGAAGCATGACATGTTCCTCGTTTAGTAAGTCAACATGTTAAATGTACTTTACTTTTCAAGAAGTAATTGTGAGAAAAGGGGAATTTAGAGTCCATTTTGCAATGGGTTTGTGTCTTGCGCATAGATTGTCTTGTGTCTACTAATTGCTTGCAGAGCTATGGCTTCTGTGAAAGCAGTTACCATGAATTTCACATTTGTGGCTTGCAAGATACCAAAGAAGCTACATCAAACATGTACTGTAGCTTTTTAATCAGCAGGGCTATTAACAAGGGCCCTTTCTGCCTCATTCCAGACGAAGTTTCTAATAGTTTGAAATTAATTTCTTCAGTAATGCACGATACCTTTCATGTATTATATTGGAAGCTTGATTCCGATGTTTATCTATGTAAAGCTAAACAGAAGGGGTAGATTTGTCATTTGACTAAGTAATAAATTTCATGTTTTCAATCAAAAACAGGGTGAATGACTAAATGGGGAATAAGCTATTATGTGGGGTGTATTTTCAGCTTACGCTACTACTACAGGGCTGCAAGTCAGCACTATTTGTTTAGAAATGCTTGTCACAAGAAAAGTTTGCTACTTTGTGCTGATCTTCTTGCAGTTTGTGAAAAAACTGCTGATGTGGGCTGTCAATGAAGCTGTGGCCTGACACTGTGTGTTTAAGGGCAAATAATCTGAATTGTTTGGTTGTGAAGATCCATTTGCTCCAGATTGACCATTTACAAAAAAAATGCATTGTAATTTTTTATTTTAAGTTGTTACTCATCACAGTTTCTAGAATTACAGGTTTTATGGAAATATGCAAGTTATATTTTCTGTATGCTACTAAGTTAAGAGCTAAATGGTTTGTGGTTAGAGACAGGTGCCTACTGGTCACATTTTCAGTGGTTGTGCTACAACAGTTTGATTCATTTATTGCTTGAATAAATACAGTGACTAACTGACTGCTTGGGACATCATCTCAAGGCAGCAGTGTGTGTGCATCTAATACCTACCAGATGCTTTGGTTTTTGGTTAGTTTTTGCTGAGAAATGTTCTTCCATAGGGTGTCATTTTTTTTCAGAATGTTGTCATTCTGTGAAACAGTGAATTTTTCTGACTTGCTGATCAAACTATATGAATTGTACCCATAATTAAGCTGCTTTGTGGCAAGTAGAGGAAGCTGTGATGCTTCTTAGGCTCCAGGCAGAATAAGTGGAGGCAGTTCATTCCTCTATGGTTAATTCCTACTTTTATTCTCTGAGCTGAGAACCATAGTGAGTATGGATTTAAAATCAGTGACATTTGTGAGGCTGCAAAAGTGTTGGTACAGATTTATTCAGATCTGTTCAGGCTGATTTTCAGATTACTCTGTACGTAGAACTGGGTGGCAATAAAAGGACAAATTGTTTTCTTTTGCTAAGGGGGAACTGTGTGTATTAGGAAGTTGTATTTCATTCTCAGAAGTTGCAAAGGGAGTATGACAGTCATAAATCCACGTTTCTGTTCAGCTGTATCCACACAGTGCTGTAACTGCTTGTTCTCTGGAGCTCGTGGTAGAACTTTTTTCACATCCCCTCTGAGAATCTCTAATCTTTGCCTTTCTATTCTCTGAAGTGTCGATCAATAAATGGCCAGATAGTGAGCTGATAATCTTCCAAAAAGTCCTTGAGTTTGAAATTCTTTTTGTCTAGTTCTTTTAAAAGTGTTGGTAACTGATTACACTGTGGTGATTTCATTCCCTTATCTGGCAGTACACTGAGGTGAGCCAGGTCACTGACACTTAGTTGAACTTGGGTAATACTAATCTGCAGTTTGTGTCTGTGGATTAATGTTCAGGTGTGTGGTTTTGGTCGTTTTGTCAGGGGTTGGTTACATAACATGTTTTCCTTTTGCAAGTTCACTCTGTCTCATGGGATATCTCTGTGCTTTAGTGGCTTTTGTACACATTCCAGCCCTACTGCTGAACTTCCTGTTCTTAGTGCAGTGGGTTTTCCTAGAACGCTATTTTGAAGCATGGTAAACAGAGCAGGCGGATTGGCAGGAAGGCAAAGGGATCTGTAGATTGCTGTGATGCATAGCGAAGCATACAGCACTTTCAGCCTGTGTAAGAAAGGCAGTTAGTAACAAACAGTTCTCAGCTGCCTTCTGCGAAGTGCTGGCGCTGGACTAGGACAGGATAAGATCATGCTGCATGCAGGGAGCATGGAATCAGATTTTCCATGTCCCAGATTTTATTGCAATTTTGAGAATGGTACAATTTAGTGAAAGACCTGCCTACCTCTCTTCAGCTCTTCTCTTTGCACCTTCCAACTTCAGGCATTGCCAGCCTTCTGTATCCCCTCGCAGCGAAACAGCACCTATCCCAGTTCCTACTCAGCTACGGAATTACCAGCGTATAGAACAGAACCTCTCCTCTACTGCCAGCCCTGTGTCCAACCCCCACGGATCACCAAGGTGAGTTTTCAGACTCCTTTTACTTGGTTCTAGTTATTGTTTGTACCCTAACAGATGTCTGTGCTCTCTTATGTCTTTTTTTTTTTTCCAACACAGCACCATAATAGAGAGGCATTTTAATGAGAAATAATAGTCCTTCACAATCTCAAGATTGTTGAATGGGCAGTTGACATTTTTCAGTAAAACAAAATGAACTTGTTCCTTTGCTCAAATGCAGTGCAAGAAGATAAAAAGATGAAGTTTTGCTCTTTTTGATTTCTTTTTGTATAATATGCAGTGTTACATCATAAACTAGAAAGTCAGTAATAAGTTAGGTTCTGTTTTCACACATGCAGTGATGAGCTGAATGCCTTGTTTTGTCCAATATCAAGGAAACAATTTTTTTTGCATGCTAATTAACTAGCTTGTCTTAGTACAAAGCTCCAGTGTGCTGGACTTATTCTGTGCCTCACGATCAACAGGATTGGGATGGTAAATGTCAATGACTCAGGAACAGACTGCTGAGAACTCTGGAGTTCTTTACAAAAACACAATTCCTTCCTTCTATTTTTATTTTCGAGATCTGATTTTTGCAGTTATTTCTACACTTCAGAAAGTGCCTTTCTCTAAAATATTTGTTGTCAGTGGCTGAACTTTATACCAGGTCTAATACTTAAAACGTTGTACTTTTTATTTTAAATTCCTTCCTTTCCTACCATAAAAATGAGCATTTGCATCAGTGTGTTTCACTCAGTAGTAAAATTCAGAATTTCATGTCTGAATAGCAGGAATCCATGTACTAAGAGAGAACTGTGTAAAATTTCTCCAATTAACAGACAGACTGCTATGACTTCCTTTTTTTTTAAAAAAAAAAAGACAGAAAAGCCTCAGTATGAACAAAGGGAATTGTATCTTGTTTTCAGAATGGGAGGCTTAATGCATTAGCTTAATAAGCCTCAACTTCATAGCTTTCTGTTTAAATATCTTATCTCACGAAACCACAGTTGCTATAGTGTGTGAAACAACTATTTTTTTCTTTCCTTTTTTTTTCAGAGCTGGGGTTGTGAGACACTCAAATACTAGCCCAATGGGCTTCATGAAGATGGGCTCCTGCTCTCCAATACCAGGTGACACTGCACAGGGTGTTGGGCGCAGGTTATCCACAGGATCTTCAAGACCGTATTCTCCTTCACCACTAGGTAAGCTCTAGTTCTAATTGTTACTCATTCTGAGTAATTAGTGAGGATTTAGCTGGAGCAGTAATGCAGAAAACAAATTCCCGTTTAAAACTCAAACTGAAATTTGCCCAAATAGATCACAGAATCATGTAGGTTGAGAAAGACATTCAAGATAGTATAATCCAACCATCAGCCTCACCTACCAGATCTCATCACTAAACCATGTCCCTTAGGACCACATTCACATGTCTCTTAAAACATCTCCATGGCTGGGGCTCCACCACTTCCCTGTACAGCCCATTCCCATGTTTGATCACCCTCTCCTTGCAGAAATATGTAGGTGAAGTATAAAGCATAAATTCACATTTTGATTTTATTTACTTAGTTGGAACTATACCTGAGCAGCTTGGACACTGTTGTTGTGGACAGCTTCAAGGACATGAGTCCAGGAGCAGAAACTTCGCAGGTGAGAGACTTTGGACAATAATACAACCAATACAGTGTTGATTAAACCTTTCACAGAGTTTTAGGAGGGAGGAGGGGCAGCACTACATTAGTGTGGGTTAATAGGAGGCACTTGGTGAGCTGTGCACTGAGTTTCTGCAGAAACCTAGCCTGGATTTGGCTGTATCAAGACTTCTTTTTCCATATTTAATTGCCTACACAATCAGAGAATGGCAGAAGTTTCTTTGTCTTGTTGTGTTTTTGTTTTTTTTACCCAAGTTGAAAAGCCACTCTGCTAACACGTCTTTAACAAGGGATGAAATGGGATAGATGAGACTATAATGAACGGTCATAACATGTTTCTCAGAATCTGATTTTGATAGACCAGCGTTCTCATGCCAACACTCAGAAAAGGGAAGAAGTACCAGTGTACGGTATCCAGTGTATGGCATGTTCTCATCACTCCCTTAGGAAATTGCCAGGAATCTGATGTTAGTATTGCTAAGCTTTCAGTAAGCTTTGTTAGTTGTACATTGTTATAGTGCACCAGGAGGTGGCGGCAGGGGTGGGAGGGTACTTCTACTGTACACCCAACTTAGATGCAAGCTCTTTGTCCAGCATACTAGCTATACTCTTTTTTTTTGACCTTTTAAGAAAGTGTTTAAAATACGTGTGTTATTTTTCCTGCTTTAATGCTCCCCAAAATTCTCTGGAGGTAATAACCTTCATTTCTTGGAGTTTATATTTCAAATATCTGGACATTAAATAAGTTTTATGATAAGTCTTAAAAATGTCCTTCATAATTGTTATGCCGCTGGCAATCTCAACAAAAGACAAGGAATGAGCAAAGACTCATATTTGAAATAGTCTCTTGTATTTTAAAAGAAAAATAAAAAAGCTTAGGGGAAAATGAAGAGAAAACAAAGCAGTGTGTGCTCTTTTGTTCCATCTTTTTGGGATAGCACTGTTTTGTGGCTCTAAGAGTATTTAATGTTTCATTTCTTTGTCTGTTTCCTGCAATCTATTCCTATTTGATTTTATTGTTTCTTAATTTCCAGTGACTGCAGTGTTATTTCTGTTTATAAAATACCACAAATTGCAGCATGTCTGCTTTTCAGCATTTAAATGGGTAAATTGTCTTTGCTTCAGGGTGAAGTGAGATCATCTGTACAGAGATTTTCTAGGGACTGAAGATGTCTGTCTTAATACAGCTTCTGAATTAATTGAGTTACCCGTTGCTGCCAGTGGCAGCAGAGGAGAGAGTCTGAATTCAGAAGCCTGCCCAGTGGTGGGAATGACACAAGAACAGCAACCAGGGAAATTTAAGGCTGCTTTTGGAAATAACAGCTGAGGAGCTTAGTGCTGTGGGACAGACAAGCAGACTGATTTCAATGGAGTTGAAATTTCCTGAGTATAGAATTTAGGGAATTTAGTGAAGAGTAGACTGGAATACTCTGCTGGAGCTTCAGGCAGAAAGTCTGTGCTAAAGCAAATTGTTTAAATGGAGTGGAATGGAATAAAAATGAAATGGCTTATATTCAAAGTCTAACTATCAAGAGCATAAGCCTAAGAAGGTTGCAAAATGTGGCTTAACAGCTGGGCGCTTTACTGAGCAAACTGCAAGAAGTTTGAGATTGGCTCCACTTCACAAATATATGCTTGAAGAGCAATCTTGGAAGATTGCCTTGGCCAGCTCTTGAGAATTTTGCATACTAAGTCATGGTACGGCCTGGGAATGAATAGTTAGAACAGTTTAAGCTTTGCTTTTTTTTTTTTTTTTAAAGGCAAGTGGAATTTTTATCACTTTGGTGTCAGTTCTTTGAGGTTACAGTGGTATACATTTTATCTGGAAAGCTGTGACCACAGAGCTGAAGTCTTATGTATTATTTGTAACTGCACTGTACCTCTTCTTGAAACTTCAAAATACCACAGGGAAGAGATACCATTTTAATCAAGTATTGGATTCTTTATATTGAAAGAGGAAGAGAACCTTTTGGGTAGGCGAGATGTTCATAGGAGTGTTTCCCTACAGTCCTCTGCTTACATGTTTCATTATAGCTCTTTCATTTCAGTTTGCTTTATGAGAAACTTTGCATTCATACTGAAGTGTGGACTTTCTTTGTACATAACGAGCTTTTGAAAAACATGATCTTACAACCTAAAAATAAATGGCTGCCCTAAGTAATGATCCTAAAATGTTTCATTTGAATAATTTGTTTATTAAGGTTTTTGTTTTCTAATACCTACTTTTCTTACAGAAACTGTGAGAGAAGTAGCCTTTTGTGTCTGCAGATCAAATTATTACAAACTAAAGGAGCCATTAACATGCAACGTTGCATTCACGTGCTGTTTACAAGAATACAATTCCAGTACTTGAGAACCTCTTTTCAATCTAGAGTCTTGGTGGCTATGCTTGAAATTTTAGCATTGGTTATGCCATTCCTGCTGAATCCAACCACTTCATATGTCTTGATGTAGGTTGCCAGAGGTACTGCAGCTGCCAGCACAGCTGTCACCCTGCAATCTTGCCTCTTTGGCAGCTTGAATATGAGCATCATCTCATCAAGTGTATGTAGCCTTAGTCCATATAGTCAACATGATAAATCCATTCTATTTGCCATTTAGTGAGCTGATAAGCAAACATGTATCTCAGTAGTGCATTCCCATCTCCTTTCAGATTAATGATGATCTCTAGTGTTTTGAGTTCTGATGATACATTTCCAAGCACTGTGTGTAGAAATCTTTTTAATTGTTTTTCATCCGTACAGGTTCTCCAATACCACCATCTCAGTCTCCACAGTCACTTCTGATGGGAGCTAGGTTGCAAAGTGCTCCTACTCTCACGGATATTTACCAAAATAAGCAGAAGCTCAGAAAGCAACATTCAGATCCAGTATGCCCATCCTATGCTGGGTATGGATACAGTCATTCTCCACAACCAAGTAGGCCAGGTAGCCTGGGAACATCACCCACCAAGCACATGGGATCATCACCAAGGAGTTCAGACTGGCTGTTCAAAACTCCTTTACCAACAATCATCGGTTCTCCTACTAAGGTTGGTTAAGTTTACCACAGTTTGTAAAATGTGAAGTGTTAACGTCTGAAACCATTCCCAGCAAGGTGCTACCCTTGTGTTTTTTGTTGTTGTTTTTTTTAATATATTCTTGTTTTTTGATTCTTTAAGGCAACAACTCCTTTCAAAATACCTAAAACACAAGCATCCTCAAACTTGCTGGCCCTGGCTAATCGCCAGGGATCTATAGATGCTCCATTGCAGCCTAAAGACATCACTGAACAGCGGGATTTTTCACACTTTCACTCGACACAAGGAAGTGAAAAGCATGCAGGAGAGCAGCACAGTAAAGCTACGTTTGGCAGGTAGGCACTGCAGCATTTATGACCTGGAAAGTTGAGTAAGTTGACAGAAAAATGTACACTGCACACAGCAATTTGGAGCATGCAAAAATGAGCTGTGAGGAGATGCTGATATTTAGTGTATACAACAAACTTTTTGTACTGTGTATAAATGTTGCAGAGACTTCCTGAAGCACTTTGTGTTGTTATCTAGTTCCTTTTTGTTTTATCTTACTGTGCAAGTCTCGTCAACTCTCTGAAGCCTATTCAGTTTTGCTTCAAAAGTCTATATGGCAAAATTGGCAATATTCATTTTTAAGATGAAAGGGTTCCTCTCTATTTAGCTCTGTCTCAATACATTCATGATGAACAGTGAGGTTTCCAGTCATTTTGTACTTCTGTTGAAAGTTTCTCTGTAACAAATATCAAGAATCTGCTGCAAATTAGGAAAATTTTACCCTAATTTTTTATTGAACATGCATGTTTTTTCTGCCTAGATCTGTTAGTACTGGGAAACTATCAGATCAACAGGTCAAGACTACCCTCGGTGGCCAGTTATACCAAGGCAGTACAGACAGCCTGAATACAGAGCGACCAATGGATACAGGTAAGGAATAGATGGATGTATTTATGTGGTCTGTGTATACTGTAGCTTTTTTCAGCCAGCCAGATAGAGTTCTGCTTCCAACTTCAGTTGTTGGTTGAGACACTTAAGCTCTTACTATTATTATCTTTAAAGAGATATGTTCTAGTTCTTTAATATAACTTTTAAAATAAGTGAGGCAAGAAAGCATCAATTTCTGTGCTAAATAAGAAATATTGCTGCTTCCTGGAGTGGCTAGAGGGTTTTGTTTTTTAGTACATTTGTGGCTGTTTCACTTCCTAATTCCAACTTGTTTTCATCTGAAAGTCAGCTTATGTAATTCTGGTTCTTTTCTCTTTTTTGCCTTCTTCCCCCCCAAACAGCTAATACCCTGTCACAAATGGCCAACAGGAGATCTGGTTTTGAGCAGATGGAAGGAGTTCTGCAGACAGGGCTAGTCTTTAGACCTGTCTTTAGAATTTTTCTGTTGCAGCTTTTGCTGCAGGACTGATGTCACTCAGCTTGTTTTATTTGCTGTCAGAACTCCTTACTAGTACAAGTCTTGGATCTACATCAACATATGTTGTCTTGGGGTACTCCAGTTTTCTGTATATAATTGCTAGTCTATGTGATTGCATGTAATAGAGACTAACTTGTGGAAATTTTCTCTTCCAGCCCCAGCAGGGGCCTATGGCATTGCAGTGGCGCCTCCTTCCATGGGAAGTGGGGCAAGTTCTCGGGCTGTCATGTTTACTGTTGGGTCTCCTCCAAGCAGTGCCACCCCTCCTACCTGCACCCATATGGTCCTCAGAACAAGAACCACCTCAGGTAAATCTTCCTGCTGATGACTGTTGTCAAGCAGTGTTCAGACTTGCTCATCTCTTGGGGGCAGTAACCTGCTTAACTGCCTTGTACAGCAGGTCCTCTAGGCCATACAAAGAAAAGCACTCTGTAAAAGTTGAGATGTACATTAGATTTCTTCTGCCTTTTGTCTCCTAAAAAGAGGGCCAGAGGCACCAGTTTACCGTGCAGCGGTGCATAACATCTTGAGTGCGCTGTTTTGCTCCCCTATAGGGATGTTTTAACAGCATTTATGGCAAAAATGGAGAGAAATGATTAGACTTCTGATTCTGCATTTTTGCCCACTGCAGTACGTTATACTGGAAGCAAGATGGAAGGTGTGTGAGCTGACTTCATCTCAGGATGTTGGCTATATTGTCAAATAGCAAAGATCTCAAGGTAGAGGCCTGAATCCGCTCAGGATGAGCAGGAGTCTATATTTGCAGCAGTGTGCTTTCTTAACTGTAACAAAACCTTTGGTCTGTACTATTGGACTGCCTGCCTTGGAATCCTTGACAGCCAATTTTCCAGAATCCATTTTATAAATCATCACTGTACCTTTAAAAAAGTGTAGCCCTTGCATTCTCTACAGAGTGATGCAAGGAACAATGAAGAGAGCCTCCAAAGAGTGAATCTGTGGTGACTACTGATTTGTCATTTGCTATCATCTGCAGCCCCAGAGCTGCAAGATGGAGCAACCTATTAGACTGAATGTGTGTGTGTTATTTTTCTTGTAGTTGGATCAAACAGTTCTGGAGGGTCTCTCTGCTCTACTAGTGGCCGTGTATATATGGGCTCGCCTCCTGGTATTTATATGGGTTCTTCTCCTCCGGGAGCCGAGGCAGCTCCAAGTCTGAAGTACATGCCTTATGGTACTTCGCCTCCCAGCTTAGAGGGCTTTATCACTTTTGAAGCTCCTGAATTGCCTGAGGAAACTTTAATGGAGGTATAGAAAAACAATTTAATGTTTTATAATATATAACGCTGTTAAAACAGAGACATGGTAAAAATACGACTGCTCAGTGCACTTGGTAGCTGCTTCTTCTCTATCTCAGATACTGCTCTTTAAAATCTTGAAAATACTCCTGTGTCAGTTGTGACTATTTCTCTTTGGTAGTTATTCCTGGCATTTCTTGTATTTTAATAGGTAACCAAAGGAACATGACTGCTTTTGTTCACCAGAGCCTTCCAAAGAGGCCTCTGTTTTAATGCCAAGTCTCTGGATGTGGGTGCTGACAGAAGCAATGTCCCTCTGGGCATTGTTCCTAACTGCTTCTTCACAGTCAGTAGATGACGTTACATCCTACTTGTGGGAAGAGTATTCTATTTTTATTTTTATTTTTTTTTTATTTGTGGTGGAATGTTGCTTTAAAAACACACGGTGTGGTGTTTCACCAGAATGCTATCCTAGATCTGTAAATTTCTTAGGGCAGATTGCTGTTCTATTTTCTCATTCACATCTTGCTGGAAAGTGTTTGGTTACTTACCAAATCTATATTTTATAATATGAATGTTTGATAATACACTGTATTCTTCCCACAGACAGAGTTTAAAATGTATTTAGACCTGCATTGCTCATGAAAAGATGATAAATATTGCTTAGATGTGTTTGCTTCATTTTGAAGGTTGATTTTTTTGTTTAACAGAATCAGTGCATGTAGTGTCTGTTTTAGATGTCAATAAACAGTGAGCTCCAATTGTTAGCTTCAATTTAAGTTGTTTGGTTTAAGGGGCAAAATTTGGCAACATATACTTTGCAGTACAATATGATTCTAGATCTAACTGTAAATGAGAGTGAAGCAGATAAGTCAGAAGCTTCAGTTCTCTTATAGGTATCAAGTCTGTTGTATAATAAAAGCCAAATGTTCCTCCTGGCTTCTCACACAAGTGCTGAGCATGCTTCTGGATTGCTGATAATATAACAACAAGTAATATATCCCACTTGTGATTCTCTTAGTTGCTTAGGTTTCAAGAAACACAGAACTCCGTGTCCCAGTTCCTCTGGCTTTTTTGAAAGACTCTGAAGTATAAGCTACAGTATCTTGAAATCATTAACAAAGAAAGAACAAATTAGTATCTGTTGATCGTTTTGGACTCATTTGATTCTGAAATCTCTACTGCTGACTCTTATCTCTGCATAGAATTAACATACCAGAAGAACCTCAAGTGGTTAAAAAGAGTTCTAGGTGTACTTACTTGCCTTATGAACTATAATGGTTAAACTGCTGTTTTGTTTCCTTTTGACAGAGAGAACACACAGATACCCTGCGTCATCTAAACATGATGCTGACATTCACAGAATGTGTTCTGGATCTGACAGCATTACGGGGAGGAAACCCAGACCTGTGTACTTCTGCAGTGTCACTGTACCAAATCCAAGAGAGCATAGTTGTTGATCAGATCAGCCAACTAAGCAAAGAATGGGGGTAAGTGTGTGGTCAAAAAGTAGCAAAAGAATTAGTGAATATCAGATAGATTAAAAATGCATCTGGGCAAACTGTGCCCTCTTCTTCATTGGAGTGATTGATTTTACAGGAATGCACTTTTTAGCAACTGAAAGTACATTAGAAGTACATAGCAAAGGATACATTTGCTAGCATACAAATAAGAGAACTGATTTCTGGTCTACCACAAAGCTGCAGAAAGTGATGAGGATTTGCAGTTTTGTGGTGCAGTAGTGTACTTCTGAATCTGGAAATAAAAGTACCATCTCACGTGAAGATCTGAGCCCTCTGTAGTCCTGCAGACCAGGTTGAAACAGCTGTGCTGAAGTGAAGGCTGAAAAGAGGAAAGTCGTATTCAACCTTGACCTTAAATCATTGTAGCCAATCAGCCCTACAACAAACTCAGAAACAAGGAGAGACATGAGAAATTTGAAGTGGTGGGAAAGGGCAGTTCCACTTCCTGCCTTCTTCCTGAAAAAAAAAATGAAAACGTACATACACCCTGCAGTGTGTTTGCTTTTCACAGCTGTGAGAATTCCATGGGCATAGGAAATGACACTGCAAGAAAAATACACCCAGTTGCTTGTGGTACAGCACTGACTTCAGGCAGTCAGCCACCACAAAGAAGTGTTCCTTTAAAAAATGCCTATGTTAAAGCAGAGGTACTCTCAACTTGTGACGGGGTGTTTGTGGAGGGAAAGGAGGGATGGAGTTGCATTTTCAGTGTCATCCTTTTCTGCTGCTGCTGGGTCCTGTGTTAGGATAATGATAAAATGTGGAGTCTGCCTGAGGCTTGAATGTGTTCAAGAAAAGGGTTTTTTAATACATGGTTACTCTTATTTCCCCCCAGACAAGTAGAGCAGCTTGTGTTATATATGAAAGCAGCCCAGTTACTGGCATCTTCTCTGCATCTTGCCAAAGCACAGGTCAAATTGGGGAAACTGAACCCATCCACTGCTGTTAAGCACGGTAGGTGCAGCATAACCTCATGTGCTTTGCTTGGGAATTTTCTTCAGTGACACGTCACTCAAAAAGCTCAAGTTGCAACATTTTTGTTTTTCTTCTACACAGGAGAATTGTGGGATATGTACAGTTGCACAATTCTGATAGTAAAGAAAGATACAGCTAGCAACTGTTAAGAAATGGACAGTTATTAACTTGAAAAGGAAATGGTTTGATATATTCTTCATTAATAGAAATGGCAGAGTAAATAAATGTTATGATAACAAGTTTAAACATATTAACTTTGCCTAGTGCTTGAACAAGCTGAACTTAGACTTTGTTTTTGGTTTGGGCATTTTTTTAATTAATTTCTTTTTTTTTTTCAGTTGTGAAAAGCCTCAATGAGAGATACAAATTCTGTATTGGTATGTGCAAGAAACTGACTGAGAAGCTGAATCGTTTCTTTTCGGACAAGCAAAGGTTCATTGATGAAATCAACAGTGTAACTGCAGAAAAACTCATCTACAGCTGTGCTGTAGAAATGGTAAGCCACTCCTTTTACCTAAATAATAGGATGTTGAGATTAGTAATACATTGCTTCCTTCTCTACATAATCCGAAAATAGAATGCATGTTTCCAGATTTCTGTTCATGGTAATTTTTGTTAGTCTTTTACTTTCCTTCCTGCCCTCCCTTAACTGTGGCCAAAGTTCCTGGCAGATGCAGTTCCTCAGGGACCTTTCCTCTACATCAGCACATTTGGTACATAAACATTAGGAAACGAAGCCACACAGTCTCTAAAAGTGTACCCTCTGTGCTGATGCATCATCCAGTGAGGCTTACTGAGGCACAGAAACAACAGAAGTAGCTTCCTCAATCCACCAAGTCAGTTTGAGGAACGTTTGTCTCATCTTGTTTCACTTTGTAGAGAGCAAAAACAGTACAAAACGTATGTTCTTTGTGTGTGTGTATGTGATCAAGAAACTTTCTACCTGCCATGGAGCAGATGCAGTGAGTTTAGAGGGAACTTCATCTAAAAAAGGAGTTAAGTCTTTCTTTTAATCTAGACATCACACAAAAAATACTGGCAAATGTTGTGCTTAACCCTGACAATGGTGTGATCTTGCACAATTGATTTGTCTTCTTTACAAGAGAACATAGGTATTAGAACAAGCACAATTATTCATTTCTTGTCGTAATTTCAAAATATGTTTTAACACATAACCACAAGATCAAAAAGTACTTTTACAGCTTATGTGCAGAATATCCTTTGCTAATACAGCACATGGGCTCTGTTCTCTCAGGCTGTTTTGTTGTTTTACTGTCATAAGAACAGATCAGCTTATTTAAGGCTTAAAACTCATTTATGATGACACTTTAATGTAATCCATTTTGAATTTTTCAGTATTTGCCTAAAGCAATTTATGTAACTGAATCTGCTGAATGATTCTAGGTTCAATCAGCAGCTCTAGATGAGATGTTTCAGCAAACTGAAGATATTACATATCGATACCACAAGGCAGCCTTGCTGCTGGAAGGACTGACTAAAATACTGCAAGACCCTGCGGATATAGAAAATGTGCACAAATGTAAGTTTAAGCTGAATCATTGAAAATTAAATGGAATTATAAAATAACACTGAATTTGTAATTATTTTTTATCATTCTGTTTTCAGATAAATCTAGCATTGAGCGAAGGCTTTCTGCACTCTGCTGCAGCACAGTGGCTGTATATGAGCAGTAGAAATATCCCAAGGACCAGATGGTGTGAGCATAAGGGACCACATCAGTGATACTGCACTTTTTTCACTATGGTTTAATTGTTGTCCTTGTTCTGCCCCACGTGGAAAATGATTCTTACATTTCTGTGGTGACTACCAAAGAAGCAGCAGCATATTCAAAGAGGAGAAACTCCAAAAGTACATTTGTAGAAAACCTGCCTTACAGATCCAGCAGCTCCTTTTTTCTTCCTAGCAACAGAATTAAAAAGAATCTGTCTTCACATTTCAAACTGATCCTTGTACATGTGCTTTGACTTGAATGATCAGGGTTTTTTTTTTTCCTCATGAGGTCTATATAGAGTGGATCCTTCTGCATCAGGTACAAAAAGACATTTCCCTCAGAAGACTCCATCAGAAGTTTGTGAAAAATGTTTCTAAGTTTTCAGTATAACGTGGCCAAGTGAATTTGGGAAACCCTAACCATGTGCAAGAGCTGGTTGAAGCTTTTGGGGCTAAGCTGGCTTGTAGCTGAGCTTGCACGTTGGCTTAATTTATCATATGAAGGGATGATGAGAGGCACTCTTTTACATGGGGGAAAATGGTAATGGAAGAAACTGAGCTTCATCTGTGCAAAATCCCCAGTGGGTTTTCAGCTGATGTGGATACGATTTGAAGATCTTCTTCCAAAACACTTTATTTTGCACTAATTTACTAAAGCAACTGTATATTCATTTTTGAAGAACTATACTAAAAAAAAAAAAAGAGAGAAGGCACAATGGACTTGGCTGAATTTTGTGTACATAAAATTCTTTTCAGAATTTCAAATGTAGCTTCTAGAAGACTTTCAAACAAACTGTAAAAACTTGTATTCATGTGAACCTTTCCATTTTATACCTATTTGTCTAATACTTGAGTAACTACTGCTCTGAACTTTTACAGTAATAGCAATGTTGAGTTGCTGGTTGTTTGCTTTTTATATAGATTTGGTTGCATCTTTTGTGCATGCAATTATGTGCATTAATGCCTGCAGTCTCTAGGAGTGTAATGACAGTTCTCTCTAGTTTTGTTTCTTGGGCAGTATTACAATAAATACTGTAAACTGAGAGGTTCTGTGAGGAACCACACAAAAACAAAGTAACGTTGGAATTCGAGATGCTGATTAATCGATGTAGAATATCTACATAGTGTGTGTGTGTGAAAAATCAGGATTATTTTGTGTGCATTTTGAGGGAGAGGTGGGAAGCTTCATTTAGCCTTATAGGCATTATCATTTCAAGCATCCCATGAGATTATCAGGACAGTGATTTGCAAAGCATTTAGGCAGATCAGCTTCTCTGGAAATGGTTCCTGTACTTCATTTCTGGGACTTTTTTGTTACTCAACTGCTCGAATACTTGAATAAACCATTCTCCAGGACAAAATCATTTTAATCCTCTTAAATACAGTGGTCTGAACTATTTGACAAAGTTGTACAGGGCTTACACATCAAAATATTCTTTCAGTGTTCGGATAACCATGTGTTTCCTTTTCTTTGACAGAGTAATGTACTTTTTACCTTATTTATCTGTATGAAATTCCAGCAGTTAATTTGAAAGTGTTTGTTTATATAATGTTTGTATTTTTAGGTCTTTAATACGGTGTTTCTACCTCTCCTTTGTAATTGCATGCATTATTCTTGAAATTAGG
This sequence comes from Gallus gallus, assembly GCF_016699485.2. Taxonomy (NCBI): domain Eukaryota; kingdom Metazoa; phylum Chordata; class Aves; order Galliformes; family Phasianidae; genus Gallus; species Gallus gallus. Next base: position 7,327,424 of record NC_052550.1, read on the forward strand.
TAATAACTCACTGAACTGTTGTGTAATAGCCTTTTTATTATGGCCTGTATAAATGTATATTAAGGTAAAATAAATACTGACACTAGAAGTGTTTCTATGGTAAAAAAGAGTTTGTGTGTCTCTGTAACCAAAAATCAGTACTGTTAAATTAATCACTGAATATTCACTTGCCTCAACAGTTGGGTGTACCATCAGGGCTGGATGGGGCAATGTGTTTCATTATGTCTGGATAGCTCTGGGGCAAGGTGTCCCCAGTTCTGTTCTCGGTTGCTTTAGGAAAGCAGCAGGGAATGCTAATGATATGTCTGAACATGAATTGAGAAACAGAGCAAAGTCTTACTGCTCACGTCTAGGAGATTAGGCTACTTTTCCCAAAAACTCAGTTTTCTGATGGTGTTCTTTTTTTTCCCCTCAGGATTCAAGCTCATTCTCCCATTCCTGCCAGCAGGACTACAGGTGCACAAACAGGATGAGAAGGGCTGTGTTTGCTTGCTGTCTTCATGGGGAGTCCAACGCTCATGGCCTGTCTTTCTGCATAAACTCATTCCACCGAGATCCTGAAGCTGCCCTCTGTCTTCAGCTCTCCACACTGAACAGCAAGTGCTTTTTTTTCTACCAAGTACTTTTCTTTCAGCCTCTTGGAAGCTAGAAATGGAAAGGAGATACTTGATGAACTGCTTTTCCTTGTTCAACCTTAGCATCTACACAGGAGCACCATATTCTTCTGTACTTCCACATTTTCACTTTCTCCATAGTGTATGATGTCAACTGAGGAATCTAAAATGTATTTGGATTCTGGCATTTACAGCTTTTTATATGCCAGCAGTTGAATTTCTCAGCCCTTCCTCTGATACAGAGGATAAAATCTAGTTAATTTAACTTGCAGCTAATACATTACTTTAAGAAACGTTTCTCATGCGAGCTGTTGGTCCTGAGGCTTGCATTGCTCTTGCTACTCTCTTGTACAGCAACATCAATATATTTCCATTGTTACCTATGGGTCCAGAGGCAATAAATGTTGTGATCCTGATGTCACAACACTGTGCAGTGTACAGCCCAACTGCACTGAAAGAAGTAGATCAAGTAAAGCTGATTGCTGCTGCTTGCAAAGCTTGTTGTGGCTTTAGAATTCAGCCAGGCTGGCTTTTGACCTGTCTCTTCTGTCTCCTGCTTTCTCTCCTGTGTTTGTTTGTTTGTTTGTTTTGCTTAATTGTGATCTGCTCTGAACTCTGCTTGCCCCTGCCTTTTTTCACTGTCCAGGGTGCCTTGCACTTCCCTGTCCAACTTGAGCCACAGCCTAGGCTCTGGCTCTTTAATGAGTGCATACTTAGCTCCTCCTTTCTGCAGATCAGTGAAGTATATCTTAGTAACGCCTTGGAATCACTTGGAGCCCAGTCTGACTAACTATTGGCAATGCTGCTTTGGACAAACACCTTTTGAAAAGCCTTTTGTATGTTGCAGGCTCCCCCCTCCTCTTCCGCTGAAAGCAAACTAAATGCCAGTGGTGCTGTTGAGTGGTGTTGCAGTCTTTGTTCCAATCAATTTCATTGTTTCTTTGTGTCCCTTTCACATTTTCCACGCCCCAGCTATGTCTACAATGCAGCCCACAGACCATGGCTTTGTACTGGAAAGTATCTTGTTCTTGCAAATGTGAGATCAGCAGCAGCTTACACAAACAAGCAATGCCGTAAATGAACTGAGTTGCATTTATTCTCGTAGGTTCCTTAAAGCTACTCTGTGTTGTTAATCTTCTGTAGCTGCTTTTTTTGATGGAGTGTGCTGTTTGGGCTTCTATGTCTGCCTGTCTTGTGCCTCCGGCTGTGGATTTTGTGACTTTTTGTACACTTGGGGCTGTACGTGGACTAGACAGATATTTAGGCAGAAGTTGAGCATTGCTAGCTTTACTGAAAACCTGGTTGTGTCAGCACGCTGTGTGAGCTAATGAAACATTTATTGATTAGCTGTGTCATTCTGTGGACTCTTGAAACGAGATACTGCACAGCTTATCTTGTAAACAAAATTCCTCCTTCACCAGGCTCTGCTGAATGCTCTGTGAGCAGGGCAAGGAGCAGCACAAAGACATGTTGTCCAAGCCTAGCACAGGGTGGGAGTCTGTCACCGTGGTGCCTTGCTATAATTGACTCCAGGAGAGAAGCAGGAGCAGGAGGCTGCTGCAGTGGAGGGAGGAAGGGGGATCTGAAGCTTGGTTTCTCAATAAAATGTCTTCTGCTGCTTTACGTAAAGCCCTAGGGATTAGACAGCCCCCAGCACTGCTTACCTCCTGATTCTTCTGGAGTTAATTACTTTCCCCATAAATAGTTCCCTCCTTTATTGTTTCTTAGTGACTGAATAAAAATAGAAGATGCTGTCAGCTCCAAGGCGTGAGGAGCGCGCTGCAGACCACGCGTTGCGCTGGGTGCTGCCTGCAGGCTTTCTTCCATCTCACTCCAGACCCCAGGCTTCTCTGACATCCATGCATCTCGCCCAGCTGCTCCAGGGAGGCTCAGCTGATACTTTGCAATGCTGAGAACACCCTCCTGACCGTAACTGGCTAAATGATGGCCCTGACAAGGACCGAAGAATGGCATCACACTTCTCTCTCTTTCCTGCTAATGCAGAGGAGCCTTAAGACCAAGTTTCTGCAAAAGCATGGCACAAGACAAACCTGGATGAGGTGAGAGGGGGGACATTTGCCTGCTACATGTGATGCCGAGCACAAGGGGTACTGCAGTGGAATGGAAATGCTCAGGCTGGAGGGTGAGAATTCTACATGCAGAAGAGCAGGCTCTGGAATACAGCCATGGTGGAAAAGAGAGGTAGGTAACAGCCTCCCTGATCTTGCAAGCATCCCCCTGGGGGTGTGCAGAGGGTAAGTTGCATCAGTGCTTGCCAGGGCACAATGTATTACCCCACTCTGAGAGTTCGATGACTTTTACTCTAATTGCAGCAGCATTAACTCCTTATCTCATTTTTGCTGGACTTTCAGACAGTGTGGCATGAGGCAGAGTTTGTGTCACCTCTGTGCAGGGCTGCTAACAGGAGCAAGGCAAGCGTGTTTCCATCAGGTAATTCTGCAGAGAAAGTTCCCACTTTCCCTACTTGTGTTTGAGTGCAAAGCCAGCTCCTTTCCATCTATCACAGTGCAAGGGCTCCGTGGAGCCCAGCCTGTTTTTCTCCCACATAATGCTTCCTGCATGCGAGTACTGCCAGTTGCTCTTGTCATTCCCTTCCCCAGCAGACTGTTTACAGCTGAGATTTGTGCAATAGCTTGTGCAATGTCCCCGTGCTGGCTGAGCTGCAGCACTGCTGTTTGCAGAGCCAACCGACATCGGGGGAGCGCTGCAGAGGGGAGGGGGCGGCTGTGGGTTCAGCCGGGCATGGCTTTGGCTGAGCAGCATTTACAATAGCACGGCCCCCGTAGGTGTGTCAGATACGAGGCCCGAGGAGCTGCTGGGACTGAAATGGGAGCGTCGCTTCTAAAAAATCCCCTTGCGTTTCTCAGAGGAACAAGTTGGGGCAGGACTAATTAACTGGAATAAGCCCAGCCTCGTCTCAATTCCCTTCCCTGTTTTTCTGCCCCGTGTTTCCCACACGAGTGCTGTATTGGGGTTAACCTGGCTGTCCGTGTCACTGCGCGCTGTGCTACACCACCTCACCAGGTCAGCAGTGGAGAGCAGGGAGGGAAGGCCGCCCCACGGCACTGCCCTGCTGAGATAAGGGAGCGCGGGTGGAGTTTGCTCCCTGTCCGGTGCACCGAGGGCTCAGCCGGGCACAGCCCGCACCCCGCGCGCAGCTCACGGACGGCTGTGCTGCTGCTGCCGCCGGACAGAAGCGAAGGGAGCAAACCCTCACGGTGCGACCCGAGGTACGGCGCCGGCGGTGACCCGCAGGCATCGCCCTGCTCCGTTCGGCTTCTTCGGGTCTGCTCCGTTCCCGTTCTGCTCTCCCTTTTCCTTCGCCCCGCGCGGCCCCGCTCCGGCAGCTGGGAGGGGGGAGGTGGTGCGTGGCGCTGTCACGTGACCGGAAGGCGGAAGCGGCCGCGCTGAGGTGAGCGGGGCGCGGGTGGTTCGGGGTCGGAGGGGGGAACCCCTCGGCCCTGAGGGGCCCGTCGGTCCCGGCACGGCCCGCTGCGTGCCGCGCGCTTCTCTTCGGAACTTTTCGGTATATCGCGTGTGGCAAATTCTTTAAACTTTCGCCAAGACTCCTGACTGAGGGCTGAGCGGCCATGGGGAGGATGGCGGAGGTCGTGGGCCGGGCGAGAGCCGCCTTCAGCTCGGGCCGGAGCCGGCCGCTGGAGTTCAGGCTGCAGCAGCTGAGGAACCTGCAGCGGATGGTGCAGGAGAAGGAGCAGGAGATCCTGGCGGCCATCGGGGCGGATCTGCACAAGGTTTGGAGCCGTCCTTTTTCGCTCAGAGGGCGATGAGACCCTGGCATTGATGCCCAGAGTTGGGGCTGGGTGGGCTTTAAGGTCCCTTCCAACCCAGCCGTTCTCTGTTGTAGGGCAGCCGGGTTTCCTCGGGTGGGCCCGTGGGGTGCGGGAGGTGGGCGCCTTTCCGGCCCTCCCTGATCTGTGTCATTGCAGTGCGGTCACAACGCGTACAGCCATGAGATCATGGGGGTGCTGGGGGAGCTGGCCCTGGCCATGGAGAAGCTGCCATCCTGGGCGGCCCCTCGGCCCGTGAAGAAGAACCTCCTGACGCTGCGGGACGAGGCGTACATCAACCCCGAGCCGCTGGGGGTGGTGCTGGTGATCGGGGCCTGGAATTACCCCTTCGTGCTGGTCATGCAGCCGCTGATCGGGGCCATCGCCGCAGGTGGGGACTGCCACGGCCTGCGTCCCTCATAGGGGGATCTGTGTGGGGGCACGAGAGGGGCTTGAGAGGAGCACGAGGGCTGTGCGTGTCTCCTAGGCAATGCGGTGGTGGTGAAGCCGTCGGAGGTCAGCGAGCACACATCCCAGATGATTGCCAACATCCTCCCTCAGTACCTGGACCCGGTGAGTGCAGTTTGGTGCCTGGCGTTTGGATATATCTGCCTTGGTTTCACGTGGTTGCTGTGGGTCAGAGTTGAATTATTTGCCCTTTATCACCAACAGGGCGTAGGTCAGAGAGAGAGAAATATTTGAACTGGTTGTAGAGTATGCAGACACACTGCTGTATTCTTCCTGCTTTCGTGTAATTTATTGTGCCTTTATAGTCTTGCTGCAACGTGGCCCTCTTTTTGATGTTCATCGTAGCATTGAGGGCTGTGTTTCTCTCTGCAATAGCTTCTTTTAGATGGGGCCTGTAGGCACGGGTTTGTGCTGTTCCTGTGAATCAGGCTGCTTGCTTAGCAGCACTTGGTTCTGGTATTCGTGTCCTACTGTGCTGGATGTGTTTTCCCTTCTTGTTTTATATCTGTTGCATTGTTTCACTCAGACTTTTCCTCTGATGGCACAGCAGTGTGTGTGTTTTTTTAGGCAGGGTTTTTCTCTAGGTGGGGAGTGAGAGCTGAGGAAAGGGAGTTCCTGCTGGTCATTTATGCTCTAAGTCTTAAAGTGTGGAAGCAGCTCCACAGCCTGACTCAGCCCTTGAACTCAGGTCTTGAACTCAGTTTTTTTTTAGTTTCTTTGGGACAGTGTGGTAAATAAAGTTGAGTTTAACTGGAAGGAGCGGAGGGTGTGGCCTCACGGACAGCTGCTCACTTGATCTAATTGCCTTAAATCAAGGTGCATGCAGGGCTCTTGTTTGCCCTTGCAGGAGCTGTACCCAGTGGTCACCGGGGGAGTGCCTGAGACCACAGAACTGCTGGAACAGAGGTTTGATCACATCCTTTACACCGGGAACTCCGCTGTGGGCAAAATTGTGATGGCAGCGGCTGCCAAGCACCTGACACCCGTCACGCTGGAGCTGGGTGGGAAGAGCCCCTGCTACATCGACACGGACTGTGACCTGGCTGTCGCCTGCAGGTCAGCCTGCTGTGGGGCTGAGAAGTGGGGCAGGGGGACGTGTGTGGGCTCTGAGGGACCATAGGTCCCCGAGTGGTGCTGCTGACAGGTCAGTGGGATTGGAAGGGACGAGGCAGAGAACCCCTCTCTGTTTTTCTGCAGGCGGATAGCATGGGGGAAGTACATGAACTGTGGGCAAACCTGCATTGCCCCAGACTATGTCCTGTGCCACCCGTCCATCCAGAGCCAGGTGGTGGAGAACATCAAGGCGACGCTGCAGGTGGGCATGGCAGCTCTTGTGCCATGGCAGTTGTCCCTCTCACCACAGGGGTGTCACTTTCTGTCCTGGTAGCCCTGATGCTGCTGCTAAGCTGAAGGTGCATCAAAGGCTTGGTTGTGCTGTGTGCTGTGGCAGGAGTTCTATGGGGAGGATGTGAAGAAGTGTCCAGATTATGAAAGGATCATCAACAAGCGTCACTTCAAGAGGATCATGAACCTGCTGGAAGGGCAGAAGATCGCCCATGGGGGAGAGACTGACGAGGCCTCCTGCTTCATAGGTAGCTGCACCGGGTGTTGGGCAGGGGAGGTGGGGGGTGGCACCCAGACAGCAGCCCCTGGTCCTGTGTTGGCCCCATCTGTGGCCCTGCTCAGTACCTCTCCTGCCTGCCTCAGCACCCACCATCCTCACGGACGTTTCTGCGGAGTCAAAGGTGATGGAAGAGGAGATCTTTGGGCCAGTCCTGCCCATTGTGTCTGTGAAGAACGTGGACGAAGCCATCGAGTTCATCAACCGTCGGGAGAAGCCTCTTGCCCTCTATGTCTTCTCCAACAACAAGAAGGTGGGTCAGGGCCCTGCTCCTCCACAACGCTGGCTTTGCACACTTTGGTTCTCTGTGCAGCAGTCCCAGGCACAGCTCCCCACAGGACCTGCATTGGCTCCTGTTGTTTGTGTGTGGATTGCAATATTTGTCTCGTGTTCCCAGAGCAGCCTGGTGCATGCTGAAGGACTCTGGATTTGCATGATATTATGAAACAGAAGGATAACAGCTGAATTTGCTGTTTGGTGATTAGCATGTCATGTAGCTGTTTGTGATTTTGGTATTTTTAGTATCTTGCTGTAGAGAGGAGCTGTAGTCTTTCCAACTTTTACTTTTCAGTTAGCGTTGCATGGAGAGGGCTTGGCTGAATTGGCAGCGAGAGAAAATCAACGTGATGGCCTGATGGCCCATGCTCCCCTCCCAGTCCTGCTTGTCTCTTCTGGGCCTTTGTAATTTTTTGCTGTTGTTTTTTCTTCTTTCAGTTAATCAAGAGAGTCATCTCAGAAACCTCCAGTGGGGGCGTTACTGGAAATGATGTCATCATGCATTTCTTCCTCGCATCCTTACCCTTTGGTGGTGTCGGTAAGTTATCAGAGCTCCTCTTTAAGCACTTCGACTTGCTGCATATGGGAGCAGCAGTGGCTGGTTTGCTGTTGGCCACAAATGGCCAAAGGTGTGACCAGCTGAGGCCACGGTGTGACCTGGCCATGCTCTGTGTCTCAGGGAACAGTGGGATGGGCGCCTACCACGGCAAGCACAGCTTTGACACCTTCTCCCACCACCGCTCCTGTTTGATCAAGGACCTGAAGATGGAGGGCACGAACATGGTCCGGTACCCTCCCAGCAGCCAGAAGAAGTTGGATTGGGCCAAATTCTTTATTCTGAAGCGACTTAACGTGGGCCGTGTGGGACTGATCACATTGGCCCTGGCCCTGTTGGGTGTTGTAGCAGCAGTGGTGATAAAGGTGAGCTGTGGCTCTTTGCTTTCTACTTGAGTGCACGAGCAATTTGTTTTACCTTCTGCACATCCTCTCTTTGCAATTTCAGTCCTTTCTTAGAGCCTGGCCTGTTTTTTTTGTCTCCTGAAACTTATGCTTGGCCCATCTGTTTCTCACTCTTGCCAGTGACACCTAGAACAGAAATGTCCTCAGAGAAATCTCCCTGCCTGCTGTACTATTTCTTTCTCTGCCCTGGATGGTGACACCTGTGTGAAGCTCCCTGCAGAGGCAGATGGGGATGGTCCATTTTTCAGACAGCTCTCTTAGTTGTGGTTACAGTTTCAGGGCTTCCTCCCTCAGGGCTGTGCAGAAGGAAGGCTGTGGTGTAAGGCTGAAATCTATGACAAGCTCTTGTTCTTTGCCCAGTTGCAACCCATATCTGACCTCTGCTTAATTATTTCCCTTTCCTCCCCTGTCTCCAACAGGGCAGTGCAGAAGGGTGGGATGTCCTCTCCTCTCTGCAGGGAGCAGAAGCCTGCTGGCAGTGGCCACGTGGCTGGAGGACTTGAGATGCCTCCTGTGGTGGAGCAGTGAGGTCTAAAACACCCACTTGTGATTGCTCTCGGTTCTCTGTGGCTGACCAAACAGGCACTGTGCACACCTGTGCTGGCTGCTCCCTGCAGAGCTCAGATGCACATCTTCCTGCTCCTGCCCCAAGGATTTGCTAGACTTAGGGCAGCAGCCAGTGAGGAAAAAGGAGACAGCAATTTGTTGTTCTTTATTACTGTTGTGATCAGAAGTGCAGGAGCCCAACAAGCAGGAGGAAATAATCAGCCTACATAGCTGAGTTCAGGAGGAGGTGGAAGAACCAATGACTGGCCTTGAAGTAACAGCTAGGGAAGCAAGCCCTGTCTAGGTGAACACCTCAGTGAAGGGGGGAGCTCACAGCAAATCATTTGGGTTTTCTCAGAATCACCAGTCTGTGCTGAAGAGAAAAGCTCTCTTGGTTGCGCTGGCTGTTCAGAGGTGGGGCTGGCTCAGTGTGTGTTAAGGAGGAGCAGGTTTCAGAGCACTGCTGTTGCTGTTACAGTGAGGTAGGAGCCTTTCTCTTTTCCTGTGTGCAGACCTAGTTGAGGTTGGGTGAAGCGTTGTTAGAGCAGTGGATGTGGGGCGTGGGGAGGCTCCTGGCACTGAGGAGCAATGCCTTCCCCCGCAGCTCCAAGATAACCAGCAGTATGTGCATGCCAGGGGTGGAGGCAGGCGAGCTGGATGTGATGGCACCCTGGGGACATGGAGAGGAGCGAGGGGGTTGCTTCAGACTGTTCTAGGAAGGAAACTGATCTTGTTTCAGCAAACCCCTTACAGGAGGGTGGTGTTGTGTTTTGCTTTCACAGATGGCTTTCTACTGAAGAGAGGAGAAGGTGCCATAACCTGCGTGCAAGTCACATTTTGGGTGCTCACTTCGTGTCTGTTTCTTTCACTTCAGTCCTACTTTTCTTTTGAGCTGGGTTATTTCTGTGAGCTGCTGAGCACACAGAGCAGCCTTGGGAAGGCACTAATCACAGGGAGGCCTGGACTCCTGCTTACTAACAAGCCACACTGAAACAGAGGGACCAGTGGATACAAGCTGTTAAAAGGAGAACTGAAGAGCAAGAAATACAGCACCTGACACCACCCTATGCCCTGCAGAGCACTGCTTCCAGGAGCACACACCCCTGTCTTACACCATACTACCTGGCTTCATCCACTGACAAACAGGAGCTCATGTTTCAGCTGTTATTGGTCTGATGGTGTTTTCCCTGCAGTTCTGGGGATGGTCTCTTCTGTTGTGTTCCAGCCAGCCTTGCTCTTGGTGACAGGTGTGAGACAGGCTGTGCTGCTGGTGTGCTGGTGGCTCATGCTTTGTTCTGATAGCGTTGGTTATCAATAAGTCAGGTGAGGTTCCCGCTTGCCATTTATTTGGGGTGAAATATTCCTGGATCCCTGTGAGCCAGAATCATCCACAGCTGTCGGGTGGTGCAGGCTGACTCCTTTGGGGGGCTGTGGGGCACATCGTAGCAATTATTTGATAATTACAAGACTACAGAGAAGATAAGTGCCATGTCTGTGTTTTACTAATGACAAAGGACCCCTGAACAGGGGAAAGCAATTACTGAGAGTGTGTACCCAATGTGTTTGGGCTTCTGGCTCTGCTATGGTCTTGCACTGGGTTATGACATGGGACCTGTTCTAACCTGGGGAGATGGCGGTGGAGAAATTGGAGGTGGAAGGACCCTGCAGATGTTCTTTAAAGAAAATCTGGAAGTGATGACTGAATGCGTTTCTTAACAAATTGTAATCACTACGCAGTAGGTGGGATTTCTTTGCATCTGATGCAAATCCACATGCTAAGGCTTTGTAATGAATTATTTTGCAAATACAAAATAAATACTAAGAATTTAAATAATAAGGCAGGTGTGGTAAGTCACTGCAATCTCCTGTGGAATCCTGCCTGTCCTGTGCCACCCCAGCTCTGGCCAAACATGGCACATGTGTGCAGGTGGCAGCTGCTTTGTGTGTACACCTCCGCCCCGGCACAGCAGCACAGATCACAGCGTGGTCTCCTGCTGTCAGGGAAGGATCACTAAGACTGGCTGGGCTGCTTCTGCCCCTGCTCTGTGCCGCTCCATCCCATAAGTGCGTCCCACCTGCACTCTGTCTGTCCTCCTGGGACAAGTGGGATCGCTTCCGTGCCTTTGGCAGCAAGCAGTGGTGTGGCTGTGTGTGGTGTTGGAGGGTCCCCGGTGATTGAGCAGCACCGCAGTGAAGGAGCAGCTCTTCCCTCCCATCACACAGGGCAGCAAGCTGTGATTTGATGCCTGTGAGCTCACAGCACCAGGGGGTGGCTGGGTGAAGGGCGCGCTGTATCTGCAGAGCCCTGGGCTGGGGCCAAACATCCTCCCGTGGGAGGAGAGCGCTGTGTAGGAGCAGGGCTTGTGCCTGCTTGCTCTGCCTGGTGGCACTCGGCCTGCCTGTCCTTCTGCAGGTGGTGGCCCTATGGCAAGGGCTCCCCGCACCCAGCGGCACATCAGAGCCAGAACCCATTATTCTCATCCTTCATTCCTATTGCTGAACTTTGCTACAATTTCTTCTCTTTCAACTAACCGGGTAGAAGCGAAGGAACCCCGGGTAACTCAGTCTGCTGCTGAGCTGTTGCAGCCTGAAACCATTGGCCGTGCCCCAGCGGTGCAGGTGGAAGGGAGCAGTCCCTGCCCCACACTGCAGATAGGAGCCCGTGGAACAGCTCTTGGGCATGGGGGAATAGCATCAGAGGAAGGTCACTCGTTACTGAGCCTGGCTATGTAACACGTCTCATGTGATCCCTATGTGAAGCTGTCTCATATCAGCAATGAGCCCAACAATGCGTGCTATGGACGGGACAGCTCTTGGCTGAGCAGCTGGCAATCTCACCTGTAATGGGATTTCTATGTTCTTTTGGTGCACTGGTTGTCTTTTACCTCATAGCACTGAACTGGGAGCCTGACCCTTGCTGAATAAAGCCTCGTTTCACCACGGAAGCCATCTGGGTGTCCCAGGGGCAGTGCATGAAGGGCGAGCCCGGCTGAGTTCATTCTTTATTTGGCATTGTCAGAGCAGCGGTGTGAGCCACGCTCAGCTCGGATCAGTGCTGAGAGCTGCAGCGTGGGCAGGAAGGGGACGCCTGCATTGCTCGGCGTAGCAGCCCGGAGCGGTGCTTCTGTTGTTGGAGCGGCTGTAGGGCCGTTCCCAAGCAGGAGCCGATGAGATGCTGCCGAAGGCTGAACTCTATGGGACGTGCAGGTGCAGACCGGTCCGTGCTCTGCGCATCCATCAGCCAGGAGGGGCCTCGGTCCCCAAAGCCAAGTCCCTGCGCCCCGCTGCAGGTCAGTGTTTGCTGGTCACGAGCTTTATTACAACGCCGAGTGCGAGCACTGCGATGGCCGCGGCCGCCGTCAATCCCCGCCGCAGGATCAGCCCCCGGCTGGGCGCAGCGCCCGGCAGCGCTCCGCGCGGCTCCTCCCTGAAGTTGGCACCCTCCGTCCTGGTGATGCCCGTGAGCACCACGCCGTTCTGCGCATCCATTCCCGCTGTAACGAGATGTGGAGAGCTCACCGTGAACCCCTGCCGGAGATCTGCCCGCTGGAGGCGCGCAGCCGTCATCCCCCGCCCCGGCCGTACCTACGCAGCCCCGCACCGCTGCAGCAGGGAGGTGAGTGTGGGGCGCCAGGGATGGCCCCTTGCTGTGGGGCTCGGGGTTCTGGTGCTGCTCCTCGAGCGGCTGTGGGGTCACTCCTGCACGGCGCTGAGCCTGGGGGAGCAGTGGGGCTCAGCAAGGGGGGGATCCCACCTGCAGTGCCTGTGTGTGTTTTGTATGTCCAGAAATGGCACAGTAAAGGATGTCCCCGGTGCCCCAAAGCTGGTGGCTGGTGGGAACCTCGGAGCTGTTAGCATAGCGGGGCATCTCGAGGCGCATACTGGGAGGAAGTGGAATGTGAAGGAGCATCCGTGGTCCCACACAGAGAGCTCTGGGTTTTGCCATCCCATCCCACCGTGTGGTGCAGCACACAGTTACCTCCTCGGCTGCCTTCCTCCAGTCCATGCGGCAGATGTAGATGAGGAAGCAGGTGCAGAGCATGGAGACGCAGACGAGCATGCTGAGCCACAGCCCTGCCGAGGGCATGCTGGTGTCAGCTGGGCAGACCCAACTGAGAAGGGACAGCGAGCCAAGAATGGGGACGTCACCGGGGTCATGGGAAGGGGGCCGCCCAGCAGAGCTGCAGCAGTGGCTTTCCCCGGGGTGATTTAGGGCACGCAGCAGTGCACTGACTGTCCCAGTGTGCCCCAGTGCTTCCAGTCCCCAGCAGCACTGCAGAGCCCAGCAGAAGGGAGCTGCATCCATCTGGGGGGGTCAGTAGGGGAGGGGACGGTACCTATGACACCAATCCTGGCCACGAAGAGCAGCACGGCTCCCAAGGGCAGTCCCACACCATAGTAACTCACGGCGTTGAGGATGGCACCGAATTTCTGCTTGCCTGTGCCTCTGAGCACCCCACCACAGGCACACTGCGGGGAGAGGGAGAAGGATGGGGCCGAATTTGGGGCTGTGAACCAGCCCTGAATACAAGACTTCCCCTGCCTCCCATCATAGAATCATTAAGGTTGGAAGAGACCTCTAAGGTCATTCAGTCCAACCGTCAGCCATCACCACTGTGCCCACCAAATCGTGTCCCAGTGCTCATTTCTCTTTGCCCCCATCCTGCAGGTTGGGCTCTTTTCAGGCACTCAACACCGAGATCCCCTGCTGAAAGTAGCAGAGCCCCCAGGGACTTACACACATGGCTTCAAACAAGTGGAAGACAACGTAGACAGGCATGACCCAGGCCACCAAGTCGATGATCTCCCTGCAGACAAAGAGCCAGGAGTCACTTTTTGGGAACAACCATCCATGGCCAGGAGCTGGAAGCACTCACTTTTCGTTGGTAAAGATATATCCCAGCACGTCCTTTGTGGCAGCTAAAATGGCCCCTACAGCGATGCAAAACGCCCCTGGAAAGCAAAGCAAGGAGGTGAGTGCATCCTGACGGCAGTGGGGAGCCCGGGGCAGAGAGAGAATGGGGCAGAGCACTGCTGCTGACCTGTGCAGAGCATGCTGGTGGAGGAGGACCTCTTGGCCACCTCGATGTCTCCAGCACCCAGAGCATTCCCCACCTGCACACTGGCAGCTGTGCCAAGCCCCAGGGGGATCTGCAGCCACGGGGGGTAAAGACAGTGGGAGGAGAGACAATGAGCGTCAGGCTTAATTTTGGTCATCTACTCCATGGGAAGGGGAGGCAGGAGCAAGGAGGGACTTGAGCACGGAGAGGGGAGATGTAGAGAATGGAGCTGATTGGAGCTGAGCTTTGGTTGTATCTGAGCTGGGACTGACCCTAGGGAGCCCGATCTGAACCCCAAACCCCCATCATTTACCATGAAGGCAACGACGGACACCTCGTAGATCACAGACTGTGCTGACAGCTCCACGACGCTCAGCAGCCCTGGGGGCAGGAGGTTCAGGTGCTCAGCCCCTGTGATAACCGCAGTGCCCCATCTCACCCTGGCAGCCCTCCCCCAGCTCTGCTGACCTATCAAGAAGCTGCCGATTTCATACGTCCACCACTCGATGCACATCATGAGCATGCTGGGGATGGCCAGGGAGGTGAAGCTGTCCCACTCCAGCAGGCACTCTCTGGACCACCCTATGGAGAGGAGAAGGGATGGAGGTTGGATATTAGGTTGGATAGTAGGAAAAGTTTCTTCTCAGAAAGAGTGGTGATGTGTTGGAATGGGCTGCCCAGGGAGGTGATGGAGTCGCTGTCTCTAGAGGTGTTCAAGAAAAGATGTCACACTGAGTGATACGGTCCAGAACAGTCACAGGCGTGGGTTGGTAGTTGGATGTGATCTTATTGGTCTTTCCAACCTTGAAAATGATTCTATGGAGGAGACGGTCCATCCCGATGGAAGCCAGAATGGCCAAATATCACCCCAGGAGCTATTAGCAGAGCCCCCAGCGCAGCTCTCACGGGCTCCGTGTGACCTCTAGCTGCGAAGCACGCACCTACAAGCTGAGCTGCAATGCTCAGCTCATCCTTCCCGGATCGGAGCACCTGAGGACAACCTCATGCCTACGCCTGCGCTCATCCGGCCGTGGGGCCAAACCCTACAACGCCTCGACAAAGGGCTTCCTTCCTCCCCAGTTAATGGTTACCGTGCTGCGCTCCGCCAACGCCCGCATGCCGGGCTGCCACTGGAGCAGCACAGCGTCCCCAGGCCGAGGTTAATGTTTCCCCTCCAGCATTAACAGAGCTCACTCAAAAGAAGCAGTGGAAGACTGACGAACGCATGCGTAAAGCAGAATCTGGAGGGAGATGCCTTACCTCCCCATGTCTTCACGTGGAGCTTCTTGCCTACAATGTACAGGAACAAGAAAATGGTTTGAGAATACTGAGCGATGGTGTTGGCCCAAGCAGAACCCCTGGAAAGGAAATGAGAAAGGCTGTTGGCATTGTGCTCACATCTCCCCGGGTGTGGGGTGCTGGAGCCTGATGTCCGTGGCAGCACCGGCCGTGGCTGGTGATGTGGTGTCCCCCAAAATGACCTTTTTGTTTCATTTTTCCCCCTGCAGGCATTACTCACACAATTCCCAGGTGGAACACGTAGAGGAAGACAGAGTTGGCGATCACATTGACAACGTTGCCGACGAGCCCGCTCAGCACCACAGGCCACATGATCATCTGCAACAAGGGGTGAACAAGGGCTGCCATCCGCCATGGCTGTGGGAAGACCCCACCAGCCCCCCCCTCCCCGCAGCTTTAACAAGAGAGGAAACTTCTGGCATTGGAGGTATAGCTCCGAGATGGGGACATTGGATGGGACGTCCATTGGGTATAGGGATGGACCTCTCTGGAAGGGCTCTCCGTGGTGTTTTATGGGTGTGGGGTTAGGGGAGCCCTGAGCTGAGAGGAGCCTGGGTGGGCATGGGGTGTGGGACCCACCTGGTTCTGCAGGTACCTGGTCTCCAGGTTATACAGAAATACCGCCTGGAAAGCAAATGGGTGCGTGAGCTGGGGCCAGTGTGCTGGGACAGAGAGGTGCAAAACACATGGCCAGCAGCCAGGGCTTACCGGGAGAGCGGGGACGAATGCCATCACATAGAGCTGGGTTAACCTGGGGGGTACGAGAGGCACGGTCAGCGAGGGACACGGCCACCAGCACCCCACCAAAGCTGGGTCCTCTGGAGACCGCCCAACCTGGAGACTTCGGGGTCCTGGCGGATGAGCAGCAGGAGCTGCTCGATGTTGATGAGCACAGCACAGCAAGGGAAGCAGCAGAGCAGGAGGATGAGGATGGCACGCTGCAGGATCACCCCCACACGCAGCAGGTTTCTGCTGCCATAGGTCTGAGGGCGAGAGCACGGCGTGAGCTCCTGTGCTCCTGGGAAGGGCTCGGTGTTTCCTCTGGAGCTCACTGCTCCCGGTTATGGGATGGCTCGGCAGCACCAGGTGATGCTTGAAACCCCGGTGGGTGGCCCCAGGGCACGTGGCAACGACACCCACCTGCGATATCAAGGTATCACATGCTGAAGACAGACCGTATCCTACAGAGATGGCAGTGACATTTATAACCTGGAAACGGGGATACAAACTGAGAGAAGTGAGTGTTGAATGCTTTTCAGTGAGGAGAAGCGTTCAAAGGAGTCTGAAGCCTCCACTGTCCCCTCTGCCCGCAGGTCTCAGCCCCCCATCCCCATAGCCCAGCCCCACGGCGTGCTCACCGCGATGGCCAGTGTGACGGAGGCCAGCTCAACCTTGCCCAGGTGGCCGCAGAAGATGGAGCTGACCAGGTGTATCAGGAAGATCAGCAGCTGGATCAGGATCTGAGCGTGGGGAGAGGAGATGCCGAGGTTGGAGACGGAGATGGGTGGTGGGGACACCCCCGGGTTAGGGCGCGGTGGGGACAGCAGGGCAGCGTTCGGCGGCCCTCGGCTGCTCCCCTCTCCGGGTCCTTACCAGCGGCCCCGCCAGCACCAGCAGCTTCTTTGCATCCTCCCAGAAGCTGTCTGGGATCAGGCGCTGCATCCAGCTGCGTTTCTGCCCGCGGCCATCAGCTGTCCCCTCGCTGATGCCGTTCTCCTCGGGCCGCTTCATTCTGCCGCTCTGCCAGGAGTGAAACGTTCCCTTTCTCCGCGCTCTGTTAAAGCCGCCGGGTGCCACAACCCCGGCAGGGCGAGCAATGTGTAACCTGGGGGGTGAACTTCAGCCTGCCCGGCTGGGCTGCGTGCGGCCAGCAGCGATGGGCAGGGCAGGGAGCGGGGCTTTGGGCAGCGCAGGTCCCGTGTCCCACTGCGGAGGAGCCCAGGAGCGCAGCGCGAACTGATGGAGGAGCTGAGCCTTCCCAAATCGCCCCTGTGAGCCCTCGTACCCCGCCCTGCTGTGTCCGGTGGGTAAGAGGGTCGTCCTCCTCTTCCAGCAGAGATGGAGCGTCCGTGGGTCCGTCCGCTGCTGGCGGCTGCCTCTGAGTGTTCTGGGCCGTTCTCATCCCAGCGCGGCGTTGGCCAAGACAAACCGGCCCCATTGGCTCCGGCTGTCTGCCCCGCGCGGCGCGGCCGAGTCGGGTTTCAGCAGCGCTGCTCTGCCAGGCCAAATATAGCGCCCTGCCTGGGCCCAGCACAGGGTGCTGGCAATGGCTGGGAGCTGCTGCCCTGGGAGCAGCCCCTGTTCTGCACGGAGCAGATAGTGGCTCCATGCCCGTCCTACTCCTCCTGGGCTGTGGTGCCAAACAACAGTGACTGCAAGCAGGGCACAGCCTGTCGCATCCTCCCACGCCTGGGGACAGCCCACTGAGGCCGTGGTTAATGCCTGCTGTGAGCTCCTCTATGAGCCATGTCACCCACAGGCACCCGGTGCTACGTGCCTTGCGCCGCTGGAGGTGGTGTTTGCAGCTGAGGGCTGAGCACCGTCTGCACGCAGCCTGCAGCATCACTGCGGCCACACCACCACGGGTAGGAGAGCTCACACAGGGCAGGCAGTGCTGATAGCACACGTGGGATCCCCTCGGCAGCACCGCAGGTGGGCACCGCACCACCCTCCCCAGCAGCAGCTGAGGTGCACAAATCCCTGCCTACTTCTGCAGCCTCGAACCCAAAGGCCAGGAGTTCGAGGCCGTGTTTAAGGTTATTCTCAGGAGAATTGGTCATGCACACAAACCAGCACACGCCTCCCCTCGACCAGCTCGGTCGTGCCAATGACCGGGGTCACGTTCACACCCTGTTAACAGCACAACATTTACTCAGAAAACTTTTATTGTATCAAAATCCCACCTTACAAAAGTGCAAAGAAGAGTTGCTCTAGGCTCTGTGCCTGTCATGCAGGGCCGGTGCCCTGGCACAGCAGTCAGCCCTCCTCCAACACAGCGGGCCTTGCACAGCATTGGGCTCCGATATTCTGAGGTGCTGGTGTGCAATGGACCTCTGCCGTTAGCAAATGGTTTGGACAAGTGCTCCCAGCAAGGAGGAAGCAGGACGGCAGCACGAGGTCCCTATCTCCATCCCTGGCCACCCCAGAGGTAGGTGCCAGCCTCCCAAAGCGACATCCCCCAGGCAGTGCTGGAGAAGGGACCAGCTCTGAAGCTCAACCCCTTTAAGAACCATGTGTGTGGGACAAGATATTATAAGCAGAAACGGAGTGAAGTGAACTCTGTAAGGGGCTGAAGGAGAATGACTTCCTGCACCGTCCTCCTGGGGCATCTCCGTGTGCCCTCCTGCACAGTCCCCTGGTGGCACTGCCTCTAGCTGTGGGCTGTCAGGAGCCGGACCAGCACACCCACCAGCAGCACAGCAAGGGCAGCAGCAGCAGCCAGCACCCGGCAGACGATCAGAGCCCTCCATGCCACAGCAGGAGGAACGGGGACATCCGCCGGCTCTTCCTGAGTGATGAGCTGGTGGTCTGGGTGCCTCTCACCTCCTCCCACCATGCAGTCAGGCAGCACCACGGTCTCCACGGTGTCTGTGTCTACAGAGATGTAATCTGTCGCAAGAGAGGTGAGTGCTGGAGGGAAGCTGAGCTGTAAAGCCAGGAGCCCCCATCTGCTCCCCCGTCCAGTCCTGAGGGTCCTCTCCCAAGGCTCAGGTCTGCAGGCATGCTCTGGCTCTCCCCTGGAGCAGCCAGGATGGTGATAAGGGTAATGGGGACCAGCAGCAGACAGTGTGCTCCTTCCAGCTATCGGGGCTGGAAGGACAGCCACCATCTGCCATGGCTGTGAAGGAGAGGAAGGGCTGGGTGGAGGATTTGTGCTTCTATGAGGCGTGGTTACGTACCTATGGCAGATGTTTTGTTAGCAGCTGTGCCATTGGAGTTCACATCTTCCAGCTGTTTTTTCAGACCAGCTCGGACTTGAGCCTAAAAGCACACACAAAAGAGTTGTTCTCAGAGCAGAGATGTGCTGCCCAGCCAAGCAAGCCCGAGCCTCCTCCCTGACCCTCCCAAAGCAAGCATGCTCAGCACCAAACCGCTCCGGCACTACAGAAGAGGACAGATCTGGTATCACTTTAGCTCCCCACAGACAGCTTTACTGCTATCCTGGGGCAAAAACTGGCTTAACACCTACTAAGAGTTACTGCAGGGCAGCACCAGTCTTACCTCTTCTGCAGCTTTCTTCCAATCCATGCGCATGACAAAAGCAGAGAAGGAGAGGGATTGCAAAGAGATGCAGACGATCATCCCTACCCACAGACCTGCCCAGGATGGAAACGAACTTTAGCGAGTGCTGATGGAAACCCCCACTGCTGCCAGACACGGCCCAAATGCCATCCACAGCCAGACCTGCACAGCTGAGCAGGGGATGCACATACCCAGCACTCCCATTTTGGCTGCAAACATCAGCGAGATGCCGATGGGCAAACCGACAGCGTAATAACCGACAGCGTTGGCGATGGCACCCAGCTTCTGCTTCCCCGTGCCCCTCAGCACACCACCACAGGTTGCCTAAGGAAAGCAGGGAGGGAAGAGGGAGGACGTGAGAACTACAGAAGGGTTGTTTTGCAGCAATGCCAAGAGGCACCTGCAAGCACAAGGGGATGCTGAGGTGCTGTGGGTGATGCAAGCTGCTGCTGTGACAGCTTTTTCAGCTTGCTTCTCTGTATCACTGTCATAGATCAAAAAAGAGCTAAAGGCAGCTTTGCACTCTCCGCTGTACCCCCGCTTGCAGAGAGGAACTGCTCCCCGTGCTGGGATACTCACTGCTGCTGCATCAAACAAGTGGAACGGAGCAAAGATGATCATCACTTTGGACACCAACATAACGATCTCCCTGTTGGAAAGATGTACGCACTGGTCAGGGAAAGCAGCACAGTGTGCTCTCAAGGCACTCTGACCCATCTGCAAAGCCTGATCCCAGCCTCTGGGCTGCTCCTGGGCAGGTCGTGTTACCCAGAACAGTAACAAAGCTCCAAAGCAAGCTGCCAACCCACCTGTCGTTGGTGAAGATGTAGCCCACCACATCTTTGAGGGTTCCCAGTAACGTTGCAACCACCACAGCAAAAACTCCTAAAGAGAAGGAAGTAATTGAACCTCAAAGGCTGCACACACTGCTCCTGAGCAGGTCCAGACCTCAGGGGCTTCGTGTGATGGGGACAGGGCTCGGCAGACCTCCAGGTATTACTGCAGAACAGCACAAGGCTGCTGTCCTTACTTTTCCCCTAGATCCTCTTTCCACCACCTGGAGGTGGAAGACAGAATGCTAAATGGTGTTTTAACTACCACAGCCTTCGCACTGGGTTCCTAACGGTGCTCAAGAGCCAGGGCCTCACCCTGCCCAAACAGAGCATCTGACCAAGTGGGCTTGGGCTGCTGGGGGATGGTCACCGGAGGGTGGGGATGGGGATGAGAACTGAACCTGCTGCTGCTAATGCTTTTATTCCCCTCTGCAGGGACCTGGGCTGACCTGCACACAGCACAGCAGTGATGCAGGATGTCTTGGCTTGCACGACGTCCCCCGATCCCAAAGCATTGCCCACTCTGACGCTCACGGCCACGCTGAAGCCCAGAGGCACCTGATTAGCAGCAGATAAAGAAGAGGTGAGTGCCAACAGCCCGCAGCAATTGTCTTCCCCAGTAGGGAACCTGCAGCCGATCCCAGTTTTATGCACCCAGTCCTTACCATGTAGGCTGCAGAGGAGAGCTCGTAGATGACAGACTGAGCACCCAGTTCCACCACACTGAGCAGCCCTGGGAAAGATTCACCACTTTGTTAATTAGGTCAAAATTAGCTGCATTAACTTTTCCTTTGCTGACAAGGAGGCAGTGAGTACAGGGTTCCCATCTAACACATGCAGCAAACTGCAGAACCAACCCCACAATGGGGGCTGCTGGCAGGAGATGCCCAGGGACATGCTCAAGAGACAGCAATCAGAGCAGGCGTGGCTGGAAGGTGCCCTGCTGAGCCACAGAAAGAGAGTTTGGACTCACCTGCCAAGAAGCTCCCAATCTCAAAGGTCCACCACTCAATGCACATCATGAGCATGCTGGGCAGCGCCAGCTGGATGTAGGAGCCCCAGTCCAGGAGGCAGTCTCTGGTCCAACCTGCAGCGTAGAGGTGAAGGAGCATGAGAGCTTTCTCCTCCTCCTCCTTGCTGAATGGGAGCCACGAGGTTATGTGGACACTCTAAAGACAGCATCCCACCACAGAGTGGCTTGGGGCCACAGTGAGGGGCCTGAGGTCACGGCTACAGCCTCTCCCACTGTGAGGAGATGGCAATCCCTTCATCAGACCTACAGCCCGGGTGCTGGTGACAGTGCCAAATCCCCAGGGCCACGCACTGGTCTGTTGAAGGGTTAAGCTCTGAAGAGTACCTCCCCACGTCTGCACGTGGATCTTCTTCCACCACACGAAAAGGAAGAGAAGGATGGCCTGAGTGTACTGAGAAGCAGTGTTGGCCCAGGCTGAGCCCCTGGGGAGAGAAACAGGCAGATTGTAAACAACACCCCCACCCACTTTTCAGCTCCAGCAGACCTGGTGGCAAGCACCTGTCCCTTGCTGCGGATATGGACCAGACCCCCAGCCCCATCCCTGGCCTGATCTTTCCAAGCTGACTGGCTGGGGACAAAGGGTTGCTACACGTGGCACCCAAGATAAACCCCCACAGCCCCAGGCAAACCCCTGCACACAGAGAGAGGCCGTCACCACCTCCGCTCACACTTACACCATGCCCAGCTTCAGTGCATATAGGAAGAAGGCGTTCATGGCCACATTGAGGATGTTGGCTGCAATTCCTGTCACCACCTGAGGCAAAATGATCGCCTGGAAGACAAGCAGAGACTTCAGAGTTTGCTTCTCCAGCACTGCCCGAGATCCCAAGCCTGCAGCCACCACCCCAGCTACCATCCAGCAAACACTGGGAAGACCTTCAGCAGTGTCTGAGGAGAAAGCCGGGAAGGTGGCTCCTGTTTCAGGTAAGATCAGATTGTATTAGACATGCAGAAGGCAGCATGCAGGGCTCAGCAGTTGGTACGGTCAGCTCAGTGCAGAGCTCAGAGGTGGCAGCAGGAGAATGGAGCAACCCAAAGGTGATCCCCACAAGCTCCTCCTGTCCCGCAGAGCCAGCTGGAGGCTGTGGATCACACATTCCTCAGCCCAGCTCTCCCCAGGACAGGATGAACTTAGATCTCCAACCTTATCCATGTTCCTAGCAGCTGGCCCAGAGCCCGGTTACACAATAAATACCTGACTTAGTAAATATCTTGTCTGCAGCTGGTACAGAAACGCCGCCTGCAAGAGTCAGAATTCATGTGGTCAGCACTGCTGTACTACGGTCCAGTGGCCAGCTACAGTTTAACACCCACAGCGAGGTACTTCCCACAGCTCCTGCATGGCTGTCAGGGTGCCACAACACGGCACGCTGCCCACAGTCCCTCCCGTGCCTATGCTTGATTTTAACCTTGGAGAACAGCCTCAGCTTAGAGGAGCTTCTCCAGAGAGGCAGATAACAGCTGGGAGCCCAGCGGCTGCATGCCTGTGAGCTGCAGCCTTTATCACAGAGCTGATTGAGCTCTGCAGCACTCAGTTCCAATGTCCAGAGCTTGTGACTTGTTGTGCAGAGACGTGGCCTGCAGTAAAAGCCTCTGCACACTAATACGAAGGAATGCATGTTTGCTGGTCCAGCAGCTGCTGGCCAGTGTGTGTCCATTAAGGCTTAAGAGGCACATTGTAAAACTCCAAATCGTGCTGCCTTGTGATCCACGGAGCAAGGACCCTTCCTCCTTTCCCCACGTGTTACTGAGGGATGCAGAGCTTCTAAAAGCTTTAGCAGCAACTTACAGGAAGAGCTGGAATAAAGATCATCACGTAGACCTGCGTTAACCTGGGAAGAGAGATGTTTACCCAGTTAATGAGGCAGGAAAGCAAGAGCCAAACCAAGCAGAGTTGTATTTGAGCTCCACAGAGCTTTGACTTCAACACTAGGCAGTAATCCAGGCACAGCCAAACGCCCAATGCAGATGGGCCTGACCAAGGGGTTTCAGGGCCTGGAGAGCTTAGACCTGCTGTGCTGCTGACCAGAGAGGGGTCACATTCAGTCTCACTCTGACCTGGAGACCTTGGGGTCCTGCCGGAGGAGCAGGAGGATCTGCTCAGTGTTGATGAAGATCGCCCAGCAAGGAAAGCAAAACAGCAGCAGGATGAGGATCCCTCGCTGCAGGATGGTGCCCACTTGCTTCAGGTTTTTGCTGCCGTATGTCTACGTGAGGACAGAGGGCCAAAGTAAGAGCTGTGGGGAGCCAAAGGGTCTGGGCAAATGCTCAAGGCTGGGGCTGCAATGTAATTTCCCTTCTTGCTCCCAGCAGTGGCCACCATCAGGCTGGTTGGGTTTAGCCGGCTCTCGGGTGGACTGTGCTTCCCTCTGCTACCCCCCCTCCCCATCTTTTGTGCCCAAAACCACGCTGCACGGGAGGTGAGACGCTGCCAACCCAACCCCAGCAGTAACAAGGAAAGGGGAGCTGCCACCAACCTGGGACATGAGCGTGTCACATGCCGAGGCCAGGCCAGAACCAACGGAGATGCCGATCACATTGATGACCTGGAGGAGACGCTCGGGTAAGTGAGCATCACAGGGAACGTGGCCCAAAGCACCGCGTCCCTCCCAGCTGGGAAGGGAGACCGTCCTGCTGTGAGTTTTTTGGGAAGCTTCCAGACTTCCTCTGTTTTTCACAATAACAACGTTCATATTACCTGAACGGTCTGTTCCCTGTTACGGATGTGAAAAGGAACATCCAGCCAGGGATGAACGGCCGAAGGACTACAGACAGTGCAGCTCCCCACTGCACACACACAGCTCGGTCTGCCCAGCTGCTGGCCTTGCACAGCCGCTGCTGCTCAGCTCACATCTCCTGCCTCTGCCCAGGGCAAAGGAAGAACAGCTTGGTGGATGCAATCTCCGTGTTGCATCAGGCTGTGCGCAAGGAATCCTCAGATAAGCATTCCTCCGGGGCTTTTCTTTTTCCCCTTCTTCTTTTCTATTCCCCTTTTGCAATGTCTCACCATTGTCGTGTTTCAAATCAGAGGATAAGCAGAGCAATACTTACAGACACGGCCAGCGTCACAGCATCGAGCTCAGCCTTCCCCAGATGGCCGCAGAATATAGAGCTGACCACGCTGATCAGGAACCCCAGCAGCTGGGCTACAAACTAGAATGGGAAGAGGAGATGGAGAAGTGAGCGCCGTTGGGACAGAGGAGCACCGCCCTTCCCCAGCAGCCGGGCCATGGCTGGCTGGGTTTGAACCAACTGCAAGCTTCCCCCAGGTTGCTGCAGGCTTTGTCCTCAAACCCCAGTGGTACTTTGGTGGTACAGAGCCAATCTGCCAGGTGTCCTTGTTTAGCTGAGGTTTAATGGCTCCCCTGGAAAGCCTCTTTTCCACCAGGACAGCTGAGTGGAGAAGGAAAATGAAGACTCCCAATGCTTTTTTTTGCACTTCCATGCAGCCGGGGAAAGCTCAGCTCCCCAAAACAGTGTCCTCTCCTCCAAGTCTGGCCTGCACCTTCCTCTCAACCAAGGGTTGGTGATACTGTCACAGACAGTGAGCTCAGGACCTCATTTTCTTTGGCAAGAGGTCAATTCCAATGCAGCATGGAACTGCTGGAGGAGGATGGTGAGAGCAAAAGACCCCATGGCAGTTGGGTACGGCTGGGGGGGCCGTGCCCGGGGGCTGCTCACACTCCTGTCTCCCTTGCAGGCTCCAGAGCTGCTGAACAACTGGCTCCTGGGAGGTCTGAGGAAGAACCACCAAACCTCCCACCGCTGCCTGCAGATGTTGCATCGTCTCAGGCCTCAACACGTCCAAGCAGCTGTGAGTAACCCCTGCAGGAGAGCTCTGCACCTCTGTGACTGCTCCAGCGCAGGGCTGGACACGAAAAGCACACGAACTCATGAGAGCTACACCTGGCAAACAGCACCAGGTTTGGTTTGAGGTCCTCTGTGCCCACCAAGCAGGGGATGGAAGCGTTGAGGGGCTGACGGGCACCGCTACAGGAACAGAAACCGCCGAGACTTCCTCCGCTGCACCGTCGCATTGGGGCCACGTGAGTGTCAGTGAGGACATCTGAGGTGCTCCGCTCGGTCCCCGTCTCCCAGGAGGGACGGAGGGCTCAGGACGCACAGCATTGGCTTAGATGGATTTTCAGCCCAAACCAGCAGGAAGGCCCGGGCTCCCAACGCACCGCCGGCGGAGGGAGACGGCCGGGAGGGAAGGAACGTGCCGCGCTGGGTGATGGCGAAGGGATGAGCCCCGTCCGTGCTGGCAGGCAGGTGCGGGCGGCACCGAAGCGGCTCAGAGCAGCGGAAAAGCTCCGCGGAAAGCTCCGTTCGTTCAGCCCCCCCCACCCCGCGCCCCGCGCCGCTCCCCGCCCCGCAGCCCCGCAGTCCCGGCTCTCACCACCGGCCCCGCCAGCCGGGCCAACTCCCCGCTCTCCCGCCGGACCCCCGCGGGCAGGAGGCGCCGCGCAGCCCGCAGGCACCGCGCCGTCAGCCCGCCCGTCTCCGCCATGGGGCCGCACCGCCGCTCCGCCGGGGCCGCCCGTCCGCCCTATGGGCACGGCCTCCCCGCCCCCGGGCCGTGGGGCTGCCGGCTGGGGGCGGTGCGGGTCGGCACGGAGCGGGGAGCGGGGCTTGGGGCCCGGCAGCACGCTGAGACATCTCCTCCCCCCCACCACACTCACGTGTAGGCGGAGTCAGAGCCCAGAGGGGCTTATGGGGGGGTACGGAGAACCCTACGTGAGGATCCCCGTGTCTGTGCCCCCCCTCCCACACGAAGGAGGATGTGGGTTTGGTGGTCAAGGTTTGCCCATCGAAGACAAAGGGATTTCTCAGCACGTGCTCCAGGATGTCTCCCCTGCCATCAGCACCCTATGGATTCCCCACCAATAGGGGCACCTGGGGCTTGTCATAGAATCACAGAGCCGTTCAGATTGGAGAAGAAGACCTCTAAGAGCCCTAATTCCACCCCCAGCACCACCATACCCACTGACCACCTCTCTCAGTGCCACATCCCCACGGTTCCTGAGCACGTCCAGGGACACCCCCACCTCCCTGGGCAGCTGTGCCACCACCTGACCACTCTTGCAGAGAAGAAATGTTTGCCACCATCCAACCCTGAGCATCCCTCGGCACAACGTAGGGCCATCACCTCTCATCCCCTGAACCGGGGATCCCCCACCCACCTGGCTGGTGCTGCCAATGGTGGGACCACACCTGGGCTGGGGTGCCCAGAAAGGACCATACTTTGGATGGGAGCTCAGGTTGTTATGTGGGAGATGTGGAGTCACCACCATCCCTGGTGGTTTTCAAGAGCAGTGGAGATGTGGGAGCTTAGTGGGCACCGTGTGGATGGGTTGATGGTTAGACTGGATGATCTTTTCCAACCTTAATGATTCTATGCTCCTACAGAGGTGAAATTCTGCCTATGTACGTGCAGGTGCTTGGAACCAAGCAGCTGTCCCCAAATCTAGTTCCAACATATGGAAAATTACAGTGGAAAGGGAGGATTGCTTATACCTATAAGCCGTAGCTGCTTATACCTTGTCTCAGTGACCTGCAGCTGTGATGTCAGCTCCCAGAAATGTAAAGCCTCGTTAATGTTTCACCTTCCCCTTTGCTCCTTTGGCTCAGGTGTGACATCACACAGTGCTGTGCAGCAGTGGTGAATCATAGCCTCCAGGACTTCATGTGCCATGAAGAAATGTGGGCACCGCAGGTCGCCAGGGTGTCTGATCCCACTGCGAGCTGATCCTGGAGACTGCAGGAGTCTGTGCTGCCTGCAACCATGAGCCTTTTGGGCAGCTGTGAAGAAATAGAAGTTGTCAGCAGTGAATGATGAGAGTCCCTCCTGGCAGTCACAATTCCACTGCCTGATGGACGGAGGGGTCCTGTGGCGCCTGGAGGGGACAGATAAGGCTCTGGTGGTGCCGTTCAGTCCTCAACAAACTGAGTGTGTGGGTCGCTATGATGTTTGCTGTGATCCTGATGGGACAAAAGAAATCCCGTGCTGGCAAAGGGAACCAACAGAAACCTGGGGAAAAGGTCTGGGAAAAGGATAAAGCCTCACTTCTTCACGTTCAGAGGGGACCTACAGTTGTTGGGCGAGATGACCTTGGAGGTCTTTTCCAATGTTAGTGGTTCTTTGCAGTGGAACCTGAGGGCTCTGGGCTAATGGAGAGCCAAACACGCATAGAGGGGCTGTGATGAGGCTGAGCCTCGTGCCAGCGTGTTTGCTCCATCCCTTTCCATAGCAGGGACACGGACGGTGCCAGCTGCCCCACTGTATTTGTGGGGCCCATCTGCTGGAGCCCCAGCCAGATGGTGAGGGTCAAAGGTAGGCTGGCCTCGAACCCGGCTCCCCCAGCAGCCCGGATGTGTTGCAATAACAGAGAGAAGAATTCAAAGGGTCAAATTCCTCCGGAGTGTAACGTCACTGAATGTGAGCAGCTCAGACGTCCAGCGATGCGCTCAGGCAGTCCGGTACCTTAACAGGGACACGTTTAAGGGGATCAATGTGTGACTGGTGAGGAATGAGCTGGAGCACACAGCTGGGCTGCCCCGCGTGAGCTGCTTCCAACAGCCGGGACCTTCTCAGCCACGCTGATGTAAACCCACTGCGCAGAAGATTCCCAGCAGCGGGCCTTTCCTCTGCAGGTTTCCAGCGGAGTTTTCCTTCGCAGAGTTTTCTCCAGATATGTACGTCCATGTTCTGAAACTCAGCCAACATCCTGCTACCAAAACAAACCCCACAACTGCGCCGTGCCTGGAACCACTACGACTAAGAGCTGCCATATAAGAAGGAAGTCAGAACACAGCGGGTTGGTGTCAGACACTCATCTGTCTGAAGAAAGCCCCTTTCTTTTAAGGGACCTTGCTTGTTGCTGGCTGATGCCCAGATACTGTGGAGAATCCACTCCCCCCCAGAGTTCAAAATACAGCCAGATGAGAAACTAAAGAGCCTTTTTGCAATGAAATTGAGCTTTATTTAAGCATCATAGCCTATGAGTGCGTGGTCAGAGCTGCTGGCTGGCCACGGATGGATGGAGCACACAGGGTTGGGACTGCTGTAAGGGGACGTCCCAGGGCAGCCAGCTTCAAACAGCTCTTCGCATGTAACCGTCTGACTGCTGAGAAAGATGCTGTTTGTATATATATATATTTAGCAAAACATGCTAATGATTTTAGGCTACAGTGACCCCAGCTGCAGGGCAGCCTCTCTATTGGGTACACAAGGAGAGGTTTTCTGTTAAAACTCACACGAGCGTTCTCATGTTTCCCCATGTACCCAGCACTGGTGAGGCTGCACCTTGAGTGTGCGTTCACTACAAGAAAGACATGGAGGCCCTGGGATGCTTCCAGAGAAGGGCAGCAGAGCTGTGAAGGGTCCGGAGCACAAGGCTTATGGGGACCCTGGAGCATAAGGCTTATGGGGGACCCTGGAGCATGGCTGAGGGAGCTGGGATTGTTCGATGTGGAGGAGAGGAGGCTCGGGGGAGCCCTCATTGCTCACTACAGCTCCCTGAGAGGAGGCTGCGGTGAGGTGGGGGTCCTCTGCTCGCAGGTAACAGCAATGGGGTGAGAGGGGATGGCCTCGCGTTGCGCCAGGGGAGGTGCAGGTTGGACGTAGACACTCGAAGTTCATCCTGCAGGTCGCCCGGCTTCTTCGGACCCGGGTGGATTGGGGTTCCGCTGCTGCTTGCGCTGCCAGCTATTGATTAACGGTCAGAGCATCCACAACGCAGTGCCCGCTAAGGGGGAGGGATGGAGGACCCGGCCGCAGTTCCGCCCGCAGCCGCGCGGTGGCGCCAGAGGACCGAGCAGTGCGCTCCGTGCGGGGCGGGGGGGGTCGGGCGGTGGCAGCGGGGTCCCCTCCGCAGGGTTTCACCGTCCGACACCGCTTTGGGACCCGTCGGCTTCACCTTCCCTTGCGCCACGCGTTCCGTGTTTCCTCTCTTGGGGAAAAGACCCCCAAAAGCACCGACTGTGGGGAAACCAACCGAGGTCACCGCAAAGATTTGAACCTCCAATACATTCGTGCCTCCTCGGGGTGATACCCCCCCCCGCCCTATGGGGCTGCAGGTGGGCTGCCAGCCCTTTCCTCCTTTGCTCTGGCTGCTCTTTAACAGCAAGAAACGCTCTTTAGTTGCTCCGTGTCTCTTCTACCCGGCTCACCGAGTGCAGGTCAGGCCCGTTGGCTGCAGCCGTAACTTCTGCAGCGGAGTCTTCATAGTGCTACACAGGTTCATTGAGTTCAGGGCCACCGGCTCAAAACCCGCTCCCCTGCCCTAATGAGCCCCGGCACTTAATTAATGTAGATAAGGCAGGACAAATAAAAACAAGGCAAAACTCCTCCGGCTTTGAAGCACCCCGAGGGAGCGGGTCTTGGCACGGGAAAAGACAGATCGTAATGCTGTAATAACAAGGGTAATTAATTGTATTTATTAAAGCATCCCTTGATGGTTCCGGATGCTCCGCAGTTTGAAGCACCATAACAGGGGCCCAATGAGGAAGCGCTGCAGGGAGCGGTGTCTGCGCTGCGGCCATTGGGAGCGGGGCCGTCCCAGGAAAGCGAATGGACGGGGGTGAATGGGGGTGGACGGGGTAAGGGGCCTGGCCAGGAGGGCACGTTCGGGTCGTGAGGAGCAAATCTGATCTGGATCCTGGTCTGTGTGCCACGGCCCAGGCGTTACTTCGTCTCTGCACCGCAGCCAGCTGGAATAAAGACCGTGAAAGCCCTCTGAGGCCATCCGGTCCAACAGTGCCCCACCACCCATGTGCCCGCCAACCCCATCCCTGAGCTCCCCATCTCCGTGCTCCTGGAACACCCCCGGGCACGGGGGCTCTCCCAGCTCTCTGGGCAGCCTCTGCCACCGCTGCTTCGGAGGAGAAACGTCTCCTAATGCCCAACCAGGTGTCGGACGGCGAAACCCTTCTCCTCCACGCAGCCTTCCAGCCGCTCCGCCCCACCCACGGGGCCGTCACTGCCGTCCGACACCCGGGAGGACGGCGCTCTGACCGCGGTGCTCCGTTGGAAGCGCGGCCCGGCAGCGGCTGCGGCCCATCGATCCGCGCCCTTCAGGATTCCCATTCGGGTCTGTCGCTCCGCCGTGGGTTGGGGCTACACCGCAATCCGTGTCGCCTTTTGGAAAACAAAGAGCACTTTCCAGGCTTCCGAAACCTCTCCCCGTCCGCTCGGAGACCCCGGGCCGAGCGCGGCCCGCCCTGACCCCCAGCGCCACCCCACAGCCCCCCCCGGGGGTCGGGCCGGGCGCTGAGCGGGGGCCGGGCCGGGCCGGGCGCGGGGGCGGGCGCGGGCCTGGCCGCACAACAGCGCCCCCTGGCGGGCCGGGCGGGGCGGAGCGGAGCGGAGCGGCGCAGAGCGGGATCGGGGAGCGGAGCGGAGCGGCGCGGGATGGCGGGCGCCCTGACGGAGGTGCTGGGCGAGGTGCTGGTGGCGGCGGACGGCGAGGAGGTGGCGGTGTCGGCGCTGGCCGCCCGCGGGGTCTCGTTGGTGGGGCTGTACTTCGGCTGCAGCCTCAGCGGCCCCTGCGCGCAGCTCGGCGCCAGCTTGGCCGCCTTCTACGGGCGCTTCAGGGGGGAGGCGGCGGCGGCCGGAGCTCAGCGCCTCGAGATCGTCTTCGTGTCGGCGGAGCAGGAGCAGCAGCAGTGGCAGGAGGCCGTGCGGGCCATGCCTTGGCTGGCGCTGCCCTTCGCCGAGAAACACCGCAAGGTGAGAACCGGAGCCGGGAGGCGGCACCGGGGGGGGGGGTGGGGGGCTTTGTCCGGGGGGCGGCGGGGCCGGAACGGCGCGCTGAGGGGGAGCGGAGCTTCCGGAAAGTTCTGCGCCCCCGGGGGTGGGCGGTGGGGTCCGGGCGTGGAGCTCCGCGGGGAGGGGCGGGGGGGGTCTTTGGTTCCCGTGGGCTGTAGGGGGGGTGTCGGGGGGCTGGGGGGGTTGGAGCCGGGCGGGGGTCGCTGGTGGAGGTGTCGGACCGATGTCGGCGGCGGTGTTGGCGTAGCGGGTGGTATCTGCGGGGCGCTCCGAGTTACAGCCCCTCATCTGCGGCGCGTCGGCTGAAAGGCGGAGAAATGGCAGGCAGAAAATGGTCTGTAAAGCACGCAGAGCCCGGGCTGCGAGGGAGGGAGCGGAGTGTCACATTCGACGGCTTTGGTATTTAAAAAAAAAATACAACCCACCAAAACAACAACAACAACAACAAAGTCTTTACAAATCTCATCTTCCCCCGAAAGCCATCGGGCGGTAATGAGAAAGATGGAGCCCCGCCGTGTCGTTTCTGAGCGCCGTGCCGGAGCGTAACTGCAGCTCCGAGTGCTGCGGGCAATGGGAGCTTCAGCCCGGAGCTGTGGGGCTGAGCCCTGCAAGGTGCAGCTGTGCCGGGGCATCCCTGGGGCACGGGAGGCTCCTCCATCCCAAACGGGCTCTGAGCGCTCTGTCTGCATCAGCACGGGCGTCTTTCAGACGTTGGCTGCCATCCGGGCTCGCTGTTGGGTGTCCCCTATCCTGAGAAGCGTCGGTGGTGGCATTTCAGCCCGTTCCCCT
Source organism: Gallus gallus (assembly GCF_016699485.2). Classification (NCBI taxonomy): domain Eukaryota; kingdom Metazoa; phylum Chordata; class Aves; order Galliformes; family Phasianidae; genus Gallus; species Gallus gallus. Next base: position 7,358,743 of record NC_052550.1, read on the forward strand.
CCCTGCAGGGTGGTGTTCGGGTGCTGCACTGAAGGCTGTGGTTTCCCCTGCGAGGCAGAGCGCTGCTGTGTGAGCCCTGGGGTTGGTTTGTTCAATGAGGATCTCGCTTCGTCCCTCGGAGGAATTGCATCCTAACGCTGCTGTCTTTAAAGCCAAAGACCCTCAGTGCAGGGCACGGAAGGGTTGTGGTTCCAATGAGAAGCTGGCAGTTTCCCTGCAGAACACTGCAGATTGTGTGGATGGGGGACTTTCTGCCTGCCATGTTTGCTTCAAAGGTTCCACTGCAACAGAGTTAAACTGTTGGGGTGTAGTTAAAGCTGAAGGTGGCATTCATTTCATATTCTGGTCAGTGCTTCCATCTATCAGATTGCGAGAAGACACGAAATTAAAAGATTATAGGGTCTTAAATTCTTATTCCAAGAAGCCCTGAGTTAAATTCAGTATTATTTTTGTGCAGTGTAAAGCAGTCGAAGCTTGTGCTGTATATTTTCAGAACTAAGCAGATGTGATGTGGCTTTGGAGGAAGTTTAATCTGCGGATAACAGAGAACCTATTTGTAAGTTATAAGGGCAATTATGGCAGGATATCAGATTTCTAAACAGGAGATTTATAATCTGGAGCTCAGGCAGCTCCGCGTCTCCTGGTATAATGGGCTGGTTTTTAAATGGGCAGGCTAACGACCCTGCTGTCCAGAAAAGCACAACCTTTCTATTTTTCAGATAGGTGCCAGCAGGAGCCGGGCTGTGCAGCATATGTTCAGTACCTTGCAGGCTTGGTTTGCTTGGAAACAAAAGCATCAGAAACAATGCAGACCGTCTTCTTGAGTTATGGCTCTTTTGCTCTGGAAGCTCATTTTAAGGTCGATGTGAGGCAAGCCCTGGAGAGTTATATAGTTTTAATGGCAAAAAGGCATCGTGTAGATACAGAACAGGGCTGAGAGAGAGGGAGGGAGAGATGTGGGGGGTTTGGGCAGGGAGCTGAACCTCGTCCCTGAGCGCTCAGCCGCAGTGCATTGCCCAGCCTGGAGGGCTGGGAGAACCACTGTGTGTTGGTTGGTTGGAGGCTGTGACAGCATTGGGTGGAGAGGAGTTGTTGTCCATATTGCTGCTGCTTGGAATGATTGAGCATCGCGGCGTTACGGTCCTGGCTTCCTGCTTGTCAGACTGCTGGGATGTTTATCAGCGCACGCCTTGCCTTTCTCTGGTGAGCGTTTGTGGCTCTGGGCAGCCTGGGCTGGTGGTTGGAGACCCTGCACGTAGCAGGGGGTTGAAACTGGATGAGCACTGAGGTCCTTTTCAACCCAGGCCGTTCTGTGATTCTATAATACTCTGTGTTGTTTTTTCTCTTTCCATTTCTTCCTCTTCCAAGCTCAGGCTCTGCACGCAGATAGGGCTGAAGGACCAGCTTCCTTTCGGGGCTGGCAGTAAGATTCCCACAGTCCTCAGAGGAAAACATGTTGCTCCCATGGCGATTGGAGCAGGCAGGATGGGCTGTCAAAGGAAACAGCCACTCCTCATGGAATTCCTCACTAACTCAATAATGCCAGGCTGCAGATAGCAGAGGGCGGAACGGTCCGCAGCGACCGGTTGAATTGGGGTAAGTTCAGCATCCAGCAATTTCTGTCTCCAAACGAGCAATAAAAGAGAGCAGCAGAAGTCAGCAAAACACGTGGACGTGGGGAAAGCCTTTGATTAATGAGGAGGATGGCACCGTGCCTCTGTCTGAGCCGCAGACAGCCATGTTGGTGGCTTTTTTCAAGAGCACCGAATGAGATCGGAGGCCTCGGGCTCTTTGTGCACATCCCTCAATGAGGCCGTTCGTGTCTGGCTTTGGGGGCAGAAAGGCAGCTGTTGGTAATTGATTTGTCCTCTGGTAGTGCCCGGAGTTGCTGAGCAGAGCACGAGAGAGAGATGTCGATCCGTGCTTTTGTTTTTGTCGGGGGTTTTGGTTTAACATCACCCTGTTGTTATCTGCTCGCATGAACAGCAGCTCAAGTTTTGGAGGATTGGTTTAATGATGGCAGTAATTGCTGACTGCTGTCCCAACTCGGTCATGTCAGCAGCCCTATCTGCCTACGTGCCTTGGATCAGGATGGGATGGGATGGGATGGGACGGGGCAGCAGCCCCACCAGCTCCTGAGACCATCTCCAGGGTCCCCCGAGCTCCTGTCCTGTGGGGTGAATTTAGGAGCTCGTGGGATGTTTATGGCACAGAGCCTTCTGCAGGAGCGTGCCATGGATATCAGGGAAAAGAAAGAGTGGTGCTGCAGGGGCACAGCTGCCCTGGGAGCTGAGGGAGTTCTGAGCCTGGAGGTGCTCAGCAGCAGCAGCGAGGGATGTGGTCACGGTGGGCACAGTGAGGTGGGTTGGGGTTGGACGTGGGGATCTCAGAGGTCTCTTCCAACCTGAGTGATTCTGTCCCCCCCAGCTGTGCCTTTTCTTAGTGGTTTTTGCTACCAAACCGCCCTGTTTTGGTGTCAGATAGGTGCTGTCACACATCCCTACGTACAGAAGTGTGGCAGAAGGGTCAGTACGATGGAGGAGAAATAGTGCTGCTGGGTCTGCACTGAATCCCCAAATATCCTGAGCTGGAAGAGACCGCCAAGGGACCATCACAGATCATCTCTGGGAGAGAAGCACTGCGTTTTTGCTGCTGTTTATTTACCCTTGCTTTTGTTTTTATTCGTTACTTATTTGGCACGGTCATCTCTCTCTCTCTTTTCAATCCTTACTATACTGTCTTGGTGCAGCCATTCTGAGCACAGCGGTGTCTGTTCTGTGCTCTGCCTCCCAGTCTCTGTTTTCTTTCCACTGTATTTCTGCATCTGCTTGCATGTTGCCCATATGCCTCCTGGGAAGGCAGATCTGCTGCCAGTGGGGCTGAAAAAGTTCTCTTCTGGTTTTCAATAAATGCAGAGCACATCTATTACATTTCTGTGATTGCTCTGTGAAGTCTCTGAAAACAATTTGAAGCTCTTTTCTGTCATGCTGGTAAATATGTTTTGCTTGGTTTTCCTTTATCCTAAGGCTGGATTTGTGTATGCCGGTCTGTGTGTTATCTCCCACACTAATAGAAAACGTGAGGTCTGTGCACAGAGAGGTGTGTGGTCTTTCTCTGTCTGAGAGAAAAACCTCTTCTCTGTTTTGCCCTAAGGAGGTGGAAGGAGCTGGCTCTTCCTTTTGGATGCTGTTTTTGGGGCTGGTCAAATGCAGTGGGTGAACCTGAGTGGACAGGCGTGGGAGGGCATCCCTCTGCACTGGGAGTGCATCTCCATTGCTGCGGATAAAAGGTTGGTCGTGAGATGGATGGCTGGAACGTGACCAACATCTCGTGAAGTCTTTTGCAGCACGTACCCATTCCTCTTTATTATTAATAGTTATCTTTAATGCTTTTTGCCCCGTGTGCCCAAGAAAAAGGTTTTTTCTTTCTCTCTCTGCTTAAGAAGACCTCCAGCTCTGCTAATGAGACCACACTGAGAATGATTCAGGATGCACTGCAGCACCCACTGGGCTGATGGCCTCTCTGTGAGCCGGCTGCAGCCATCGAGGTGGAAATGCCATTACATTACACTGTCTGCTTGTTTTATGGGGGCGTGGGGAGGCTCCAACCTCTGCACCCAGCTTACATATACCCCAGTTTTCAGGGGCTTTCCTCTTTGCAGTCACCATCTGCTGAGGTCTGGGAGGCAAAGTGGTCGGCACAGATGTGGGATTTGTCTGACAGGAGATTTGGTAAATCACTTGAAGCAGCTTTTGAGTTTCATCATATAAAAATATCGAGTTAATAACTTTCAGCTGTATCCCTGACTTTGTGTTTTCGGGGTGGGAATGTGTATGAAATCGTTGGCTCGCAGAGACACAGATTTGAAAAATATGGACTTCTCATGACATCAGGCTATTGAGTAAAAGCAAGGCGTTAGCAGCACCAACTGATTCTTTGCTTTGAAACTCGCTGGTTCTGGAGCACGGCAATGGGAGATCTATGAGAGCAGCAGCAAGAAGCCCATGTGCTGTTTTTCATTGTGGCATCTTAATCCAGATGTTGAAATGAAAATGTTCATTTAAAAATGCAAGCCTGACCGTTCTGTTTGTTGCTTCCAGGTTGCAGCGCTAAGCAGGGCAGCTTTATTCTTTAAACCAAGCAGCACAGTTCCAGCAGTGCATGGTTTTACTGCTTTCCAGGAGAAGGTGCAGAATTAAGATCAGTTCTGAGAAGTACAGCGGTGAACTTTAACTATGACTCAGGAATGGCCATTCAGTATTTCCACACGGTGAGGGCAGCACCAAAGCCGAAACGTTCTCTAATTCTCGTTGATGATGCTTTTCCAAATTAATTCTGAGCGTGTTTCAGGCAGCTTTGCAGCTCTGCACCGACCCTCTGTGCAGCTCACAGTGGTGCAAAGCCCCCGAGCTTGCAGTGGGATCCCAGCCAGCGTTCACAGGCTGTGGATAAAATCCAGGCCCTGCAATACTTCTGCTGACGTCCTTGGAGGTTGGGTTTTGCCATACATCCAAAATGTGGCTGCCTGAGCACTCACCCAGGGGAAAATCCGTGTTGTGCGTGTCTCGCTGATGCGTCATCTGCTGTGTTGTTTATTGCATCCTTCAGTGATAAGCGCAGACAGTCGAGGCACTGCTCTGAGAGCCCTTGGGCATCGTTCCATAGACGTCAGGGGTCTCTGGATAAGGCCCACGCTCTGCTCAGATCCTCCCAGCTCTGCTGTTGTGCAGCTGGGTCTCGTGCTGGCATTTCCTTTGGGTTGTGACCCATCCCCACCGCCCTGGGCTTTTCAAGCAGCACGATAACATTTAGGTTGGAAATGCTCATTTTTCAATAGTGAAAACACTCCCTTTGTACCATCACCTGTAGCTTTGTAAAGGTACTTCCTAGTGCTGTAGAAGGTCGGCGTGAAGTGTTCGTTGTTAGCAGATAAAAGTTTTGAGAGTGTCGAGGGATTTGGGGAGTTTTTTGATCCTTTCTCATGGACATATTTGTAATGTTTCAAAGCAGCTCATGGTGAGGTTAGCTCATGCTGGCCAGGATAAGGTTTCACTTCTGTGTTTTGCATTCTTGCTTTTTCAGCAACGTTCCCAGCATAGAAGTTGGGGTATGGTTTTAATCTAAGTATAGTCAGAAGATACTGCACTGCACGGTGAGCAGAGCAGCCCTGCTCCCCAGCAAGGCACATTGAGCAGAGCCATCGTGTGCTCTGCATGGTGCTGGCAGATGGAGGGGTGCAGGTGAAGCGGGGTGCTGCTGGGGCTGCAGTGCACCCAGCTGAGCCCAGGAGAGCAATTGTGGGCAGCATCTGCGTGCTGAGAAGCTGCTTGCTGTGCTGGTCTTGTGGGTTGCTTCCTCCTCCTTTTTTCTCTTTCCCCTCCCATTTTTATCAGGGAAACAAGTTCCAAGCAAAATATTCCAAAGTGACACTTAATTACTCTTTAAAATGCAACTATTTGTCTTATCAGCCATGTGGATTTCTGTTTGCTGCTTTGATTTGACAGTCGGTAGTTTGTCATTTTTAAAAAGCTTACACACTCCAGGAATCTGTGATTTTTATGCTTTTGAAAGGGGAGATGTTGAATTAACTGCAGCTTTGAACTATTCATGGATAATTTCAGGCCCCCTGCTTTCAGCAACTAACAAGCTGACTCCTGAGCTTTCAGGCTGGGTTGAATACTGAATAATCATGACTTTGTAGCTGTATGTGTTCTTTAAACCAGTTCCATAACACATCACAGCGTAGCACGCCGTGCTTGCGACGCTCTCTAGACAGATCACTTTGTGCTGATGCCATCTCCATGCACTCACAATTAGGGAAGGGAAGAGCAACGCAAACATGGGGAGGGTGTTTGGATTCCTTGCGACTTGTGCTTTGTATACATTAATTTCCTTTCGTTTCCTCCCCGCCCCCCATGCGAATGCAAATGTTTTATTTTAACTTTCAGCAGGGGACATCTGATTTGTTTGAATTCCAGCCATGCCATGCAGCCCTGCTATGGGATGTGCTTTATCACAGCCATTTCAGAGATGAGCAGCTGCAGTCGTAGGCACTTGAGGGACCTGTCCAAGTCCACAAAAAGCCAATCTGTGCTGCTGTGACTTTTAACCCCCCCCACCTTGGCGAGGCTGTATTTCGAATAGGCAACGCGATCAAAAGGCACGGAGAGATGAACAGCCCAGAGAAGTCATACAGGAAATCCATTCCAAAGCCGGGCATTTGATCTGGATGCATTCCAGCCTTGTGCCTTCAGCCCAGCATCGTCCCCTTCCCTTGGTTCCCTTTCAGAGGAGCTGGGGGCTCTGTCCCATTGGGCTGCAGCAGTGCTGGGAATGGCACGAGGAGTTGATGAGTAAGCAAAAAGCCCAGTAGAGTAGCTCTCCTTCCCACTAGAGAATTTATACAAGTATCCAGATGAAAGCACTGAGCATCTTGTGCATATGTTCCGCTGTACAGCTCAGCAGATCATCATCTTAAGTTTTCTGAAGAAAATGTAGTGTCTTGTTGTTTGGCTTTAGAGTACGCGGAATTAATGGAAGGGTGGAACTAAACAGATGCAGGAATGTTTTCAGCATATTCTCACGCCTGACTTTCAACACGACGAACAATTGAAATCAACAATTAATACGTAAAGAATTTGTGGTCTTTACTTAGTTTGACTGCCTGCCTGCTGCTGTTGCGTCATGGCATCGGCCGAAATGTTGCAATATGATCACCCTCTGCCCGGAGCACAGCAAGCCCTTCTGCTCTCAAAACAAAGACCAGAGAGCTCTGAGGATGCTCCTGCTCACCGTGCTGGCATGGGGAGAACCTGGTCTGTGGAATGAAGTCCCAAGTGCTGCACTTCAGGTGAGCTGTGTCATTGTCACTGCAGGGCGATGAGCGGTGCCAGCCCATGGGAACACCAGTGTGGAGCCCTTGCACTGGAAGAGGAAACTCAAGGCAAAGCAGATCTTGCAGTGCTTGCTCAAAGCCCACACAGTCCTTGGAAGGAGGAATGCAGCAGGGTGAGCAGAGCCAGAGACCTCCTGTGCTGCCTGGGGCAAGGGCAGAGACGAGTTTCCTAGCCAAAGCAGTGCAGCAGGAGGGCAGTTTGTGAGGCTGGGCTGTGTGATTTCCACCCTTGCAGGGCTTGTGCTGTCCAACCAACCAAGGGGAGAGAGTTCAGAGTCCTCTGGAAGCGTTTTGTCCATCTTTACAACTGTGGCTAAATGAAATCTGGCTTTAAAATGTGTTAATGGAGGAACGGTGCAAAAGTCTCTCGTTCAAATCAGTTTGCCAAAGTTACCAGCTTTCCATTTTGTGGCTGAGGTATTAAAAAGAACTATCTGGTGGCATCCAGGGATGCCCAGGTGTGCTGGCTGGGGACAGCTCAGAGTGACCCCATAGGGTGCTGAGAAAGGAGCCTTGTTTTATGTCTCAGTGCAAGGATTCAGGAATCTGGGTGAGAATTAGGTAATATTTGCAGAAGAGAGCAGAGTACAACTGGAACTAATTGCAACTGTGAGCGAGCTGCTGAGAGAAATTCTACTTCTCCCATGTTCCCAAGAGACTTCCACTGGAGAGATGAAGTCATCGCCATTACTTCATGAGCGTGAACTCAGGATGCTGACAAATGAGCCCTGGTGATCAGTGCCTGACCAGTCGGAGAGAGCGTTGCCCCTGGCTTCTCCCCCTGCCTCTGCTTGGAGGCTGCTGCCCTCGGCACAGGGCTGGCAGGAGCATGGGCTGACGCCCACGGCACGCTAATTCCCAGCTCAGCATATTCTTCTGAGCTGTCAGTGCTTTGTCAGGCGTGCCAGCTCTCAACCGGGCAGCTTCAGAGCCAAGTCGGGGTAGCTTCCAGAGATCGTACAAGGCAGACGGAGCCTTGGGGAGATGGGTGGGCAGGCAGGCAGGCATGAGCAGCTCTCCTTGTAATTGCCTGAGTGCAACTTGCCAGAACATCTCCTTCAACACCCGAGCCCATACCCTGTGCAGGGGGTGTTAATTGTACCCCACGGTCTGAGCCCTGCTTCCAGAGCAAACAGATGGGTTCAGGATCTCACCCCTGCAACTCGCAGCATGGCTACGAGAGTCCCTTTTGGAAAAAGTGTGAAATTTATGGTAATATGTGCTGAGGATCTTGTGGCAGGTCTGAGCTGCTAAGTCCTCTAAACCTGAGCCCACAGCTTCATTGACAGGGCCTCTCACTTTGCTCCGCTCCAAGCTTATGGTTTCACTGCTCCAATATTTTTCCATACATGGAAGCATTCCTGCCCCAGCCTGGGCTAATCCTGACATGCCACTGTATCTGGATGTTAGCTCATTTCTCGCAGCTGACACTGTACAAAGGCTGATCTCTGAACTAGCTTTTGTTTAAATAGATTTAAGTCAACCAGCAGAAGTCTCACCCCATAGGTAAGCAGGAAAAGAAAAGGAAGTGTGGTTATCTGGTTTACCTACCGTGCAGGGCTGTTAGCTGGATGAACTGGTCCACAGTAATGCTGTGCTTTGGAAACGTGTGGTGTGTAAATGCCAAAGGGGACAAGGCTTGTTTTACCCCGATCTGTCTTGGTTCTCTGGCACAAGCCCCCCCAGTTCTGCTGCAGCCGCTTTGCTTCCCTCTTCTCTGCTCTGAGCCCATTCCCCACTGTGGCCATCCCCCGTCCCCACCTCTCTCCCTACTCCATCCTGTGCTGCTTGGGGTGCATTTGCTGCGTGCAGATGTGGAGGTAGAAGAGCAGAATCCAAAGGGCAGAGTCTAAACCGGTGTCGGTTCTCCCCCACCCTCCGTGGTGGTTTAGAAGGACTATTCTGACTCTTCCGAAAGCGTCGGTCTGATTGTCTGAGCTGTGAAACAACCCAAACCATCTCTGCTTGGTTGTTTCAGCCCTAGAGAAGTGCACCAGGAGGAGTTTGTGGGCTCCTCCTTTACCTCGCTGTGGCTGGATGATGTGTGGGACAGCAGCACTCCTGTTTTTGTGAACGAAGGGGCTTTGGGACTGTTCTTGACATTGCATTACTATATTTTCCTTCATCAGGTTTTTCTGGTGCTCTTAGAGCAAATTGAAGGGCACCAGGCTGCAAATCCTGCCATACAAGTAATGCCTGGGTGCTTAGCTTACAGGAATGCACTTCTTTTATCAACTGATAGCTACTGTTTAACAGGGCAAGGAGCTAGGCTGATTTTACTCTAAGCTGATGACTGTACAGGCTTATTTTTAAGGGTGCTCCCTCTTTAATTCCGGTTTGTGGCTGTAGGGCAGAGATTGCATTGCTGCCACATTACAAGCTGCTTATAACTACCTCTCGCCTGTAATCTTTGTGCTCTGGGAGCTCTCTTGGTGCCAAGGGCTTTTCCAGTGCTGCTGTGGCTTCTCCACTGCATGCAATGTGAGCCCGGCCGGCACTGCCTGCTGCCCCCCGCTGCTGCGCTGCACACTCCCCAAATCGCTTCGTTCCAGGGTTAGAAAAGACCCATTTTTGTGTCCTAAGCACTGGATTTCACAGATACATAAGGGGAGAGAGGTCTTAATGCCTTGAGCTTGATCGGCTAATCGGAAAGCATGGGAAGTTTTTCATAGGGAGATTTGCTGCCTGGCTTTGCGGTGCAGGTTTGCACAAACGTGTTTGACTCCTGTAATGCAGCAGAGCAGCTGGATGCCTCCCACCAAGGTCGCTGCTGTTGAGGTCTTTGATTTTGGTGGAGACACACAGGAATGAATTAAATGAGTTGGGGGGTTCCAGAGAGTAGTGCAGATGGCTGGAAACTAAGGGCAGAGATTGCTTCAGTGGTAATGTATGGCCTAGATTGGACTCCTTTTTATTTAAAGGAATGGAAGAGGCTGTGTGCTGCTGACCAGCAGCTTTCCTTGTGCTGATCCTCAGGGCTTTGCAGGCCACCTCTCTTGCAGTGCTTTCTTGACAGTCACTCCCATGCTTCCTGGCTGCAGGTTTAATTATTTGGTGTGACAGGAGCACGCAGGGCCCCATTTCACACAAGGTGCCTGCACACAGCAGTCTGCTCCCAGGACAGGTTTTTGCCTAGAGAAGCAGTTTCCAAGCCAGTTAATTGCCAGGTTGTGAAGCAGAAGGGGATGGGGCTGTCCCTGCCTTTCCCTGCAGGCCAATTCCTGCCGGCTGCATGGTGACAGTGGCTCTGGAAGAGCCTTGTCCCAGTGCCAGGGCAGGCTGGGGAGAGCATTTTGCACAGAGAACAGGCAGCAGCAGCAGGAGGAGGGTGGCAGCAGTGCCTTGGCTGGGATGTCAGCCTGACTCTGAACTGCAGGAAGGTTCCAGATTTTAGTCTGTTTTAAGAGCAGAATGCCCCGTGAGCCGTGTGCTGTGTGTTGCTGTTTGGCTTTGGCTGTCTGACCCTGTTCTGGGCCCCATCCAGCATCTTCTTTTTGATGTTCGTCTCTGTGAGGTTTACTGCAGCCTTCACAGCTGAAACAGTGGAGTCTCTGGCGTAAAAACTTTGCTAGGATAAAAGTTGATAGGATGAGAAGCCATCTAATGCCACCTCCATCTGTGGCCATCCTGCTAATTACCGAATTAGCACCCCCAGGCATTTTGTTACCTTTTCTTCTTGGTGGTTAAAACTGGAGATCTGATTTACAGCTCTGGGGATATGCTTGGGGAAAATAAGTGCCATAAAAACTGCTTACCTATGGGGGATGTATGGCTGATGGCACAAAGCCCTTTTGTTACAACAAGAAGCAAAGGGGCTTCATAGCTGCCGTCTGGGCATTGCATCCTGAGCTGCATCTGGCCATTGGGTCCTGGAGTGGAGACTGTCTGGAGCCAGCCCTGCAGCGAGCCACAGACCCCTGGGATGGGCACCCACCGTGTTACTGAGTGACATGGAGCAAAGAGCAGAGCCCAGCGTGACGCAGCCGTGCTGCTGTTTGCATAGGATGCCACGGGTGAAGATTAGGAGTTTGTAGGGTTTCTTTGTCAGGAAGTAGCAGTGCTCGTTAGCAGGCTTAATAGTGAGGAATCTAAGAATGTGATTCATCCCTCAATCGGCGTCTGAAGTGTGTGGTGGTAAAGATAGGAAAATCTGTGTATGTATTGAACGCTTCCTCTTAGGGGGTTGAGAAACCCTTGGGTGCAGCATTTGTTATTTTACTTAATTGGGATTGAAATACCGAATGCTCAGAACATGCTAGCTCATGTCTGTTGTAGGAAGAGCTCAATTGCTCAATAGAAATGGCTTTTCATCCCGCCGCACTAAAGAGAAAATAAGGTCAAATCTATTGAGAAGAAAGATTATTGATCTATTTTTTTTTGTCATCTGCTCAGATTGCTGTACAGAACCGTGGGAATGGCCTTGCGGGTACAGCTTGTGGTGAGGGAAGTCCTGTGTGTGAGACAGCAAGGCAGTTCTGTGCTAATGCTCACCCCTCTGGTATTTAGCCTGGTCTTTTGCTTTTTAATTGTTACAGCAATTAGCGCAGTTACAGAGCGTGCCTTGCCGTTGGTGTTCTATGCACTGTTAGCAGGGTCTGCCAGCCATGGGAAGGAGCCAGCTTTCAGCAAAAGGGCATATCCACCTGGAAAAGGTACCATCAGGTGACTCACTGTCCACACTGTGCGTGCTCACAGCCTGGCAGCTGTGGATCCAAGAGGGATGCCGACAACTCGTGCTCTGTGCATGGACATGGAGCTCTGGGAACTGAGCACTGCCAGAGGGGTGGCAAGAGGCAGCCAAGCATGGGCTTGGGCAGTCACTTCTCTTGCTGTTGGGTTTGTTTTCCCTTGTCATTACCAACGGTGTTTGCTTTGCCCAGAGCTTCCAGCCACAAAGCATGGGTGTTGTGCAGGGTGAAGACGCAGCGGTGCACAGTTCCCATTGAGGTCGTGTCGTGCTGTGCAGAGCTGCCTGACAGCCTCTGATTGTGGAACTGTCACTTATTTGCTCTTTCCCGGTGTCTTGCTTCTACCTTTGAAAGCACCTACTATCAGAGAGATGGGTATTTACCTGGTAAGTACCAGCTGCAGCACAGAGCTTGTTGTTCAGCACATCCTGCACTTACAGCTCTCGTGCGAATGAATGATTGCGCTCCAGCCTTCCCTGTTAAGAGCCACTGAAGAGCACAGCAGTTTCTTTCACCTTGCTGAACTTAACATTACTAAAGAAAAGAAGTTTAATCAAGTCCAGACCTTTTTGCAGGAGTTGCCGTGCTCTTCCCACCGTGCCGTGCCGTCCCAGGCAGCGTTCCCCTGTTGTGCTGGTTGAGCCCTGCCTGTTTGTGGGGCTCAGAGCCCTCAGAAGAAAGGAGCAAAGCCCCATTGGTCTGGCTGCCACCCCCCCCGTCCCCCTGCCTGTCCAGGGCCAGCCTGGCATACCCCAGCTGAGCGTTGTTTTTGTTCAGGTATGAGCTCTCTTTTCTGTTCTATTTACGCTCCACTTACCTAAAGAGCTTGGAGCCAGATGGTTTTCCTGCGGAGGATATAATTTCATTGGAGAGAAGCAGGGGTTTGTAAAACAATCCGTGGAATTAGTGGCACCTCAGCTCCTGCAGGGTCTCCCCGCCCCCTTTCTGGAATCTTATTTCTGTTCTTTGAAAGCTGAAATTTCCATTGCTGTTGATGCCCTGCCAGGCACTCTAGCAGGGTTACTTTCCCTTGGATGCAGTTCAAGAAACCATTGTTCCTTTTCTTTATCATTTGTCATCAAAGCGAGAGGAGCTTTCCCTGCACTTCCCTGCTGCCTCCAGCGCTGGGGAGAGCAGACAGCGTGGCCGCTCTTCAGACCTCTGACACCAGAAACACCCATTTGAAAAGATTTTGGTAACAGAGAAGTCGGAGCCTTCGTATCCTCAGGAAAATATACTTCAGTAATTTAAAAAATATGAAGCAAAATGTGCTCGGGGTATTGGCAGAGGTCTTGCTGAAAGCCCTCCTCCACAGATGTGAAGATCTGAAGGTGAAGACTTCATCCAGCACTGTGGGTGTGTGTCAGCTTTATTGCATTTTCCTTGGGTTTCGGATTCGGGCGAGCCCTTTCACATGATCATAGCGTGTAGATTGTGAAAAGAGAGAAGTATGTTTAGGAAGGAGAAGAAAGCCTACGGTTTGCTTTTTGCTGCATGCAGGAAGAGTTGGCTACAGGACACGCTGCTTTCTAGCTTTAATTTTGGTAACGTGTCTGATTTAAGTATGCTGCTCTGGTTGAACACATCTGCTGGTGTCTGCTTCTGCGTGTCCACTTGGATATCCCTGGCACCTCCAGGTGCCATTTTACCTTGGCATAATGAAACTACAGCACTGGTGTTGGGTGGAGGAAGAGTTTTCCTAGAGAGAATAGAAAGGTTCTCTGTGTGCTCGGAGGAAATGTATGAGTGTTACTGACAGGAGAACTGGCTGAGCGAGTTAGCAGTGGGTTTGAGATAATAGCTCTGTGGCTTTTGTCTACCAGAGCTTGAGCAGTATTTGATGTGCAGACATGTTTTCAGACATTTCTCATAGAGAAGGTGTTGGCAGGTCTGTTGTTAACACTCCTGCCTTTAGGCCAAACTATTGAAATTTCAAGTTCAGCTTGAATCTAATTTCAGTGGCTTGGAAGGCTGCAATCAGATGGACCAAAACATCTCGTCCAACTCCAACCCTTATTAGAAGCTTAATCTGAAGCGTAGCCAAAGCCAAATAAGGGGGAGGGCAAAAAAAAGCAGTAGAATGGAACCAGAAATGTGCATCCAATTTACAGTATTCCTCTGCAACCTGAATTCAGCCCCCTGCATGCATTACAATTCAGGTTCTAATTATGGGATTCCATCCTGCTTTCTTCATGGCACTCCTGCCCCTGCTGCTCACACAGGGTGGACAGAGCATGGGGAAGGAAATGGAAGCAACCCAGAGAGGGACGCAGTTGTGTGCATGGGACCTCTGCCCTGGATGGTGCAGCATTTGGGGTGAGCTGTGGGAAGCAAGGAGGGATAAAGCCATGGTAAAGGAGCCTGGAGCCCTGCTGGGCTTCTGCTGCAGGGTTTGTGTGCAATGTGGGGCTCTTCAGGCACAATCGGTGCCTTTATTTTATGGGTCCCAATCCCAGGGCTGCTTTGGGAGCGCTGCGTGCTCCTGCTGCGGATGATCTCATGGGAAGTTGTACGTCAGACATTTAAGGCATTGCTCGCTGCTGTTTGTTTTTTAAAAAGCAAGCCAGAGGCTGCTTCTGGAACTGCCTCTGTGCCTCTTTTCTTCAGCTATAAAACAGAGGTGTTATGAACACAGCTCTCTAGGTTTTACTGAAAGTAAATGCACAGTCCTTTGAGAAGTATCCCAGCTCTGCAGTAGCAAAACGCCTTCATTTTTGCCTTGGAGCAGCACGTGAAGAATCTGAAGAGAGCTGAGCACCGCACAGTGAGCAACTGGAAACTGCTTTTGTTTTCTCAAAGCCAGTGTGAGTGGTTCCTCAGTGCTGAGCTCAGTACCAACTGCATCAGGACTTCATGCACACGTGGTGTGTGTCCATGCTGTAAAGACCACGCGCAAGTGGACCAGAGTAAAGCTATAGAGAAAACTTACTTCCAGCGCATCCTGGCTGTTTAGGGCTTGGCAACCTTAATGCAGCCCTACAGATATAATATGCTATAAATTACAGGGCTGGGTGAGGAAGAAGTTGTGTGTGGAGGGTACAGGCATGGCTGTGGCGTACCTTACAGGGAAGCTTGATCCTGAGGGTGGTAATTCATTTGCTTTTCTGACCTGTAGCAGAAAGCGGGATGGTTTTGGACCCTCCAGGAAGGATCCTATGTGCAGTTGAGGTGGCTGACGCCAGATGTCTGCTTTTGGCTTACCGGCTGTGGCTTTTGTTTCATCTTTAGGCTGGGCCACTGTTGCGTGTTGGAGCCTCGCTTGCAAAGCAGCTCGTGTGTCCATCGAAGTCAGAGGTTGAGGAAGTTATTTTTTGTGTGGTTTTCTGGAACTTCATACTGTTGTCTGTCTCTAAGGAAGATGTGACGCACGATGGCTTTGCAGCTATGCAGCTCGAAGGAGAGGCACACAGCTGCCGATGCTGTCATAGGGATACTCTGGTGAGAGGTTTGCTAAGCTGAGGGGCAGCCTGCGTTTCTTCTCTTTCATCCCAATCTCCTCCTCTCATAGTATGGGTTAGGAGCTGCAAGCTCTGTGCGGGAGAAGCAGCACTGGCCGTGCTGTTGGTTAAAGGGAGGCACTCAGCTGTGCTGCTCCAGGGCTGCACGAGGTTCTGGGCTCAGTGCTCTTAAATCAGCAGATGTTGTCAGGCATGCACAGGCAAAACCTTGCTCTCATTCACTAATTACAAAAATTCCTGGCAGAGGCTCAGTGTGAGTCAGCTACAGAAAAATTACTTAGGAAAAAGAAAAGTCGATGGTATAAGGCTGAATTTAGCACACAAAAAGGGAAGTCCAGGCTTTCTGTAAATGCCAGTTAGCCCACTGTGTACATGTATGGAGAGAGGGGTGATGGGAGAAGCTGGGATGGGGCAGCCTGGGGGATTGTCCTGTGCCCTGCAGCTGGTGGAGTGCAGGGATGGATGGATGGATGGATGAACGGGGCGTCCTTCCCATGGCCACAGAAGAGCTGGTGCTGCCTGATGAGCCAGGGCAAGGCAGGCTCTTCCCTGCAAGCTTCAGGATTGAGCAGGAGGCTGTTGCCCACTTGGGGTTCTGTGTTTGCTTTCACCTCCTAAAGAGCTCACCCAGAGCTCTGCAGGGGCCAGAGGAAGCCTCAGACCTCGGTGGGTCTTGAATGATCTGCACACAGTGCAGTGCATTTGCAGCACCGTCTGCTAGAGAAGTTGCTTCTTTTTTTCCCTCTGCAGAACTTTGGGTTTTATTTTTGTTATGAAAACCACACGACTAATTTTCCTTGGAATCTTCTGCAGGCGTCTGCTTTGAGTGTGTTTTGGCCTCACTGTCCATTGCTGGGTTTGAATCCCAGTCCCAGCGGTGAGAAGTTTTAGAATTAATGCCAGTTGTATTTTTTTAATGGAATCGCAGTGTCCGCCTATGGGGTTTAAACAAATATCCTTCACTTTGCATTTTTCCTGCGAGTAGACAGGATCCAAAGGATATGCAGCCAACGTCAGTGCTTTGGCAAGGATGCAGCATTTCCCCTTTGTCAGAATGTCTTTGTCTTTCTGTAATCTAGCGTGCACTGCCTGGGTCCTGCTGCTGTACCTGGCTGCTGCAGTCCCTGCAGGATCCATGTGTTGTTCTGGGCTCCCAGTGGGAGGTGTGTGTGCAGTCCCCATGGGTGGGGGATTGAAGGTTATGCCTGGGGAGCACAGAGTGGTCCCAGTGTGGTGTGGTGGTCCCAGAAACACTCAGTGGTAGCAGTTGGTGTTGGTGTGGAGGAAGGTGGGGGTATAAAAACGCTCGCATTTGGAGTGGGAAAGGGAAGCAGAATTCCTGCAAGCAGTTTTTTAGCTTCTTGAGGCTTCTGAACCCGAAAAGCCATCTGTATCCTGGAGGAGGTTTGTATTTATTCCTTGGAATCCAGAGTTTGCAGAGCATGTGCTGGCCATGCAGAATCTCAGCTTTGCCATAAATCTGCTTTTTGGCAGTGCTTGTCAAAATGCCATATTATCCAGATAGGAATAGATAGGGGATTAAAACAGAATCCTTCACTATTTATGGACTGCCTTTGGGAATACGCTGTATTATTCTTTTGAATTGAATAAAAGGTAACCACAACAACCTGCTGCACACGCTAAATCTTTTCTGTGACCCTCATTAGAGCTGTGGAAGGAGGGAGGGGGATGCTCTGAGAGCTTCCAGCCCACAGACCTGCAGCCATGTGCGTGGTTCAGCCCTAAGCAATATGCCACCTGCTGAGTGCCTGGGAAGCACGAGGTGGAAAGCCTAATTCAGAGCAGAGTTTGGGATGTGTGCTTGGTATTTGCACAGACTGGTTTGAATCTCTTTTGTAAGTAAGTCTGAGCTTAGAAGAGATTATTTGGTTCTGGGGGAGAGGTGTGTGGTTGGACCTGGTGTGCCGGTGGGGCTGCTGGCTCCCATGGCTGGCAGGAGCTGACCCCAGAAGTCCCTTCTCCTCCTCTTGTTGGAAACTGTATGTGTAGGAGGTCAGTGCTGCACAGCAGCTGGCCCCATTTGGGTTTCTCAGGGAATCTTCTGTGTTGGGTGTTTGCACGATGTGCTTTTGCACGATGTGCTGAACCCATAGCAGCCCCTGGGGCACACATCTGCCTGCTGCAGGGCAGGTGGGAGTGCTGCAGCGGAATGCTGTGGAATGCTGCTTTCCCTTACCAAGATCCAAGTCTCGTTTGTATTCGGGAGCAGCAGGTTTACCCGTGTGGGGAGCACACCTCACTTCCCTCGTGGTCCATTTATCTGTGCTTGCTGAGAAACAGTAAAACTTGGAGTACCCGCTTGGCCAGCCCTCTTTTTCTCCTTCACATGCCTGGTTAATTGGATAATCTGCTTGGCCTTGCCTTTCTGTTTACCTTAGCGTTTGTTATGACAAAGAAGATGGATTTTTCCTGGCTCTTGCATGTACTGTATGTAAACCAACAAGATGCAGTACATGGGTCAGCGTGCAGCCTGCTGCCAGCAGGGAATTGGGGCACTCGGTGCTGCGCTGCGCTGTCAGTGTTTACTCACTGCCTTGTGCCTGTGGTTTGCATTACACCTCCGCAGCTCGGCTCCTCCACGTCCCCAGCCACTCACTAGCACACACAGGGCTGTTCCAGACAGCTTTTTTCCATGGAAATAGAGGAATCTAGGAGAAGAGCTACAGCTAAACCTTCAGTGTCCGCCAAACCCTTTAGACCTGGTGAATTCTTGGAAATGAGAAGGAATTCGTCCTTATCTTCAGCTGTGTTCATCCTCCACTTTTAGTCCAATCAAATCGTCCCTGGATCTCACAGCAGTTTTTGCACAGACTTTCCTCACCGTCTTCTCGAATCCCGAGTTTCTCAGCCCTTACAACCCACCTAGGGAATTCCTTTTCTTTTTCCCCATACCTCTTCGCTATTGGTGATTGTTGTAATTTATCAGCGCTAGCTTGTCAGTAGGGGCTTGGAATAAAAGGCTTTGTGGTGTGCTGCTCAGCTGGCTGCATAAACATGAAAGCACGGGGTTTTTAACTAGCTGGCCCTCATGGCTTTTCCCTGCAAAGCTTTTGCCAAAACACTTTGCTAGATAAAAGGGCTGCTGAGAAAGACCAGGTCACTAACAGATTGTCTGCAAAGGAGGATAACATTGATCTTTGTTTTGGTTTTACTTTTGTTTCTTGTAACTTCTCAGTAAGAGCGGGGACTGGGTATGAATCGTTTTCATCTCTTGGTCAAAAATGAAGCTGGACAGGGCGCTGGGCTGCCTGGCAGGAGCTGGTAAAGGGGAGCCCAGCTGCATCTCTGCTTCCTCACACCTTGATGTTGCCTCTTGGCTGTGGGGCAGCAGGGCACGGGGGGGGGGGATGGAGGCTCACCCACCGTAGGGCCGCTCCCTATTCCAGTTTTGGGGCAGGTCAGGCAGAGCTGGTTACACCGGTGCTGTGCTCCTCTCAAACAGGGGTGTCCTCTCAGTCAGCCAGCGACAAGTTATGCCTGGCCCTGTGCTTACTGCAGTGAGAATGAGGGAAGCCTTGTTTCCTCGATGTCTAGGTTGTGATGACGGTGCATTGTGTATTGCAGAAGGGCACAGCAGAAACTGATGTTCCCAAGGCTTTCTTCCAGGCACGTACCCTCTCAGGCTGGAAGAACACAACCATTTCTACTGCAAACCACGCCACCAGCAAAGCTAAATCTTCCATGCCTCTTCAGCATTTACCAGGGAGAGAGAAGTTTGCACAGCTGTCGGGTAGCTGTTTGGAAGAAGTTACAACTCAGCATCCCTTTGATCTGGCTCCCTGCAGCATGCCAGCTTTGCCTGTGCCGTGCCAGTCCCTGTCACAGCCATCTCTTGGTGCCACCAGGCTGTGGGACCAGAGCATGACCTTCCCCAGGAGGTACACATGGACCCGGGTACTGCTGGTGCTGCAGGCTGAACTCCAGTTCTGCTCAATTGCTTGTGATGGGCTGAGCACGGTTGTTGCAGAGCCCTGCCAAAGCACAATGCCATTTAATAGCAAAGTAGCTCCAGGCCCAAACAAGTTTCGTGCTTCCTGCTTCCCTTCCCCAAGCTCCTCTTTAAATATCTGAGCTGGTGACTTATTGCCTTGAGTTTGCTGAGCTCTTTGAACTGGAATAAATGACAGACTCTGGGGATGAGGCCTTTGATCAGGCGCTCACCTCTCACCTCTTCGGGCAAGGCTTTGAGTCAGGTGTGGGATTAAATGCACGAGGTTTGGTGCCCCGCAGGTCACGTCCTGAGCAGCCTGCAGAAGCTGGCTGGTGTTTGCAGAAGCTGGCTCGGATCTGGGAAATCTGAGTTTTAGATCCCAGCATCGTTCTGTAGAGTTTGAGGGTAAAGAAAGGGCAAAGCAGGCTTTGGGTAAGAGGCAATGTTGTGTTTGTGTTTAGACTTTAGGATTCCAGGGTCTTAATTTGCTCTTTTTTTTATGCAAGATTGCACTGAACAGGGAAATATTTCTGCATCCTGTGTCATGATGAAGTGCAGAGGGATGGGAGCAGGGCTGGCTCTCACCTGCCTCGTGTCCATCAGCAGTGCTTATTGCTGCTCTGGGTAAGTTGTTCTGCTACTTGTGCGAGCAAGTCCTCCCTGTCCTGCCTCCTGGATCAGCCTCTTGTAGATGATTGAGAGATTCCTGGCACCGATCTCTTTGCGTAATGCTCTCTTAATGTTGTTATTTCGTTAATGAGTGTCTGAAGATGCTTTATTGGAAGGTACAGGCTCTGTCGGTGCAGCTGGGGAAGATGCAGGTTGCTTGTGTTTGGCTCAGCAAGCCTGGGCACAGATCCTGGGGGAAGTGCCTTTCCCATCCCAGGGAGATGCTCAGCACCCAATGCATGGGGCTCCCTGGGGAGGCTGTAATAGCAAGACTTGGACTGTGACACATCAGGAGAATTCCCTACAGCAACACATTACTGCTTTTTACTGTCACTACCAAAGTTGGAATGGCCCCTGGCTGCCTGCCTTTGTAGTGTCCCTGAGAGGACGGAGGTTGCAGAAGCCACGTGGCAAAACAGGGCACAATGGGACCACTTGGTGGTGTTTATTTTCTGAAAATCAGAGTTGGAATCAGAGTTTGAGCCTTGGCAGGACAGAGACCTTTCTGACTGTCTCACTGATGGCGGGGTTACCAATGAGAGCACACAAATCCCAGCATCACGTTCCCAAATGCCTGACTTGTGTCTCTCCCTTTCATAGTCCCTATTGGTTACAGAGTGGTGTTTTATGACGATGGGGTCCCAACCCCATTTAATCTGCTTCTGACTGCACTGCTGTGATGATGCTGTTTGGCATTAGGGCAGATTTAACAGTGATGCATCCAGAGCACTTTGTCCTCAGGGTCCCCAGTGGGACTGCGGAGGACTGGAGCCCAATCTGAAGCCAGACGAGGTCTGGGGCTCTCCTGCTGAGCTCCCTCTGCAGCCAAGCCAGTGCTTGGAGGTGAAAATTGAGCAGCAGCTGCTGGATAATGAGCCCTTGGGTTTGAGAATTTCTTCTCCCTCAAAGGGCCAGCACAGGGCTATCGCACAGTGCAGCTTTGGGGTGGCTGTGGGCAACTCCAGCAGGATGTGTGCTGGTGTGCATGGTGGGACGGCTGTCCCAAACTTCCTGGCCTTTGATGTGCTGTGTGTGTAATGAGCATCTGCCCTCTAAGAGAAAACAGATTGGAGTTATAAATTTGAAAAAAGAGGGAGCAATTTTGCTTAATCATTTTCACACAGATCCACAGGCATTTCTGTGAGAGTGAGCGGCATCTGGTTCAGGAGTTTGGGCTGCTTTGAACTCTTGTATGGCTTCTGCAGTCTCAGGCAGGGAGTGAAGTTCCAGATGCTGTTCCCAGCAATCAGATCAATGGCATCCTTATTCAGACTCTTCATTTCTTAAAGAAGGAACGAAGTAGATTGCACTTTTTAAGATTACCTGGAGTATCAGGGATCCGCAAGCAATTCTTCCATCTCTTATTGGAGTAGAGTGCTGCAAATGACTTCCCCATTTACAAGCACCATTTAGGAAGCAGGAGGAAGTGAGCTGCCTCCCTTTATAGGTTCCTGTTCCCTCCAGGCTCTTGTCACTGCAAGAAATGCAGGATTTTTCATACTTAAGGATTTCATTTCAGGGAGAAAAGATGTAATGCAGCAGTGCCCCTTTGTGCAGCTTGCCAAGCAGGCTGTCCTTGTGTGCAAACTTTTGTGTGTGTGTGTGGAAAAACACTGAGTGGCAGGGAAAGTGAAGGAAGGCTTTTGGGATTTGATTTAAGTCCATGAACGCCCCTCCTGGTCAGCTGCTGGTGCAGGAATGCAGCTGCAAAGGCTGCTCTGTGCCACTTTGCCAGTGGGATTTGCCAGGGGCAGGTTTACTGTATACCTGCTTCCCATCTGTAGGAGTGCTGCCAGCTTTGTGGTGTGGAGTGCATTATTTCTCCGATGGAGAGGTCCTCAGGGTCACCAAGTCCCCAGATTTGGATGTAGCTCCCCTGGCATCACCACGGTGGGTCTGTAAGGATTTCCATTGGACCTGCTCTGTCATCTCCTGCCTTGGCTGAGAAGCGTCAGTGGCTGAGATCACAGCTGCAGGGTTTTCCTCCGGATGCTGCAGGCTGCACCCTTTGGGTGTCCTGGAGGGAAAGTTTCTGATTTTCTGCCTGTAAAAGCCGTCGGGCAGGAGAAGGACCCACACCTCATCCACAAGAATGGGTGCTTGTTCAAGGTCTGATTGCTGCACAAGATACAGAACGAAATTCCAGAAAATAAGCCACAGATTTTGTCCTCATTAGTGTAAAATCATAAAATCTGCTGTTTCTGATATCGCTTGTGAGAGAAGGAGAATTAACTCCTGGAGAATGTAACCAGAGGATACTTAAAAGGCAAATTGTTCACATACTTTCTTTAAAATTTGCATGAGTGTAGTAAAAGGTCATCGTAAGTGCTGAATCTGCTCCTCAGATCCTCGCCTGCTGGCGGCTGATTGCAAGAGCCTGTTGCTAAGTGTTCCTGGAAACGGAATAAAGATGAAGCAAGATAATTGAACAAGAAGGAGGGAGAGGGGAAAAAGCTTGGAGCTAATAGTCTAACTGCGGAGCTGCCAAATGAGATGAATATGTTGGAGTTTGACTCTGTGGCTGCATCTAATCAGCTCTGACTGAGGGCTGGATGGGAATGCCCAGCCTGGAACTTCACGGCAGAGCCCTGGAAGGAGCTGCTCGGACACCAGCAGCAGATTTGCTGCATTTCCCAAAGCTCATCCAACTCCGAGCACGCTGCTTGCTAACGTTTAGTTTAGAGCGGAGGACGAGAAAGCAAAACATGCTCTGAAGATGGTTTGTGTTATTTCTGTGTATAAATACGCAGTTCCTGCGGTGTGCATTTTGTTAACCTGGGATCTTTTATCTAGACAATCAGTAATCACAAAAACCAACAGGACAAAGCAAAAACACAAACAAATCCGGAGCTTGGCTGAGCAGACAGCTGCAGCTCCAGGTGACCTCGGAGGGGTTTTTCGTGCTGGTTTTGCAGCAGGCTCCCTCTCACCATGTGAAATGTGGGTCGGGCTGCCTGGATAAGCACTCCCTCCTCTGGGTGCCCAGTTTGGCCCAAGGCTTCAGCTTGTCTCAGGTCAGTGGTGTGCATTTTCTGAGTCGAACCCTAGTGCAGCTCCTGTTTGTTGCCGAAAAGGCAAGGAAGCAAAACTACCTCAGCTGCAGTATTTCTCTGGTTGAAGCTTTTGTGAAAGTGCAGAACTTTCACTGTCTCCATGGATCGATTTCCTGGAAATAGTTTTAGTAACTGTTTCTGGAGTGATTTTTATCGTCCCAAAGCATTTTACAACCTCTGAATTTAGTAACAGCTGAAAGACAGCCACATCTGAGGAAGGCTGCTGCCAGTGCACAGCAGCGTTAGGCATTCCATAAAGGAACACAGGCTTGGCTCTTTTTTTTTTTAATACAGAATCCTCCTTATTCTGCCAAAAAGACAAGGCTGTGCTCTACCATTCATCCCCTTTGGGTTCAGAGCTCAGCGGCGTCGCGGCACACCGAGCAGGCTGAAATCTTTCCCTTCCAGCTTCCAGCTGGGTCTGGCTGTCGGAGGAGGTAATGAATACGCTGCATCTTATCTGACATTTCAACTGCCCCCGTGGGACTCGTGGTGTCATCGGTTTCTGACAGCGGCGTCTCGTTCCTGGCAGGTTCCCTTCGCACCGTGCTCAGTCTCTGTTTAAAATAGCAGCCTGGGGAGAAGGAGGCTGCTCAGCGGAGCCGGCGGTGGGGGATTGGTGTCCCAAATGCCATGTTGTGTCTGCACGCTGACTGATGGACTCGCTTCTCCAAGAAGCCATTAATCTCGTGACTTCATGACTCAAGCCAGGATGGAGCTGGAGCTTCTGACCTTGCTTCTGATTTATCACTGCTCCTTTTCTTCTTTTTAATTGGTTCGGCAATCTCAAAGCATCACTTAAGGCTGAAAATGAAGGTTTTCAGCCCCGAGGGCAGCCCTGACCTCTTGTCAGTGGATGTGAGATCGTGGCCCCCAGCCCTGCTGCTGGGTGTTGCAGGAGGGCTCCAGGTGCCATGCACAACTGCAAAGCAAAGCTCCCCACCCTGTCCTGCGTTGCTTTCTGCTTCTACTCTTAGCTAATTCTGTAAAGAGATGGAATTGAGAGTTTAATGGGCAAGTCGGTCCTATACAGGAGCAGTCAGGTGAGGAAAGGGTTTCTCTTTCTGCTGTATGCTGGCTTTTGCTGCTGTTTTGGTATTAGCTTAGCCAAAGCTGTGTTTAGGGTTATTCTGGTCTGGTTTTTAACATGTGCAGTTGATTAATTACTAATGCTGGCCTCGCAGTTGCATTTTCGTATTTAGACGTCACTGGCTTGGCTCCTGTCGGGTTTACATTTCCAACCTGCAGCCTTTCTGAGGAAGGATTGGGTTTCAGCCTGGGACAGAGGAGGAAGAGGGGAGTGCAGCAAGCCTGCACGGTGCATCCTGCAGCAGCTGCGGCCTTCAGGTGATGGCCAAACCCCAGGTAACCCCATGCTGTCACTGGAGGGGATCACTTCCAGCACATGGGGCTGCTTACCTCAAGAGTACTGAGATCAGAGTATGGTTGCAGAGTAGATTTCTTGGGGAGGCTGCAGTGGATGCAACTGCAGTAGCCAGACCCGGCGTGTTGTAACCACTCGCTCCCAGGACCACTGAAGCTCCTGCAGGAAACTATTTGCTTTGAATAGTGTGTACACTTGTCGTGATGCAGATGTTTTGTTTAGTGCAGCTCTGTACAGTGAGTTGTCGCCATTGATGCTGTGGGTGAGCTATTTCATTCCAAAAGGTGCTGCGTATTGAGGAGGTTTCCCATCTTCTGGTTGTTCTTCGTATATCAGCAGCAGTGGGTAGATGCCTTCCTAATTCTACAGTGCTGATTCTTAAGATAACTGTAAGCTGTTCACTTGTACCCAGTTCTGACTTTTTAGATGCTGTTAATTGGAGAGGCAGAAACTAATACATTTGGGCAAAGTGGCAGCTAGCTGGGTCACCAGCACTTTGTGCAAGTGCATGCGAGCTCCAAGCTGCAGTAAACTTCCACTCTCCTTTCTTTCTGAGATCTGAAGAGTTGGCTGAATACACTGATTTTTAGTGTATTTCAGATACTGTATTGTTTCCCTGTGATATACACATACTGCTAAGATTCTTTGTATAACGCTTCTTGGCAAAAAGCTAAATATAAATATATTTTTAAGTGCAAACGAGTATAAAAATGACTTATCTATCCCTTTGGCTAGATATTAGCATACGTGAAGATGCTACAGCTGGACAACCAGGTCTTACTGTAGCTGTCCCTGCTCACTGCAGAGAACTCGATGACCTTTAAGGGTCCCTTGCAGCTCAGATGATTGTGTTATTCTGTGCTAGCAAAATACTCCTCCCTTGCTTTGGTAGCATCCTCATTCTTCAGAGGCCACGCAAGCGTGGGAGCGGTGGAGGATGCTGGTCTGTGGGTTGTCCTGGGGCAGCCCGAGGCATCCTGAGGCTGTGGCTGCCCCAGGTTCCTAACAGCACCAACAAACGCTCTATTGTCTTCTCAACAAGGGTGTTGTTTTATTTTAAATCTGATTGTGTAAAGTTCCCTTTCGGATTAAGTGTTGAAAACAAAACAGAAACCACACCAATACCTCATTGTGTTTATTAAACAACGACAAAAAATCCTGATGTCCCTGCCGATTTAAAAGGCTTTTGTGTTTGGTGGGAACTCTATCTAAGCTTTGGGCTTTTCAAAAGTGTTTTCTTTCTTGATGATCTGGGATTGCAGGGCGTTTGACCTCGAGATTATTTATCTGCACTGCATACTGGCTGCCTTCAAGTGAACGGTAGCAGTGAAAGCAAACGTGACCGATAGAAAATCCATGCTGCAGTGTTGAGGTAACTCTGGCAGCCTGCCTGCTCCGGATGACAGATGAGACCTGGGACCAGGAGAGACTCTGAACTTGCATTTGACGTCCCAAACCAACCACCCCACCCCTTCCCTTTCCTATAAACGGATGGAAAAATATCCCTTCCCCACAGAGAGAGAGAAATTATTATTTTTTCTCATTACCTTTATGTTTTCATAGCTGTTTCTTACTTAGTGCTAATCATCTGGGGGCATAATTTATAGTGGCTGCGTATGATACACTTCTACGTGTGTCTTGAATTTTTCTCACAAACTTTTGAACTCCCTCCATCCTCACTGTTCTTTGTGTGCATGTCCTGCTGCCTTACTGCCGGAGCTCTGCAAATGGGATGACAGAGTGCTTCTCAACCAGAAAGCATCAAGATCAGACCCTTCGGCAGCCAGTCCTGGCATGCGGTTGCTTGGTGGGTGTGCTGGGACCGTGAGCAAATACATGTGAGGGTTTCAGATGCTGACAGACCTCGTGGGTCCTGCACTTGTCATTGCTGTGGGTTTCTCTGTGAGCTCTGAGCCTCTGTTTTCCTGTGGGTAAAGAGAGAATGCTTGATCTCTGGAAAGTAAGATATTGTTTACAAAATATCTGGAGATGCCTAGGTATAGACCTCCTGTTAACAGGTAAACAAAGCCATGCTCGTGAAGAAAAAAGCCATTTTGGGGGGAATGCTTGTAAGAATATCACCTGGTATATGAAGCATGGGTAGAGCAGCCTGTCTTACAGCATCCTCCCTCAGCGAGCTGCTGGCTGTGCTGTTATCTGGGCATTCAGACAGGCGCTGCTTTGCCCTCCGCTCCCTGAGCACAGCCGCTCGTTGAGGCCTGCGCACAGGGCAGGCCGCGGCTCCAGGCCCCGAGGCTTTGCTTGCCATAGATCATGTTAACCGCTCTTAAGTCCTGCTCAAATTAAATGTTTTCATATCAGATGTGGGCTGTGGAAGATCCAGTCTGTCAGCCTGAATGTGTGTCAGGAGGAAATGAGGCAGCTTGCGCTCAGAGTCTGGCGTGCGTGCCAGGGCCTGGCAGCCATATGCTGCTCTGCCCCGACAGAAAATGCTCAGATCTCTGCCGCTGGGGCTGCTTAATCCTGGAATTACTGCAGTAAGTGGGACACTTCATTGGGAGCACAAACATGTGTTGTCACCTTGATGAAGGGCGACAGGGTCCACCTGGATCCTCTGTGCAAGTCCTAATGGGATTTAACGTGTGCAAAGAAAAGCGTGGTTGCACGTGGCTGTGGTGTGGGGCTGGTGGTGGGGACAGCTGCCACATGCAGAACCCTGTGAGGGTGGTGCTGGAGCAGTGACTGGAAACCAAGAGTGGTCAGAGAGAGGAAAATGGAGGAAACGATGCAATGGGAAGCATAGGGTTGTGCTGGCTGAGCCCTTCCACGTTCAACAATTTTGACCACTGTGCTCCTTGTGAATCCATTAAGACCAGTCCTCTGCTGGCAGGGGCTTGGCCAGAAAACCCTAACAAAAGGGATTCCTTCCACTTTACCTTGGAAGCTTTTGGCCTTGTGAGCGGCAGGGAGGAACAGAAGCTGCAGGCAGGCAGCGCGGTGGGGCCGGGCTCAGGTGTGAGGCAGCCCCACAGCTTGGAGAGGGGCAGCTCTGACATGCAGCCTTTGGGGCTTTGGTTTTGTTTTTTGCTTGTGCCGCTCATGCAGTTGGGCTGCAGCCAGCAGGGGAAGTGCGTACAATTGCATTTACAGCAATCTTGTTGACTGCAATTCCAAATCCTCTCTCCTCATTTTATTAATGGAGGAGACAACATCTCTCTCACCATTTTATTTTGTAATTAGATTTTAATTTCCTTTTAGAGATAAACAGCAGCACCACAGCCATGAATTTATCTCAAGCCCACTTGTTTGGTCTCCTGTATGACAAGATCAGACCCTGGCAGGCACTTTCTGCCCCAAGACTCTCCCTTCTATACTCAGCTGAGTTTTGTTCCCTCACCATACCCCCTTCCTGCAGATTAGAAGGGAAGGGGAAGCCTTCTCCTGAGCTCAGCCTGAATCGCCGGGACAGGCGTTAAGTGGATTTAAATCCACGGGGTGAGGGAGCTGCCTGTTGTTCTGCAGCCTGTTGCTCTTCGCAGAGCCTGGGTGGCCTCTGGTGCTTGTAAACCCTTTAAGGCACGCTGTAAAAGCTGTGATTTAACATGGAGAGTGAGCCAGGACAGAAGGGTCCCTGCAGCGCGGGGCTGTGAGAGTGGGGCAGTGGGGAACGAGGGTGGTGTGGGTTCCGAGGGGCTGCAGCCTCCACACTGTCCCTCTGCCACTGCAGGTTTCCTGCTTGTTACTCTCGTTTGCCACAGGAACTTTAGTCACCCTGAATGGCGTGTGTTGGTCAGCTTTGTCTCCTGGTTCACGCGTTTGTGAACTGATGTGCTTTGGAGTGGGGACTGGGGAGGAGAGGAGGAAATCCAAACAGGATTAGTTATGGTATCTTTGAGAAATAACGAGAGCTGTAAGAGGACTGCAAAACATACAGAATTAATCTTTCTCTTGCTGTTGGCACAGGCAGGTATTGCTGAAAGCTCCCACTTCTGGCTGGAGGCAGCTCTTTAAGCTATGGAGGATGTAAGTGCAGCATCTGTGGCAGTCCCAGTTTGCACAACAGTGGAGAAATGCAGCTACCAGGGGGCTGGTGAGCAAACCTCCTGTGAAAGCAGCGCTGCATCCCAGTCCCCCCGTGCTGCACTGCTAACAGTTGTGTTTTATCTTTGCCAGCGTTAACCACTACAGCTCAGGATTTATGTTTGTAAGTTAATGCGACCAGGGCTGATAAATCAATCAGCACAACCAGAAATAGCGACCTGCAGCTGCTAGGAGAAGGAGTTCCCTTTCCCAGCAGTGTGTACTGAGCAGGAGAGGATTTCATCTGCCCCAGCCAGATTCCAGCCATTTTGCTGTGAACAAAAAACAGTGGTTTGCTAGTGGGGAGACCTCTGGTTTGACGCCTTTATTGGGAGAAATTACTCCAGCGTGCCTCCAGGTGAGACGTTTCCAAGTCTTCCAGGGATGAAGGATGTTGCACTGGTGTGCAGAGCTGCTCGTGACCAATGTGGATGCTTTGTGCTGCTGTAGTGCCGGCGGTCTGGAATCACCGTCACCTGCCAGAGGGTAACAGGAGCTGGTTACAGCGTGGCTGGTTACAGCGTTGCTGGTTACATCCCTCCTCACATCCCAGTTGGCTAGGACCCTCAGACCACAAGTCATAACTGGTGGTTCTAAAGTCTCTCGCAGCTGGTTGTGGATGGAGGCACACAGGAGCCCCAGGGCTGTGGTTTCCAGCTCCTCCAGCATGGTGTGGTGACGCTTTGCGTTACGGATAATGTTACTGGTGGAATCCAGTGACTGTTTTTTCCACTGGACTGCTTGACTTAACCACCTGCACAGGAGCCAGATCGGTTTCTGTAAAGCCAATCAGCCTACATGGCATTTTAAGAGAGATTCCTTTTCCAGCAGGAGTTTGGGGTTGAGTGTTGAATTCAGCAGGCGTGCACAGTGATCAGGAGTGAGGAGCGCTCAGCGAGGATCAGCTGATTTCAGGCTGAGCAGTCTGTAGATTATTTCTACATCTGTGTTAGCTTTGGCTTGATCCCACAGATTTGCAACAGCTGTTGGGAAGCGGAGCAGAGATCCCCTCTTTAAATGGATGATCAAATCCTCCGAGTGTGGAGTGTGTTATTTCTATGTCATCCTCTTCAAGACAGGAAAAACAGCTTTGAAATGTTGCTGAGGCAGCACTCAGCTCTGCTGCCTGAGCTATCATCCGATCTTCCTGCGGTTTCAGACCCAGTCATAATTTGTGTTCCACATCCCACGCCTCACCCGACATGCAGCCCTTGGAGAGGTGTACGTCTGCCTGTCTTTGCCCAGGTAGCTGCACAACAGCTGCCTCTTTTCTCTTGGGCTCACCTTCCTGCACATCACCGACGTCCCATGTCATGCTTGGGGAGCGACCAGTTCCCTGGATTTTTGTTGTTAAAGATACCTAAACGGTGCCAGTGTGTCTCTGGTGTCTCTTGTACTTTGGTTATTTCTGCTACCAACAAAATGTTTAAAATTCTGGTTCGAGGGCAGAAGCAGAGGTGGCAGCGGGTGCCTCCTACATAGCACAGAGTGGTCTCCTCCGTAAAGTGTGTGTGCAGGGGGAGAATCAGAGGGTATTTGAACTCCAGAATTAAATACGTGAGAAAATGATTGAGCCCGTTTCCCATCCAGGCTGCGTCCCTTCAGGTCTGACCTGCAATACAAGGAGCCATTAGGGTCTGGGAGGCTGAGCCTGTGGGAAGGGCCATCTCCATGGGGATGGTGATAAATCTTGGCAGTCATCCTTCAGAGCATGCGGTTCTCGTTTCCAATCAGCTTTCCTAATGCACAGGAGGACCATCAAATCGGAATGCTCCAGTGTTAACAGTGCATTCGTGTGCTTTCTGATACAGGCATCAGAATTAATATGGTTAATGCTTTGGGACCATTAATTTGCAATTCAAGGCTTTTATAACCGGCCTTAAAATGGCAACCTCATTCAGGTCATCCTACAAGCAGTTGTGTGTTTGTTCATCTGTGTCATACAGTGGTGGTGGTACATAAATGACAGCTCCGGTGGTATCTGTAGCTGAACAGCCTTTCTTCAAAGGGTGGTTTGTGCCCCAGCTGCTGCTGCTGCATCCTCAGAAACCCCAGATAGTTGCTTGGTAAGAGCTGCCAGGTCAGCTGGAGACCAGGGACCAACAGCCAGGTGTGTGTGCTGTGTCCATCCCAGCCAGAGCAGGCTTGGTTTGGTTTTACCCCCTGCTCTGGCTGCTCCAGCCCCCTTTCTTCGAGGCAGCGAGCTGATTTTGCCTGTTGGGCTTCTTCAGCCAAGCCAAACTGCTACAGCACACAGCAGTGCCCTAAGGGAGCTGCTTTCCATATACAAAGGGCTTGGCGAAATGAAGTGAAATGTAAGCAACTCTTTGAGGAGAACTATCCAATTGCTAGTTGTAATTTCCTCGTTGTTTGCAGCACCCTATTATGTGCTCGTGATCCTTATAAAGAGCTTTCCCCCACCCTTTAAACTTCACAGAACTGGATTTTACCTTCTGTGGTTTGACCACACTCACTGCAGGGGGCTGGTTTGCATTTAGTATCTTTTTATTTTTT
Organism: Gallus gallus; assembly: GCF_016699485.2. Lineage (NCBI taxonomy): Eukaryota > Metazoa > Chordata > Aves > Galliformes > Phasianidae > Gallus > Gallus gallus. Next base: position 7,389,397 of record NC_052550.1, read on the forward strand.
TCCTTCTATATGCCCAGAGCTATTTGGTTTGTGAATGAGCATTGTGAATGAGTTGGCTTATCCCAAGAAATGTGTCTGTTGGAAATTCAGGGCTGGTGGGCCAAGCACAAAACTGTGTCTTTCTCTAGATCCTGGTAAATGGAGATCAGTAGCATCGTCTTCGGTTGGTGTTAACGCTTTCCTTCAGAGCCAAGAGGATTTGGAATACACTACATGGAAAGTGTGTTAGTTCTTGTAACTCACTCAGATAGCTTTTATAAGAAGATGTTGGAAAAACTATTAAGTACAGTGCCAGTGAAACCTAAATGTGCTGCATGGACCCAAGTGTGCTGCGGGAAGCAGCTGCAAAGCGAAATGGCCGGGAGACAGCAAAATCTAGATTGGGACATGCAGTGTGTGGCTGTTCCAGCCTGAAGGGCTTTTGTGTGGGGTCGGCAGGGGACTGCAGCCAGGCTGGCAGCGTGCAGTGCAGCCCCCAGGCTGATGCCAAACCCATTGAGTGGCTCCTGGGAACAAAACTGGGAAGCCCCAGTTACAACAGAATCATGTTTCTGTGTGTTGGCCTTGTTTTCAGCATGGCTGTGTCTTGGCGGAGGTTATTAAATTTATTTAATGAACATCGAAATTGGAGAAGAGGAAGCAGCCAGGAAAGCATTACAAATTGCTTCAGAGCAGTGGCATTAAAAGTATTTGTGCTTACCATATCTTCTAAACAAAGCCCTCAAAGCACAGCGCAGGGCTGGTAAGTATTATCCCCTTTGACTTGCAGAGAGGCAGATGTGTTTGAAGGAGAAGCCTGTACCTACATCCCTGTTCAAGCCTGCAGCAGGAGGCAGGCAGCGTGCGGTGGCTCCAGCATTGTCCTGCATCAGCTCCATTTCTTTGCTTATCTCTGAGCCCTTGTCTAAAAGATGGTAATGCCCCAAAGTCTTTCTGTTCACACTGCCACGCTTATCTTTCTTCTCTCCTCTTCTCCCCTCCGTGTTACAGCTGAAACTGTGGAACAAGTACAGAGTCTCCAACATTCCTTCCCTGATATTTATCGATGCCTCTACTGGGAAGGTGGTTTGCAGGAATGGCCTCCTGGTGATCCGTGATGACCCAGAAGGTAAGACCTGGAGTCCTGTGCCCTAGAAACAAGGTCATGCAATTGCCTTGTTATTTTAGCACGTTCTGAATTGCCTTGGAGGTTTAAAAAAAAACAACAACAAAAAAGGAAACAAACAGCTATTGTCATACTTGACAAATCAAGGCGCTGTATTATTTTCAGTATAACATTTTCTGCATCATTCCTGCCAGATCTTGTGTTTTGGTTTTCTTGTTGAGAAGAACAAAGACTTCCCCTCCAGGAGTTTTGTCTGAAGTGCTAATGAGGAAAAAGACTAAGTGAAACACCAAGTTTAGATTTTCTGTGATGGAGGCACATGGGTAGACCCCAGCTTTCTGCACTTCAGGAGCTGAATCTTTCCTATGTAGCAAGTGGGCGTTTATCACTGACATCACAGCCTATTAGGATAACGAGTTCCCCATTATTTGTAAATGAGACAGAAAAATGCTATTGTTCTCAATTCCCAAAGTTGTGTCGGGAGTTAATTTTAAACCTTTCTTAATTAAATTTGCAAAAACCTAAATGTGCAAAATGCATGCCCTCACTCACAGATTCTGCAGACCTGATGTTCAGCTGTTAACCTGCCCATGCAAACATTCCTTCATGCAGTAGATACTGAAAATGGTGTCTGCTGGCAGGAACTGTGCAGCAAATACCAGTTATGGCCTGGGCCATCTGTGATGCTTCCTCATCTCTGGTTGAATATCTCAGATCAATTTCTGTAGGAGCTGGCAGCAGATGATTCTGAGCATGTGTTTGCATGCATGCACACATGCTTAATTTGGGGTGCAGAGCATTAGTGCAAGTTCTAGAAGTTTGTGTGTGTGTTCAACATGAGGAAAAAAAAATCAGTCCAGTGATATGCTTAATTGATATGGTTAAAACCTTAAATATAGAGGAATTAGAGCTGTGATGATGTGTCCTGCACCATCTGCTTCCCTGTTTGTGTAGAATGGCAGCTGGTTGGGAGGCAGGGTAGGTGCATGGACTGCAGTCAGCAAAGTGGCTTTATCTGTAAATGGCAAACAGTCTGCCTGCATTCCTGAGCACGTACCACCTTGCCCCTGTTGTTAAAACAAACACTGTGGATAAGGAAAAGATGCATTATCGGGCACAAAAGCAGAGCAGGCTCCATCAAGCAGAAGTTGCTCTGACTTGGGCAAGGATGCAGGTACCTGTGGAGCTGAGGTCGCCCTGGTTGCTCAGGGCAGCGCTGTGGTGGTGCCAGGGCAGTTGAGTAATTCTACATCCCCCTTTAATGGTGTGAACCTCAATAGGATCCCTCAAATAGCACTCCCCATATCTTTTCAAATGGCAATGTGGCTTTTTAGTGGAACTTTTGAGGCTGTAAATGCTCCATATGCTTCCTATTTTGTGTTTTGTTTTTTCCCTTTCCCATCCCAACCCTCTCTAGGTCTGGAGTTCCCATGGGGGCCAAAACCCTTCAGTGAAGTTGTTGCTGGACCTCTGCTAAGGAACAATGGCCAGACACTAGATAGCAGTGCTCTGGAGGGCTCTCATGTCGGGGTCTACTTCTCTGCACACTGGGTGAGTGGTGGGTGCTCTGCAGAGCGATTGCGGTGAGCTCTGGGCAGCCCTTGGGCAAGGTGAGGAATCACTGCCAACCTCTGCAGAACATCTGCAGGTGGCTAAAGACCTCAGGCTGGTTGGTGCATGAGCAGTTAAGATGCCCTGATCCTTTTGAGAGAAGCCAGCAGCGTAACAATTGCGTGACATCCTCATCTGACCCTTCAGAAGGGGAAGACTTTTCAGATTTTCAAAGTGGGAGAGATTTTGTCAGCAATTTCAGGAGTCAGTGACCTCCTAGCATAAACACCAGCCACATCCAAGGCTGTTTCGTGGCTCTCCAGAAGAGAAGAGTTGACATTTGGCTTTCAGTGATGGCTCCATCATCTAGACAGTGTGCCCGTGTGTGTGTTGTTTTGCAGTGCCCACCCTGCCGAAGCCTCACACGGGTCCTGGTGGAGTCCTACCGGAAGATCAAGGAGGCTGGCCAGAAATTTGAGATACTCTTCGTTAGTGCAGACAGGTAATGAAGTGGTACCTCTTGGTGCAGGCAGAGCTGATTGCCACACAGCAACCAGCCCTGGAGATATTCAATCACAAAAAGCGTGCTGCAGACCTTTTCTTGAGAGAAGTGGGCTTGAAATTTAGTCCAGCCCTCCCCATGTTTGCATGTCCTAGCAGCAGTTGCTGGTGGGCTTAGTGCAATGGGGAAAGGTTTTTGTAGGCCACGTTCCTTATGAAGAAAAGGGGAAGCGGTGTGGCAGGTGGAGGGGCTGCACTGAGGGTCCTGCACTGTTCTGTTGCACAGGTCAGAGGATTCCTTCAAGCAGTATTTCAGTGAGATGCCCTGGGTAGCTGTCCCGTATGCGGATGAGGCCAGAAGGTCACGCCTGAATCGACTCTACGGCATACAAGGTAGGAAAGGCTCTTCTGATATGCAGCTCTCCTTTCTGCTGCTTTTGTTGAACATTTGGGATGTCTCCTCTTGTTTAACTAAAACAAGAAAATGGCGAAGCAAAGCGCAGTGCCCCCAGGCAGAGCTGCTTCATGTTTCTGCTCTCCGCAAAGTCGCATTCCTACCACCTGCCAGGCAGGCTGTTAATCGAAACAGGACTTCCATAAACAACCTAATTCTTCCTGGAAACTTGGAAGCTTTTTTTGGCTTGGATGTCTTTTACCTAATTACTGATTTATTTATTTTGTCTTTTCTTGAAGGTTTAAATTTCATTTTCTTGCTGTTTTATGTAATGCAAAGGCAGGCGATCATTCTCTGCAGAGGCTGAGGAAGATGGCATCTGGTTTATGTTAGCAACATGAATTACAGAAGAGTGCATGTTTGATGTAAAGCATGGGTTTGCCTTTACTGTATGCGTCTGTGCCAGAATCCAGCAGCCTCAGCTGCTCAGAGGGCAGGGGAGAGGCTCACTCTATCTAGGTGTTTTGAGAGTGTCCCAGAGATGATAAAAGTTCCCAGCAGCCCTCCTGGGAACCAGTTTGTTGTTCATGTGGGGGATGAGGTGCATGGCACAGACCTGCAAGCTCACAAGGAAGCTTCCTTGTATATGTAGAGTTTCTCTTTGTAGTTAAGGAATTAGGAGATAAAGAGCCACCAGTCTTGCTGCAACCTGTGTGTTTCTCATTGTTTCAGTGCAATATCAACCAGGTGGATGCTGGCTGAGGCAGGCAGAGAAACAGGAACGTTGCCAAAGGTGCCCAGGGGCCTGGGGACATCAGTGAGGGTCCGTGGGCCATCCTGGTGGTCACATTTTGCCCTCCTGTATTTGCTTGCATCGCTTTTGCAAAGCGCCATCAGCAGAGGGGTCCCAGAGTGGCCAAACCTTTGAGTGCATTCATTTCAGCTTATTCATCCGTGTTGACTTTAATGGGATACTTTTGCTGATATGAGCACTTGGCAGAAACCCAGCAAGCAGGAGAAATAATCCCTCTTCAGAATCCTTCCCGAACACCCCTTCTGGGGTGAGCTCAGGTGCCATCGCTGTGCTCTGTTCTCTGACCTCAAATCAAGAATAGCTGTTAGCCTGCTTTAAATAGCCATCATTTTGCTTCTTAATTACCTTCCCATGAGGCAGCAGCTTTCCAAATTCATCTGCCCTTTCCCCAGCCTGCTCACAACCTTCTCCAGTGCTGGTTTCAGTGGAGCCCTGCAGGACTGCTGCCAGTTTCGCTGGGACTTTCTGTAAATAAGGTGTCCAGACATGGATACTCAGCACTGAGCATGCTGTAGCCAGGGAAACAGTAACAACAGCTTTCCCTTTAACTTCAGCCGCTGTCTCCTTAAATGTCTCTCTTGGTTGTGTGCTGACCTGAAAATGTAAATATTTGCTGTTCCCATGTGCCCTGACCCTTTCCTCACTGACACAGCTCCCATTTTACCCCTCTTATTTCCATGTGACAGGGATGCTTTACTGGGGACACTGACACTGGGATTTGGGCACGTTTGACTTCAAACCCTACTTCACCACAGTTTTTCCATAATGTAGGAACCTCTCTGCAAAGATGGAGTATGATGGGCAGTCATGGTGAAATAGTGGAGTACTGGTAGTACTCTACTATAGAGTACTCTACTATATTAGTACACTAATAGTAGTGGAGGACTGGTTTATACTGTTTATGGGAAACCTTCTCCCTGCTCCCAGTGGGTGCTGGCTTGTCGCTTATTCCTGCACAGGCAATGACTCCTCATCCTCACAGAGCATTCTTGCAGTTTTGCTCTGTGAGTGCCTGCTTGGCTTTCCACGTTTCCTGCCAAACTTGGACAGCACTGTTTTGCTCCTGCAGCTGCATGTGTTCTCGGTCCTCACAGCGCTGTGCAGGGAGCAGCATCCATGCAGCCCTGCTGGCCTCTGGCACCGGGCAGCCCCTGTGTAGGAACACGTGCCTCAGGTTGTGTCTGCAGGGTGGCTTTTCCTCTGATTTTTCCAAGGCCAGCAGAGCCTTTCCTGGAGCTGGAACAACAAAAGAACTTGTCTTCCTGAACAGCGCTAGGCTGCTGGAAAGCAGCAAGACAGTCAGACCTCATGTTGTTTTAGTCCCGTGTTGGCCCCTACAGCATTCAAAAAACTCAGTGTAAAATGTAAGTTGAGTTATTGGTCTTTATTTGGGTTGACTTGAATGCCTCTATTCATAACCCACGTGCAGTCAGTGGGGGCTGTACCATACCCACCTATATTAAATTGCTTCTGGGTGCAGCACTGTCTTGAGAGGGAGTTATTTCTCGTATCACAGCCTCTTATAAAGAATTCTGCATTGTGTGCTGTCATAGATGAAGTCTTCTAACTCTCCTTGCTGGGCAGGGAGTGGTAATGAATGCTATACTCAGATGGGAATTGCCCTTTATTGCATGTCCTAGGAGAGATTTTGTGATCCTGGAAATTCTCTGTGGGATGCGTTGCAGCACTGTGAGATTTGCAGTTACCTGGGGGAACTTCACAGACCTGTTGTTTCAGCCCTGGGCTCTGCTCCAAACACCCACCGGTCACTCCATAGCCCAGCTGGGAAGTCATGGCCAGGAGAGGTTTCCTGTACTGGCTTTGTGAGGCTTTCTTCTAAAGAGGTCAAAAAAAAACAGCAGCAATAAAACCCAGTGTTGTGTTCTCTGAGCGTTTTATTCACGGCGATTTGGATTGCTCAGCCAACAGACTTAATGCAGATGAGATTTCCATGTCGGATATGGGTTTTAATATATAAATAAATGCATTGCCAGGTTCAGTAACAAATCATTTGGCCCCCGTGTTTTCGCAAAATGCTCGCCTCGTGGGAACTGAATCCATTTTCTAATGCGTAGAGTCAAACTGAGCCCGTCTATGCTAATTCTCATCTAAAGCTTATACAATATTCATTGCAGAACGTCTGATCTATGATTCTTCTTGATAACTAAATTCTGGTGTTATGACTCACGGCAATTACCCGATCCCCCAAAAGGCACTAAAATAACACGTAGTGGCTGTAGGTGAGTAGGGAGGGGGGGAAATACCCGGGTTAGCAGGTGTGGGTTTGGTTTAAGGCTTGCTGGTTAAGGATGCCCAGACAGAGATTCAAGGGATGGAGCTTAGGAGACCAAGAGAGCGCTCAGTATGCTCTGGGGTGGCTGTGGCAACAGGGGCAGATGCACTGCAGCAACCTCAGCCTTCACCATATGGATCCAGAAAGGAAAGCAGAGCTTTGTGGTTGATGAGGAGCCTCTGATGCCAGATAAAAGGTGAAATTTATGGATCCTGCATGTCGCCTGCCCTCTTAACAGGCTGAAAATCATGAAGTCAGCCTCAAGTTTTCAGATGTGTTACTGGCATTCCCAAACACATTAAACACAGGGTGATTTATCTCAGAGTCTTATTTTCTGAGTCTTGGAAGTTTTAGCAGCTGGGTGCTTTGGTTTGTGTCTGCATATGCAAATCTAACTGCTCTGAATAGCAGATGAAATCACTGGTGTCTGTGGGGTAGCAACTAACAGAATGACCTGTGTCTAAAGCAGGCCCTGAATAGTCCCAGGTCAGACAGGCTCCTTTGCAGCCTTTGCTGAATTCTGGGGCTGCCTGGCCAAAGGAGGTGCTGGAAGGGCTGTGGCCTTGCTGAGAGCTGATCCCACAGACCCAGTGCTGCGGGCTGGCTGGCTGCATCCCTCAGATAACACAGGTCTGGAGGGGACCAAATGGCAGGCATTCTGGGTGGGGATGGGAATCATAAATGGATAAAGACCTGAATTATGTGGGGTGCTGATCATCATGTGCTTCTCTTGGCTTCAGTAGTATTTTGTGATGCTTTGTGCCTTGCAGGATAGGGCCAGAGAGAGTTTTCCCAATTCCTTCCTGTCTGTTTAACCTCTCCCTGCCCTGGAGCTATTTTGAATACCAGAAGGTAATGAATGAGCTTTTCTGTGATAGAAAATCTCTTTCTTGGCATTCCCTTAGGATTTGCAAGCCCAGCCATCATGCTGTGTTACTGTGCAGCTCCTGCAGCTGACCCAACGAGTGCAGCCCCGTGCATGGGAGGAATGTGAGCAGCCCTGTCTGGGCTGGAATGAAGGGAATGCAGCTGCTCGCCCGGACCTGCAGGCAGGCTGGGACAGACAGTCAGCCGTGTATTTCCTAAAGAAATGCCTAGAATTCAGAGAGCTCGTGAGTAACCCACTGTTGTACAGGGGGACAGTGCCAGGAGGCAGCAGTAGCGTGCTGATTTCTCCTGCACAGAAAGGGAGTTGATGGAGTATTTCTAACAAATGTGGCTTAAAATGAACCTTTGGGCTGAGAGGTGAGGGTAGGAAGATTTGTTGTCTCACTTTGCTGCTGTGATTCAGAGTCTGTTGCTGGGTGGATGAAGAGATGTCTGATAGCAATTGGGTCGAGCACTGAGTGATGAGGATCTGACAGCAGAGCCTGGTGCTGACACTGGCTGCTTGGCCCCGGTCTCTTGGGGCACGGTATCGAATTGTCTCCCTCTTCCTTCCTTTTGGGATGTTTTTTTATGTCCTTGATGACAGAAGAACAGTGTTTTTCCCAGATGAAGTCACCAGTGTGAGCCATTCCTGTTGGCTTTGTCTGCCAGCTCCTGCAGCTCCATCCCCCCGCAGGTCAGGGGCAGCCATCAGCAGTCAGTGCAGAACCAGCCTTCCTTGCAGGCGTGTCCCAAAAGCAGCATCTCACTGACATTCAACACCATTCACCCACAGGGCCACACTGCAGGGGCTTGCCACAACTGTCAGTTCTGGGGCCTGGAAGCCCCCTCTTCGTGCTGCTGGCTGGGACAGTCACCAACTGGCGTCCCCTGCACAGTGCCCACCCGGCCAGATGTCGGGAAGTGACTTGTGCTAAATCTCAGCTGCGTGCAGCCACTCCTTGTTTTGTCTCAGCCAGCATGTCCCAGGGCCAAGGCCCCGCAGCCTGCAGAGCCAGCCAGCCCGCTGCCTTCTGATGAAGCCTTGCCTCTGTTCCCAACAGTTTGACTTGTGTCATTAGGGCAGAGCTGCAGCTGGTCCTGACATGGAAAGCTGCAGTTCTTCTGATCCTGAATCACATCTGCTGTGTTTTTCTAGCTTGTGCTTAAAGCTTCCTGGGAGACCAGTCTTAAGACGTCCGCTACAGCCAGGTGGGATGAATGAAAGCATCATTAAAGCCATGCTCTCTGCAACCAAGAAGAAAAATCACTTAGCTATTGCTGGGATGTCTTCCTTTTCTCACACCCATCCTGGCTGGGTTTTCAGTTTCTCATTTTAGTGCACTCCTCAGAAGGCTTTTGTTTTATCCTGGGGCTTTTCAGCCCTATAGCTCTGGGCAGAATGGTGCTCTGGCCTAAATGGGGACTCTCTGACAACCATAGCCCTATTATTGTCAGGAGAGAGGGGCTATGCCACATCTGCCCTATCCTTTTTGTATAGAGGGATGTATTTAACTGATTATTTCTCTGGTTTTGGTTTGTTTCTTTGTTTGTTTTCCCTGGATGAAGCAGAACACGTGTTCCTCCCTCTCCCAAGGGTTGCTGCAGAAATAAACAATCAGGACCCCCATCCTGCAGGCAGGAGGGCACTCAGCCCGGCTGTACTAGGGCTGGAGAAGCTGCATTGTGCTCAGCAATGAGCAGCTCTGGGCCCCAGCTGGGGAAATCAGCTTGGATGAGTGCCAGCAGTCTGCAGGCCGGCACTGGTGTGAGGGATTCTCAGTTTCCCCATCTGCTCCCACGCTGTCCCCTGGCAAGGGCATGGCCCTGCCCAGAGGTGCTGGCACCATCCTATGGGCTGGCAGCACGGCCAGGGAAGGCTCAGTGCATCCATGTGCATGCACTCATTCTGAATCTTGCAGTTCTGGTGTGCACCTACATCCGTTCGGTGGATGCCAGCTTTCTGCCCTAGACAGAAGGCACTTTTTTGGGTTAAGGGCACAGCTCCGCATGGTCCCCGTGCCATCTGGTATTGCTCAGCTCCAGGGGACTGCAAATAATGGTGCATTCTGCAGTCTGAGCAGCTGCTGTTGCACGCACAGCTGGAAGTGCAATGTGCAAACCCACCAGGACAGCGTTTTTAATAACTTAGGAGCCGGCTCCAAAGTAATAAAAGGTGAAATAATTACCTGCAAAATTGATTTGAAGTGCAGGAAGTATCCAGCGGCCCCGCAGCCCTGTGCCTGCTGAGCTTTCCCCGCAGCTGCAGTGCTGTTCTGGGGCAGGAGCTGCACGGTCATTGGAGCAGGATCCCAGCACCACATCCCCTTGGTCCCCTGGGGGCTTGGGGAGGGAAGGAGCAGCACAAATGAATTAGCACTAAGCTTAGCTTCCCCTTCTCTTAACCACTGGACTGGGCCGGTGGTGCCAGCAGAGCTGCCCAGCTCTGTTCCTCCTCAGTGCCCCAGTTCCTTGTGGCATTCCCAGCAGGGACCAGTAGCCCTGTTTGGTCATTTATTTCAGTGAAGGCTGTGATTGCTGTGCAGCTGCATTTGCTCCTCTGCCTTTCCTCAGCTGGGGACCTCAGGTGTCTGCCTCCCCATACACAGAATGGCGTCTCAGCCGTGTAACATTCATGACTTGCTGGACCCGGATGTGTGCTGCGAAAATGACAGGGCTATTACTTCTGTGTCGGAAGGGGCGTGGGGGGTTCATGGAGGAGTTCATGGCTGCTAAAATGTGTGGGTTTCTGCTGGAAACGAACACACCCTGCTTCCTGGCTGCTGCTGCTTGCAGCCCGCCCTGCCACAAGGTTTGCCTGTGATGCTTTGAACCGTGCGTCTGCAGGCTGGGCTGGTGCTGTCTGGGTGCTGAGCTCTGCCGTGCACACGGGAGGCACTCCTGGCCATGCTTTGCGAGCTGCAGTGACCTTCTGCTCCCCAGAGGTCTCCCCAGGATCCTGTCTGCTGTGCCTCAGTTTGTGTGCAGGGACATCGGCGTCACGCAGCAGTGAGTGAGTTCTCCCTGCAGTCAGACAGGGAAGGAAGGCGATGCCAGAGCCTGTCTCCCAGCTTCCTGCTCTGGCTCCTCAATTACAGCTCTCCTCGAACAGAAACAGGATCCAGGGATCCCGCTTCCCACCACATAAGCTGCAACGGCAGCACTGACGCTGGGCTCCTGCCAGATCACAGGCAATAGGACGGATCCTTTTCCCCACACCCTTTTACTCCCATATTAGCACTTTGGCACTAATCCTGTGTTTTTCTCCTGTCGCAGGCATCCCGACACTCATCGTGCTGGACTCCCAGGGTGAGGTGATCACACGGCAGGGGCGGGTGGAGGTACTGAATGACATCGAGTGCCGAGAGTTCCCCTGGCACCCCAAACCCGTGCTGGAGCTGACAGACTCCAACGCCGTGCAGCTGAACGAGGGCCCCTGCCTTGTTCTCTTTGTAGGTACGGAGCCAAATCCTGGCAGGGAGGGGTCTGTGTGCTACAAGGGCTCTGCAGCTTGCTGCCTCCCCTTCAGGGACTCAAGAGGATGACAGTCCTGGAGGTGGCTCCCTAACGGAGCGTGGGCTGCTTGCTGCTCACAGGGGTTTGCCAGAGCCGTGCCCATGACACAGCTTGCCCATGTCTGCACCTCTGCAACTGCAGCCTGCAGTGAGGGATGCGGTGGAGCAGCCGTTTGCAGCAGAGAGGAGCTGTCATAAAAGACACTTCAGTGGTGGCTGTGGTGAGGCATGCTAATTAACATCGAAGAGTGCTAGAAATGCACTGGTGGTGGCTGAGAGGAGGCAGGCCTTTTCTGGAGCTGATACCTGAAGCTTAGGAGGCAGAAGGATTGCAGCAATATGCTGGCAACTGCAGCTCAGGGCTTGAGTTCCTTGGCTGAGCAAGGTTTGCTGGTTCTTGAGTGTCTCCTCTCCATGGGGAGCTGGCTGCAGGACAGAACAGACTTTCCCTCAAGCTGGTGTCCCTCTGCTGCTGCTTACCCACCTGTGAAGCTCAGCTGTGGCTGGAGATGGGCCTGGAGCACAGCTGGGTTGTCCTAGTCCTTCCAGGGAGAGATGGTGAAATCTCAATAGTGCTTTGACTTCCATGGTCTGTGCTCCAAGCACAGCATCCCGATGAGCAAGAGAGCCCAATGAGAAGCTGCAGTTACCCTGATCAGAGTGCAGTGGGGTGTGCTGAAGAGCCTGTGTTACTCTGAGCTTGCCTGCCAGGCACTGGAGTGTGCTGGGGGCTGCTGGGATGCAGTCAGGGCTTGTGTCCTGCTTCCTCACACACCCTTTGTTAGCAAAAAGCCCTTTTCTGCAGCATTTATAATGTGTCTCTTGCTCTTTCCCTTCCTCCCTTTCAGATTTCCTTTTGACCCTGATTATTTATTCAGTAGAACCCAGCAGGGGATGTGAGCACAGAGCCAAAAATACTCTCCTCAAGCTGGGAGGACTCGCTCTCCACACTGAGTGTGATTGATGGGGGCTGTCACTGCAGGCATCGGGAATAAGTTATTTTTGTCTTGCTCTGAGCAAAGTTTTTCTATCACCTCTCTGCAAACAGCGGCCAGGGCTCTCACCTGGGTCCAATAGGTTGCTTAGCCTTGGTGAAAGCCGCTGGTGCTGCACTAAGTCATGCACTGGGAACGTGGGGATGAAGGCTTCTGGCCAGCCTGTGTCCTGCTGAGAGACCCCCAGCAGCAGTGTCCTTGCTTTTTGGGGCAGTGCGGAGCTCAGCTGTGCTTTCTGTGGTCAGCTGATGTTGGGGTCACCTGGAGACAGCTGCACCCCCAGAAAGAAGCAGCCCGAGGCACTGGGAGGGACGTGGGATGTGCTGAGCGCAGTGTGTGAGGTCGGGGCTGTGTCAGTGGGCTTAGCAAGAATCGGGGGTGAATAAATGCTGAGCGATGTACATCTGCCACTGGAGAGCTGAGGGCTGGGTTAGCCAGAATGTCGAGGGCTGGCCTGGAGTGCAGCCAGCAGCGTTTGTTAGCAGAAAAATCAATCACTGCGTAAGCCCCACAACTCTACGTATTTATCTCTGTCGTCCACACAGGACGCATCCAACAGTGCAGTGCGTGGTGCCCTTAGCATTCCTGTCTTTGCTTAAAGAAGCCAGGGAGGAGGTGTGGAAGCATTGTGCAAGGGCAGGCAGAGCTCTGGTACTGGGCAGTGCCCACCAGGTGGTTCCAGGGGCCCACACGAGCTGCACACTGCCAGGCGACCAGGAGCCTGTTTCCTTGGGTTTATTTTTAATTATTTATTACTATTTTTTCATGCTAAAAGTTGTCCCCAAATTGAAATCGTTTCATCTAGGTGCTGCTCAAGGACGCCGTCTCTCTTCTTTCCAACTCAGTATTTGAACTTCAGTGGTGGCTGGCATTTGATTGATGTTTCCATCTCTTTCTACTCTACCTCTGGCAAATCAAAGCTGCCTTTACAGAGCCGCCGCCGCGGAGACTCGAGCAGAAAAGCTGCTGAGCAGCCGTCCCAAGGCGGAGGGATGGTGGGTGGCAGGCAGGGTGGCAGGCAGCCTCAGCACATTCGTTTGGTCTTCAAAACATCCCAAACCTTTTCAAGCTGCACACCAGCTTTGTTGCGTCTGTTTGTCCCTGCACTGCAGCAGCAGCACCAAGGGAGTGAGCGGTGAAATATTTTGGGAGCGGGCTCTGCTCTTCTGTTACATGTTTCCTGTCTCACATGAAAAGTGCAATTCAGCTGCTCCCTAATTGCTACACAGCCGCTTGCCTTTGAAGTTGCTGCTGTGTGTTCGGACTCCTATTTCCTCCGTGTTGCTGCTGTGGGGTAGAGCTGCCCGTGCCCCGGGCTGTTTGCATCTGTTTGATCCTAACCTCCTTTTTGTATCGTCTCTTTGCTTCGCCTCCCCACGTCTGTGCCCTGCAGATTCAGAGGATGACGGAGAGTCGGAGGCAGCGAAACAACTGATTCAGCCCATAGCTGAAAAAATCATTGCCAAGTACAAAGCCAAAGAGGAGGAGGCACCGTTGCTCTTCTTTGTGGCAGGCGAGGTAAGCAGGAGGGGCACGCGAGAGCTCCCTGCAAGCACAGGGCTGCATCCTGCGCTGCTGGGGCCGGTGGAGACAGGGCGGCTTCCATCCTGTGTGCTGCTGAGCCACGGGCCTCAGGGTCTGAGCTGGGTTGGGTCATGCTGTCTCTGCTCTCCAGGTGGGTAAACTGAGACATGGAGCTGCGGCAGCTGGTCATGAGCTCAGCTGAGCTGAGTGCAGCCGTGCAGCCTGGGTTGGGTTCTAGTAGCTGAGGGGTTCTTCCCCAAGTTTCGCTGTAGGTTGCCCTCAGCACTTTGAGTCTTGGGCTTGTTCAAAGGGGAAAAGCCTCAAGGCTAGGAATGGAACTGGTAGGGACAGCCAGAGATGGACGCTGGGAGACAGGAGTGAGTGGCAAGCTCCCACGCTGGGGCTCCCAGCCCCATGCGGCCACTTCAAACACTGGGGCTGTGTGTGCTGGCTGTACGGGCAGCAGTCCCAGTCGGTCTCTGCTTTCAGTCCATGTTGGCAGCCAGGTCGGCCTGGCTGTGCTTCCCACCTCACTGCAGTGCTGCTGCTTTTCTTGCCACCCTGAGTGGAGGGAAGGGACCAGCACTCCAGCCTCTTCCCTAATGGGCTGGCAGCCGCCCAAAGTCATCGCAGCGGTGCCAGCACGAGCTGGCAGCGTGGGCTCTGCTGGGAGCTGGGCCAGACCAGCCTAGGCTGCCTGGAAGGGGAGAGGCTACCAGACCAGAGCCCTCCCACGTCGCTGGAGAGGGGTTCCCTCATCACAGCTTTGAAGTGAGGGACCGCAGGGTGCACTCGCCCAGTTGATGGGGCAGCCCGTGGCTGCGGTGCAGGGGGAGCCCGGCCTGCAGCCGGTTTGCGTGCTGCTGCCTGCCCAGTTCCTGTGGAGGCAGCCCTGATCCCATGGGGTGGGATGATTTCTGTGCCGTGCAGATAATGCTGGACAAAACTGCCTTTGGAAATGGGCAGGGGCTGCCTGGGGAGCCGATCTGCAAGGCCTGAGGCTTGGCTGCCGTGGTGTAAGGCGCTTTGTCACAGCGCTCCCTCCTCTTGGGCTTCACCTGTGGGTGAAATGAGTGTGGGAAATGAGTGTGTCCCAGGCTGCCACGCTACTGGTGGCTGGACTGGTGCTGGGAATGTGGTGCAGCGTGCCCAGAGCCAGGGTTGTGCTGTTGGCTTCCAGGAAAATGGGCCACTCTTGTCCTCTGTGCTGCACTTCGCCCTTCTACAGGCTTGCAAACCAGAATGGTTTTGCGTAAGGCTCAGAAAAGCTCCTGGCTCCCCTCCTGTGGGACCCAGGCAGGTGGGAGCTGCCAAGCTGCTGTGCGCTTGCTCGCCCGCCCGGCCTCCACGCTCACGTCACAGCCGCAGTGCGCACCAGCGGGTCCCTCGGAGCCGCCCAGCGCACAAAGAGGCCTGCGATGCCGCACCGGGCTCCCCCCACACCGAGCCCCCACCACCACCACCCGCAGCCCCTTGGGCCCCCTCCACCCGGGCACTTGCGCTCCCGTGGCCGTGACGGGTCTCTGAGCATCCCAACTCGGCCTCACGCCCTTGAATGAGTCCCTTGTTGGAAGGGCTCTATGGGGAGGGTCTGGGAGCTGCCCCCCTCCCCCAGAGCCTGGCTGCAGCTGAAACATTGCTGCTATTCATGCTGCTCCCGACATCCCTGCGGCAGCAGGGCCGAAGAATGGGGAGCATCCGGCACGTCCCATTCATCCGTCACCTCAATAGCCCTGGCTGCTGGCCTCGGGTCTCCGCCGGCCCCAGTGCACAATGCAGCCAGGCTGCGGCCGGAGCAGGCGCCTCCCATTCCTCTCCCAGCGCCTTTGGGCCGGTTTTGCATTGATTAAAAGGTTTCAGTTGCTTCGCGGCGATCACATAAAGGACGAGGCATCCCAACACCTCGGCTGCGGGCTGGTACCAGAGGTGGGAAGCGCCAGGGGCCGAGGTCACGGGCCCAGCCCTGCTCTCCCTTCCCTGCCACGTGGTCCTGCGCCAGAAAACCCTGCAGTGGAAGGGGAGGCGCGATAGGAACCACCCTGCCGGCCGCCGCCCCGTGCTGCATTGCTCCCAGCCGCCTCTGGATTCCTTTATTTCCATCGCTGCTGTTGGGAAACTGCTCAGAGAAATGCCCGGTTTCAATGACCGTGCAATCTGGACGCGGCCCCCGGTGTGTCCTCACATCTCCCTGCCATGCTCAGGAGATGAATCGCCCCAGCACCGGCGTTTGAATTCCACAGCCCCAGCTGTGACAAATGAGTTTTCCCCTTTGCCCACAACTGTGATTTGTCTGGCTGCTGAGCGCATTGCTTGAGTGTGCTGTGGGTTCTGGGCCCGCGCTCACACGCTGTGGGTCTGCCCGTGGGGTGAGGGGTCCTGGGGGGTGTGAAGCAGAGGAGGGAAGGGGCTGGAGAGGGGTAAGAAGCAGGGCTGGGTGAGAGCGGAGCCTGGGTTTGCTCTCTGGGTAGGTGTAGGGCTCAGCGCGGCCCAGCGCAGTGCTCTGTGGATGTGTGTGGGCTGCACCACTTCATGGAAGCAGCACTGCTCCTGGCTGTGTAGCTCTGCTGATGCTCCTCTCTCCCTCTCGTTTTGGCCTCCAGGATGACATGACCGACTCTCTGCGGGATTACACCAACCTGCCTGAGGCTGCGCCCCTGCTCACCATCCTGGACATGTCGGCCAGGGCCAAGTATGTGATGGATGTGGAGGAGATCACGCCGGAGATCGTGGAAGCCTTCGTCAGCGACTTTCTAGCAGACAAGCTAAAACCCGAGCCCATCTAAGGGAGCTTCTGCACCAACAGACATTATTTAAAACTAGGTCTCTCTTCCGCCGCTCATGGATTCTCCAGCGTGTTCTCACGCCTGACCCAGTATCCAACCTTCTTGTGGTGCCTTGTTCTACGCAGTGAATCCTTCTCCTAAGCAAACTCCTTGAGATGCACTTTCAGCAGGGAGTCGTTGGCGTTCGGAGACTTCGCTTGTGCTTCATGGTGATATATTCTCTAATAACCAGGCCAGAACTGTTACCGTACTTACTTTATACATGGCACTAGCTAGCAGGCAAATCTTTTTGCATGGTGTTCTTCCCAACGTATGCATCAGGCGGTGGATGGGGTTCTCGGGGCTCTTTTCTTCTCCTTCTCCCCTTTCTTTCCTTTCCTACAACCTCCGCTGACTAAATTACTTTAAGGAAGCAATAAGGAAATTGTCCCCTTTGCCCCCGCCCCACCTTCCTTCCCCACTCGAGTAACAGTGCCCTGATGAGGCCAAACAAAGTCTTAACTGCTGACAACCTCTGAAAGACCACAGCGCAGCCAGGCTTTTCCTCCTCGGGGTGAGAACTTCCTGGGTAGTTTTCCCACCCCACACACCGACAGCCTTATGCAGCATTGGCTGCGCACGTCAGGGGAAGTCCAACCGCCCCGTGGCACACAGATATCCCCTCCTGCACTGAGCCAGGAGCAGAACACCACCAGGCTGCCCTCGTCTCCCCGTGGTCTCTCCCTTGTGCTCTCCCTGTCCCTTCTCCCTCCTGCTCCTTCTCTCTGGTATGAATTGTCGACCCCTCTATGTTAGTTGTTTTTTGTAGGTGTGTCCCAAACCTGACAGTAATGGTGCTGTTCTTTAAAAAAAAAAAAAAGAAAAAAAAAAGAAAAAAAAAAGAAAAAAAGATTCCTCCCCAGTCCCTAGCAGCACAGCCAAGCCCCCTCGAAAGTGACATTGTAAAAACTGTACATGGTGATTGGAACTTTGTAATAAAACTGATCTAATAACCGAGCTGGGAGGTGCCGGTTGCCTCATCCCGCAGCCCAGCTCAGCCCCAGCCCAGCTCAGCCCCAGCCCAGCTCAGCCCCAGCCCAGCTCAGCCCCCCGTGCTGTTTCCATCAGGGCGGTGTCCTGGAGCTGCACAGCGGGCGTTGTGTGAGCCGCCTTTCAGCGTTTCCTTTCAGCTCGTTTGTCAGCCATGGCAGGATTACAGCCTCTCCCTTTATCACTGCTACAGCAACCCACCCTGGCAGGAGCTGGGAAAAGCAACCAAGTGCGGCAAGGCAGAAATTGTACCCATCTCTCTTGTTGTTTTGCACGTTCCAGATTCTCGTGGTCGGTGCTGGTGAGCTGAGCTGTGAGGCGGTCAGGAAGCAGCAGCACGGCGGAGCTGTTAGCCACAGCTCGCTAGGCTGGAAGGTGGGGTCAGCCCTGCTTCCATAGCACAGCTTCCATAGCAGCCCTGATGAGCTGAATTAACTCAGATCCCCCCTTACTGGGGATTTTTTGAGGGAACGGCCCTTCGGTGAGTTACCATCCACCTCAGGGTTAAGGGAGCGTGCGGTGCGATTGCAGTCCCAATTCCTGCTGCGTGTGAAGCAGCTGAGCAATGGAATCACTTCCAGAGCCCACTGCCACCTAGCGCGCGTTGTCTGCGCGCTGCAGGTTCCTGCTGGTTTGGGGGCAATCTCGATGTGTTTGTGGTTTGAAAGACAATTACAGTGAGGCTGGAACTGGAACCGCGGTGTCTGTAGTGTTTGGTCATGCAGCAGTGGCTGTTGTTTGCAGACAGGGAGAACCCATATTCATTTCCCTCTGGACATTGTGGTTGGGGCTCCCAGCGAGGCAGCGGTGCCTGCCAGTCGAACTGGTCACTGCTTGGTAGGAACTGGATCAAAGCAGTAATTTTCTGCCCTAGAATTGGGTTTTTGGGGGCCAATTTGATGGGAACCAGGCTTGAACGGGTCTCTGGGGATAGAACTGGTTGGCTGGAGTAGTTTCAGCTGTGAGCTAACGCCTGCTTAGTCCTCAGCTAGCAGGGCTTTAGGCATGGAAGAGGCTGGCTGTCTCGGGGTGTCTCACAAGCAAACCTATCCGTGACCTTTCAGTGCTAACAGGAAACAGGAGCCAGCAGTGGGCTGAGCGAACAGCTTGTGCAACTCGCAGCCAGTGAAGGCAGGTGGCAGCCAGCGCTGTCGCAGGAGCTGTCAGTCAACACACAGCTGTCAGGGAAGCTGAGAGCATTGTGCAACATGGGCAGGAGCCCCCAGTCCTGCATCTAGGGAGGGTGTTACTGCAAGTTACTGCTGTCCTCAAGGAGATACGGACAGGGCCCCTGGTCTTATTCCCCTCAGTTGGATGTTGACAGTGAGCAGCAGCGCCTGCAGCTCCCTCTTCCTGTCCCTCGTTCATAATTAATCAGTGCTGAGGCCCAGCTGCCAGAGCCGAACTGCATGGGGCAGGCACTGCCACCTCCTGGCAGCAGCACAGTTCTTGGTGCTCAGCTGCCGTGCACCACAGTGGGGTGCCTGATGAGGGCACAGGGTTTGTGTAAGCACGGGGAGGAGCTGCTCAGGTGGCAGCCGTCAGGCATTTCTGACCCAGAGCCACAAGTACAGTGGCTCCTGTTGCCCCCAGGCAAGCAGTGCAGCGGTACTGGTGGTTGCACAGCCTAAGGGCTGCAAGAGGAATTACATGCTTTGCCAGCATTATCCTGGCCAGGCAGGCACTGATGCTACAGCAGCAGCTACATGGGGTCTGGTGTGAATGCAGCTCTGCTCACCTCTCTGCAGCATTCCTGCAGAGCAAGCCGTGTCCCTCAGCACACACACACACAGGTAAGTTAGGGGGTTCATACTCCACTTGCACTAGCATGGAGCAAGAGGCTAGCTCCAGGCACAGCTATTTAACACTCTCTTAGCAAACAAAACAGACCAGGCTGCTCTTTTATTAATTAATTCCTCTGCGGAGTGCCGAAGGGAAGGGGTGCTGCTTCAGCACCCAAGCCTCAGCAGTTTATCCCACTATGCTTGGGATAAACTGCTTTTCATTGTCTTGCTTGTGTGTCCTCCACTGCAACTGCCTCTTCCCTTCAAACAGCACTATGGCAGCAGCTACAGCGGAGTTCAAACTGTCCACACCAGGCACCACAGGGATGACCAGTCTCTTCCCACCTGTGCTGGCTGCAAGGTGAAGTGCGTCTGGGCTCAGGCCATGGGTCTCTCCACCAACCACAACTGCCGCTGGGGACTGTATCCAGTTCTCATAGTAATACTGTGCAGCAAGCTCCGAGGCACAGACGCCCTCTGTTCCCTCCTCATCCTTGTGTTCAGGAGGAGCAGCCTTACGTTTGGGTTTTACAGGCGCCTTTGGATTGCCAGAATGGGAGCCAGACCTGCCAGCTCCCTGGGACGTGGGTTCTGTCTCAGCCTGAGCGCCCAGGTCTTTGTTGTCAGCCACACAGACCTGCACACCAGAAGGAAGGTTGCTGGGAACAGATTCCCAGTCCAGATCGGCAACAATGGGCACACGGAAGTGAGCTCCCATACCGGCACGAAGCACCTTTGGCTCCCATGGATCCACACAACCTGAGACAGGGAAGGAAAACAGTGACAATGCAGCAGTTCCAGCAAAGATGCACTCAGGAGCTGCTTCCCACAGCAAAACCTGTCTGCGCTGGACACTGCTTACAAATTCTGTGGAACAACATCTTTAAGCACTGCCTTACCCCAGAGATTTGTCAAACTAAACACTTGTCCTGGGAGAAAGGCCCTTACCTTTGGTCAGCAGCACTTTTTCACAGCCTGCTCCTGCTGCAGATCTCAGAATAGTCCCCAGGTTTCCTGGATCCCGGATGTTGTCACAGATGAGGACTATGGGCAGCTGGGCAGTAGGGTAAGACATCTTGGCATGGTCAGGCTTGGAGAAGATCCCTGAGGAGACAAAGTGCTGATGAGCTTTGGGTGATGCACCACGAGGAGAGGGCTGGCTATCAGAGCTGTAGATGGGCTGGAGAAAGCCTCAGGGAATCACAGAATCACAGAATCATTAAGGGAGGAAAAGACCACAAAGATCCCCAAGTCCAACCCCACCTCATTCCCTCCAGGCCCCCTGAACTATGTTCCTCAGAGCCTCATCTCCATGGTTCTCAAACACCTCCAGAGATGGGGACTCCCCCACCTCCCGGGGCAGCCTGTGCCACTGCTTGACCACTTTTTCAGACAATAAACTTCCTAATATCCAACCTGGTGCAACTTGGGGCCATCCCCTCTCGCCCTATTGCTGCTGCCTAGGAGCACAGACCAACCCCCACCTCGCTACAACCTTTCAAGTCACTGTAGAGATCAATGAGGCCTCACTCACAAGGCTGAGGGATCTGAACCATCCCAGTTCACTCACCCGTTCCCCCTAAGATTTCTGCTCCAGGCCCTGCAAAGCTCCATTGCCCATCTTTGGACACGCTGTTTAAGGGATATTTGTGTAGAGTTTGTCACTCCACAGAGAGAACCGTTTCCCAGCAGAGCTACAGCAGCGTGCTGTGACAATTGAGCACTGGCACTCTGTATGACTCCAGCAGCCGCCCTCACAGCTCTCACAGCAGGCCCGATGGAAGGGAGCTGTGCCATGATGCTGTGTTTGAAGCTGCTAGAAGCCAGAGATAGTTGTCATCCACTGATAAGCAGTGGAATGACCTCCCTCAGAGCGCTGCTGTCACTGTTTCTATCACATCTCACCTATCATCCCCTGCGGGGCCACCACGTCGGACCAGCACTTGATGTCCTCGAACCTCACCCTCACCAGGCGGGCTCCTTTCAGCGGTGCCGGCGGCAGCTCCCTCAGGTGCTCGGCGGTGCTGAAGAACAGAGCGCGGGGCGCGGCGCCCGCCTGCAGCGCGTCCCGGATCAGTCTGAGCCCCTCCAGCAGCACTTTCCCGTGGCGGTCGCGGAAACTCCGTGACTTAGCGATGGTCACCACTTTTCTGGGGAGAAATCGAGGGCAGAAAGCGTGAGGGGAGGTGAGGGGAGCGCAGCCGGGACGGGGCCGCTCCCGCCGTCGCGCCTCACCCCAGGCTCCTGTCACCGGGCGACGCCTTCTCGTACCACAGCCCGGGCCCGGCCGAGCCCCGCTCCACAGCCGGGGGGGGCGGATGGTGCTCCACGGGCCTCTTCTGTGCCTCAGCCTGTTCCTTCCGCGGCGGCAGCACCCGCACAGGGCTGCGCCTCAGCGCCCGCACCCAACGCCGCCCCGGGGCCGCCCCGCCGGGCCCCGCCAGCGCCCGGCTCAGCACGGGCACGGCGCGCCTCAGCGCCGCCATCTTGATCTGCAACGTCAGAGCTGCGCCGCGGTCTCTGCAACGTCATCACTCTGAGCGGCGGGAGGGTATGGCGCGATGATGTCATCTCGCTGCGCGGCGGAGAGAAGCGGCGAAGAGATGGGGGCGCGGCGCGCGTTGCACTTCGTGTTCAAAGTCGGCGACCGAGCGCGGACTGCGCGCTTCTACCGGGAGCTGCTCGGCATGAGCGTGAGCGCGGCGCGGGGGGCGGGAGAGCTGAGCGGGAGCGCGGCCCTCAGCCCTGAGGAGACGCCCCGCGCTGTGGGAGGCGGGTGAAGCCGGGCGGAATCGCGTTTGCTCTTTCATACAGCGTACCCCGAAGTAGGCGTCGTTTACGCCCCCCGTCCCCTTTCTTTCCCCTCATTTTAATATATATTTGTTTAACTCGTAAGGTTCTGAGGCACGAGGAGTTTGAGGAAGGCTGTAAGGCCAGCTGCAACGGGTAAGCGCGTTTCCCATAAGGCACCTCCCAGTTCTGCCCCGTCAAATATCTGTCAAATATGACAGATAAATCCACGCAGTATTAAAAACCCACCCCGTGGAGCCAACGGTGCCGTTTCTGTGTCCGTGTGGGGTTTGCATTTGGGCACTGCTGCAGCTGTGTTACGTTGAGTTCTAATACTGAACCTCCGGAATGGAACTGGTGGGGTTGGATGTGGGGCTCTCGGTTGTCTTTTCCCACCTGAATGGTTCTGTTGTTCTCCAAGCATGGCAGCTTTAACCACAGCAGCCCCAAGAACTCTGTAAGCATCAGCTCCTTTCCCACGGGAGGTGCCAGGTTGGCTGTGTCGTTTGTTCTGGAAATGATGTTCTTTGCTGAAGCGTTTGCAGTTGCATCTCTTGGAGTTTGTTTCTCACATGCGTTCTGAATTGATATCTTCTAGCCCTTATGATGGAAAATGGAGCAAAACAATGGTGGGCTATGGGCCAGAAGACAACCACTTTGTTGCAGAGCTGACTTACAACTATGGTATTGGAGAGTATCGCCTTGGCAATGACTTTCTGGTATGTGCCAAGCTCAGCAAAGCCTTATTATGATAACTGCTTTTGTTTTCTCATTAGGACTCTTCATTGTATAGCTTCTAACAGACTTTCTTTTAATATTTTTTGATTCCTTGAACACTTCTTATTCCTGCATTTTAGTTGTCCCTAAGCTGGAAGAGCAAAAGATAGAGGAGCGTTGTGTTCATGTAGGATCATGGAAGTGCTTCCTTTAACACCTCCCCATGTGTGTTTGCTGTGTGTTTGCTGGCAGATCCAACTTGAAGTGGTCAGCTAAGAAGGATCATGCCATAGGGAAACACACATTTGTTATTACTTATTCATTTGGCTTTCGCTAGCTGGTGGTTAATGAAGATCTCACCTTGGTGTTGTTGCACCAGTGGATTTAGTATTGTCTTTTCTGTTGTTGGCAGGGCATAACTTTGGTGTCCAGCCAGGCTGTGAGCAATGCTAAGAAGATGGGGTGGCCCCTCAAAGAAGTCACAGCTGGTGTGTTTGAAACTGAAGCCCCAGGTGGATACAAGTTCTACTTGGAAGACAAGGAACAGAAAAAGAAAGGTGAAACATGCTCTTATTTGTGTTCAGAAGATAGTTACAAGTTGAGCGTTACAATTGAATGTGCATTTGTCTCGATGGCATTGTATGAAACAGGGCCTCTATTGTTATTTCTTTATTACTTTTCTTCTCAAGATTGTAAAGCAATGCACTTAAAACTATGATTTATCTTGTAACTGTTCTCCATTTACCGCACTCCTACAGATCCTGTGCTAAAGGTGACCCTGGGTGTCTCTGATCTGCACAAGTCTGTTAATTACTGGTCTCATTTGCTTGGGATGAAAATATATGAGAAGGATGAAGAAAAACAGAGGGCTTTGCTGGGCTATGCAGATAACCAGGTTAGTTCTGTAGAAAGCCTTCCAGTTCTTTAAGAGTCACGTCATAGAAAGCTCTCATTTCATGAGAACAGGATCTAAATGTTATGGTAGAAACAACTGCACTTCAGAGCCCGCATGCTTTAATTTAACTGCTTGTTTTTCCTTTTTTTTTTTAACCAAAAGATTGGTTTGCTTTGGGAATTTTGACTCATTGGGAAATACTTGTATGGGCAATGCTGGAACAGTCTGCAACAGTGAGAAGCTGGAGCAAACGTAGCACTGAGAGCAGTGTTCCGTGCAAGTTAGTTAGGCTTCCTTGTTTTCCTGCAGTGTAAGCTGGAGCTGAAGGCTGTTGGAGGAGCGGTGGATCATGGAACAGCATTTGGAAGGATTGCCTTTTCCTGTGCCAAGGAAGAGGTAATAATCATGCTTTCCTTACCCCTCTCATCATGCAGCTGAGTAGTGGGAGATAGTTCACTGTTAACAAAATCTCTCGGAATTGATCAAAGTAACACTGATCGGATATTTGGTTATATTTCTCACGGTGGGAGTGCAGTGGAGTTGCAGGTAACAGGAAACTGTAAATGAGAACAGCATGAATACATCCCAGCTTCATCTGACTGGGGCTGATGTTGTTTCTTTTCTGTTTAAGTTGCCAAACATTGAAGCACTGATGAAAAAGGAGAACCAGACAATTTTGACGCCTCTGGTTAGCTTGGACACACCTGGCAAAGCTACAGTGCAGGTGGTCATTTTGGCTGATCCTGTGAGTAGCATTGGAAATAGTAATACAATCAATTTCTCTGTCCCAGTTATCTGCCTGACCTGCTGTTAAATTGGGTTTAGGATGGCCATGAAATCTGTTTTGTGGGAGATGAAGCATTTCGAGATCTGTCCAAGGTGGATCCCAATGGTGGCAAGCTGTTAGATGACGTAAGTAATGGTCTGCCTTTTGTTTTCATCCTGCTCACAGCCAGCTGTAGAATCGAGTTTTCTTTGCAGCAGAGAATGTTGGCTTTCAGTGCCTGTTTACTACTATACAAGAAACAGTTTCTTCATCAGGATAGCTTTCCCCTGGATTACAGAGCCTTAGGATCAGCCTGTTGTTGTGGGGCAGGGCGCTGAGAGTGGGCGGCCCAGCGTGTGCAATGGCAGCTGAGTCAGCCAAACATGCTCGTGTTTCCCTCTGTGCAGGCCATGGCAGCTGACAAGAGTGACACGTGGTTTGCTGCCCGAAATATGAAGAAGGTGTCTGCATAGCTGGAGGAGAGCTGGGCTGGCTGCTCGTCGTGCCTCGGTTTTCATCTGAGCAAAACTTGCTGTGCTGTCCGTCCCGTGGGAGGGCACAGTCACGTCCCGTGCTGCTGGTCCCTTTTCGCCTTGTATCTCTTTCATTTCAAGCTCCTCTTTACTTTCAATCATCGTGTGCTCCTTCGTATGTGAGTGTAAGTGAGGAGGATGTTGAGCTCGTGGCTTCCAGCACGGGAGCTGCAGGCTGACACCTCGTCTATCTCGAGCGTGGTTGCACTTGAAGGAGAAGCTGCCAGATTGATTCGAATACCCAGATTAATTAATTAACTAATGTAATTAATGAGCTGTAGCCCTCCTGACTGCAGTGCAGGGCTGAGGTGTTGGGGTGGCAGCAGCTGCAGCGCCCGGTGGTGTTGGGCGGGCTGCTCGTTTTCGATCCCTCTTGATGAAAAGCCTGCAGTGAGTATTCCGAACGGGAACAGATCTCGATGCGGCGGTGTTGCTTTGGCGTTGACGCAGTCAATGAGTCGGGGTTGGATCGGTGCCGTTGCTGGAAATTTGCCTTTACGTGAATAAAAGCACCGCGGTCTGCGTGCGCCGCGTCCTTCCAACGGGTGTGGGAGACACCTCCGCGCCGCCAGGGGGCGCTGTGGGACCGCGGCGGCCGCCTGCGCTGCCGGAACGGAGCGCGCTCTGCGTTGTCTGCCCCGCGGCCGCCGCCATGGAGCCGGGCAGCGGGAGCGGGGAGCGGGTCGCGCCGTGGGGCGTGTGCGAGGAGACCGCCATCCTGCACGGCGGCTTCCTGCTGGCCTCCAGGCTCCTTCAGCCGCGGCCGCTGCGGGAGCTCCTCAAAGCCGAATGGCCGCTCGTCGGGCCGCCCATCACCGACGCGCTGAGGGAGATCGGCGCCCGCTGCCCCTCGCCGCGGCAGCACGGGCTGTGGAAGAAGGAGGCCGTGGCCCTCGTGTGGGCCAAGGTGCTGCTGCCCGCCCCCCCCGCCGCCTCTCTGGACCGGGAGTGGAAGGAAGACGCCTTTTTCTCCGTGGGCGCGATGATCCCCGACGTTAACCGCACCGTTCTGTTCGAGCTGGTGAAGGCCCTGGGCGCTGCCCGCCTCTTCGCGCAGCTGCTGCTGGCGCTGCCCCCCGGCGTGTGCCGGGCTGAGCTGCGGCACCTGGTGCGGTACGTCGGCCACGAGACGGCCCCGTCGGATGTCGGATTCCTCCTGGACGTGTGGTGGGAGGTGGTGAGGCATGTGCGGGATCCGGAGGACAGCACGGTCACCGCGTTCAGCTCCCTCGTGTGTGAGCACGGCTGTGAGTGCGCTCTGGATGACGGCCTGCAGCCCCCGAAGAGGTTCAAGGGGGACCCCAGCTCTCTGAATGGCTCTCCGGCTGCCGACGGCCTGCTTGTGGTCCTCGTGGAGGGGTTAAAGCAAACGTACGGCAGCATCGCCTCGCCCCGCATGAGGTGCTACGCCCTGGGCAACCTGGTGGAGCTGCTGTCTGTGTTCACCGAGCTGGAGCCACAGGGCGGCCCCCTCCCTGTTGCAGAGTACCTGGCCAAGGTCAGCTCGGTGGTCAGCCTGTGGAGCAGTGACACTGAAAGCCAACACCACCACAGCGGGCTGGATGAGAAAGTGAAGGAAGCCGAGAGGACCATGAGCTTTGCATCCATAGCCAAGCTGTCGCGTGAAGAACTCATAGCTGGCTTGGACTTTCTGCACTGCTTGCTGCGTGCCTGGGGAGAGGAGCTGCGGGGTGTCCTGAACAGCTCGGAGAATCAGTGCTATGAGAGCTACTGGCTCCTTGATACTCTTCCCACCTTCAGGAAGAGCCTGGTTTGCTTCTCTGAGACTGGAGACCTGAGTGAGGATGAGATGCGTGTTGCGTTAGAACTGGCACAGACAATTGATGACTTTCTCAAGGAGATCAGCACCACCCAGAAGAGCAAGGATTTGGACACCAGCCTTTCATCTTCGGTTGCCATGACAATCATTGAGCAAAAGCTGCAGCGGCACATGGAGGTGTGCTCCATTTTTGCTTCTGAAAAGACCTGGGTCTTTTCAAAGGACTGGGTTGACTGCCTTGTGAAAAACAGAGCTCTTTTCCAGAAACCAGAGCTAGTTTTGAAATTGCTGGAGACTCTGGTGAACTTTGCCACATCCTGCGAAGACAGGGAGGCCCAAGAGATGCAGATGGAAGTGACCAAAGCCATCGTGGAGTGTTACAGTGAGCTTTCATTAACAGACAAAAACGAAGTGATCTCGGGTGTCCTGGAGGCTTGGGGTGGGCCAGGGCTCTCCCTGAACCTGCAGGTTGTCATGGAAGGGTTCCAGGAGGACCTCAATGTGACTTTCAATCAGATCACCAAAAGCGTATCTGATGAAGGCCTTACCAGGGCTGTGGCTGCTGTGGCTAGGCTTGCTCTGCTGCACCCTGAGGCCACTGTGAAGCAGATTTGTAGTCTTGCTGTAGTCAACCTGGGAGCACACCAGTTCCTGGCACAAATCCTCTGCTCTTTCCCAGCACTGAGCTTCCTGGAGACGTGTGATGATCCATGCAGACCACACAGCCTGGTGGTACGGTGCCTGAAGGAGGCAGCATGGGAGAAGCTTTCCTCTGCGAGGGAGGAGGAGCAGTTCCTGGAGTTTTTGGCCTTTCTCATGCAGCCAAGTTCGGCTGCCCCGCTTGTATCACCTGCAGAAGTGACCAAGGCTTTTGTCCTTCCCTATTTGAAATCAGACTGTGCTCAAATTGAGCTGAGCCTGCAGATCCTCAGTAAAGTTTTGGGGATACAGTCCTACCCAGACGAGCACTGGATCAAGTCCTGCCACCCGTTCCCACTTCTCCTCAGCCTCTGCAAGCTTCTAGATGGCTACACAAAGTACTGGCATCAGCCCAAGGACCAGCTCTTCCCATCCCTGGAGTCCAAAGACCTGGTGCTGAATGTCCTCGGCCGGATCTGTGAGGTGGTGACTCCAGAAACTGCCTCCTCCGCAGAGGTTTGGGTCCAGTCTCTGGCCTGGCTTCACAGGAAGGTGGCATCACTGGACTGGACCATTGGTCTCCGTCTGAAGAAGTTTTATGGAGAGCACTTCAAGAATGAGGTCCCAGCAACACTATTTGAGATCTGCACGCTCCCTGAAGATGAATGGACATCCCAGCCTTTGCCAGCCTACGGGCCGGGCAGCGGGCTGCTGGCATGGATGGAGTGCTGCTGTGTGTCCACTGAGCTCAGAGAGACAATGCTCTCACTCCTCATGGTCAACGTGGACAACCCTGAGGAAGTGAATCTCTTCAGCAAAGGCTTCCTGGTGGCCCTCATACAGGTCCTCCCTTGGTGCAGCCACAGTGAGTGGAAGAGGCTTGTGCATGTGGTCACAAACCTGCTGGAGAGGCAAGTGTTGCATGTGCCATACACACTGGAGTACGTGCAGTACGTGCCCCTGCTGAACCTCCGGCCGTTTGCCTGCTACCTCCAGCTCTCTGTGCTCTTCCTGCGGGGCTTCCAGCTCCTCTGCAGCTCCAGCTGTTCCACCTGGCTGCCACCACAGGCTTGGCTCCACGTGGTCCAGCTGTACTGCAGCAGCCTCACAGACCTGCTGAGCTCCATCAAGAGCATCACAGGGCCCCCCTTGCACCCCGCTGAGGACAGGAGCTCTGCAGAGGAGGTGTGCTTTGTCTGCATCCAGGTGTTTTGCCACCTCCTGCACGTTGCAGCCATGCTGCCTCCAGACAGTGGGTGCAGTGAGCCGCTGGTGGTGGTGGCCTTGGAGGTCCTCTCTCAGTATGAGGTGTTCAGCTCTGCTGATCCGTCCCCCAGCAGTGTGCTGAGGAGAGCCAACGAGAGGCACTTCCTGGAGTCCATCACTGACAACATCAGTGACAAGGCGCTGTGCGGCCCCCTCCTGCAGAAGCTCAGCAAGCTGGGTGCTTAGGCAGCCTGCTTGGCCAGAGACAGCCTGAAGAGCTAAAGGGAGAATCAGAGGAGAGTGCTGACCCTGCTGCAAGGGACCACTGTGTGGAAAGCTGTAAGATCTGTAATAAACCTCATCTATTTTTCACTTTTGAACTCATTTCTTCCTTGCTCTGTTCTCTCCAAGCCTGTCTAAACAGCAAAGCAGCCATGTAAACAGCTGTAGACACAACTATTGCTGCTGCAAGCTGCCAGGCCCTTGGCCCCAAACTTGCCCAGTAGTGGTCTGGAGTTGCATTGGGCTCACACAAAGCCCTCTGGCATCAGGGAAATTCTTCTATCTGCCCTCTCCTCACTGCTGCCACGCTGCTGTTTGTGCCAGAGCAGGATGCTCTGCAGGATGAGCAGGCACCTTGGGCAATAGGTGTGGGCTGCTGCCCTGGGGTGGGTGCCCAGTGGCAAACTGCTGCCTAAGTGCCTCCCCACCCAGAAATGAATGGCACGTGGGAGGGAGGCATCCGGTGGTGTGACTCAGGAAAGAAGTCTTTATTGATCTCTTCTGATAGGTGCAGTAGTAAATAGGGCAGTGTTAGTGCAAACTGAGATGCCTCAGTGGCTTTCTTTTATCTTTACATAAGGCACGTTATCTGTAATAAAAACAGCAATATACAAATATTGGCAATGGGTAGCAAGCGGTTTGTAACAGCAGCTTGTCTCAATGGTTAATGTAACAGTAGTGCTTGTGCAATAACCAACTGCATGCTGGAAGAGGCTTTTTTTTAATTATTATTATTCTTTCCAGCCTGTACAGCCATAGCTGGGACAAGATGTGACACCCAGAAGAAATGGTTCTCCCAGACCGGGCCCCTTCCAGCCATCCTTTTTAGCTTTTAGACAGAATGAAAGGCACAGAGTGGGTGCTGGTCTATCAACTGCTGGTGCATCTGGCTGCCCTGGAACAGAGGAAACTCCAGGCTTGTGCAGGAGGCTGTGGGGAGGACCTGGCTGCTCAGTTTTATGCTGTGTCCAGAGAAAGGAGGGCTCCTGTCCAGTTTGTATGTGCCTGCTGGGCTTGGTAACCACACGCTGCAAGGTGAGCAGAGAAGCCTTTCCCCATTTTCACCGTACTGAAGGTGGAAATGGGCTGCTTAAGGACACAGCTCAGCACCCTGCTCTGGTGATGCTGGTTCCTCATGCACTGACCAGTTCCTTCCCTGCCAGCTTCAGGCAGGCGTCCCTTTGTGGGGGACCAGGATGGGGCAGGAGGGACAGACAGCTGGAGCTCAGGCTGCACCCAGAGTACTGCTGGTGTCAGCTGAAGGGAGAGCAGGGGTAAGGAGATGTGTTGGGCTTTCAGTTACCTGTTAGAGGTGATGAGGCAGATGCACCCATCCCCACGTGCAGCTGCAGCAAGGCAAGGGGGTTGAAACCAGCCATCACCTGGGATAGGGACTTTGCAATCTCCTGCCCTTGTCCTACCCTCCAGTGATGGCTCTCAGCCTGCCTGGCTTGCTGTGACACAGTGCAACCAATCCTTGCATCCTGCTGGGGGTTCCAGAGTTGCCCTACCCCCCGTCAGCCACAGACATCAAACAGTGGTACTGAATATCCCCTTCGAGTTAAGTGGAGAGTCCTAAGTGAGCTCGAGCCCAGCAGCAGTGAGGTGTGGGGAAGTCAGAGGCTGAATGCAGCTGTAGTGTAAAGGCACTGTTGGGGAACAGGCTGTGCAGAATCATGGGGCCTGGCTCTCCTCTGCTGGAGGAGCAGATCTGAGCCCAGCAGGGACAGCACGCAGCTCTCACGTCCCCAGCACTGCTGCTTGGGGCTGGGCACGCTCCAGCATCGCCTACACTGCTGCATCCACTCCACAAGCTCCTCTGTGCCGTGCCTCACTCTGTGCTGTCATCAGCCCTGAAAGATGGGGGATCTGTAACAATCCCCTTCCGTGTAACCATTAGTTTGGTGCCGCAGCACTGAACCCCAGAAGGAATGTTATGCTTATGGGGAGACCTCCTCCTTGCTCAAGGTGCAGGAGCAGCGTGGGAGGAAAGTCCCCCTAGCTGACAGCAGGGCTGCCTCGTGGTATCGACGTCGCTGTGCTCCCACGATGGTTCCTGCAGCTCTGACTTTGCAGGCAGAAGAGCTGGGGGGGGAACAACCCTTCTCCAGCCCTCGTGCTCTGCCAGCCATTACCTGCTCTTGTCAGCAGGTGAGCTGCCATAGAGGCGGACGGCTTTGCGGCAGATGAGTGTGAACCAGTAGAGCTGCGGGGCGATGAGGGAGGCGTTGGCTATGTTGCAGTGCAGGGGGATGCGGAAGGGCACCATGTAAACAGGGATTCCCATCTGCCTGCCGTAGGCTGCGTACATGAAGGGGAAGAGGAGAATACGGCAGAGGAAGAAAGTCACCAGGATGAGGATCCCGTTCACCTTGTGCAGCAGCGTGTCCTGCATCTTCAGCTGGGAAAGGAAGAAGGCGAGCACAGGTGAGTGCTGTGTGAGCAATGCAAGGGGGGCTGCCTGGGGTGGGGAAGGGGTGCAAACCCCTGCAGGATTCCAGAATCCCCCGGGAGCAGCAGTGACCCAGGCACCCACCCCATGGCACTCACCCCATGGCACCCACCCTCCTTGCATACCTGCATGAGGATTTTGCCCAGCGATACAAAAGGAGTGCTCAGCTCTGCTGTGAAGATGCAGCCCACAAAGAAATCTCCCAGCTCTCCCCTGAAGTGCTGCAAATAACGACAGTAGTGAGCGTGGGGCCTTCCCACCGTGGTGTGTTTCATACACAGGGCTCTACTAACAGACCTTGCTGCCTTCAGGAGAGCTGGGAGCTGACACTGAGCACCTCCACATCTCCTGACAGGCAGAGATGCTTTCCAAACTCAGCTGAAAGGGTGTTGACCGTGATGCCAGCCAACAGGCACAGATCCAACACACACAGCTTGAGAAAAGCTCCCTCTTGGTCACTGTATTTGGTCTCAACTGATGTCAGTTACTTGCCCTGGAGACGTTCATGAAACATGGAGATGTGGCACTGTGGGATATGGTTAGTGGGCATGGTGGGGTGGGGTGGGCTGGCGTTGGGTTTGGTGATCGTAGAGGTCTTTCCCAACCTTAAACAATCTTATGATCCCCCCAGGCCTCTTAGCGTTGGGCTCCCACCTGTCTGGGTTCACAACATGCGTGCCCAGCCCTCACCTGGGTGACAGGGGTGAGCACGATGAGGATGAAGAGGTGGTGGGTGACCATCAGCCGCTCCTGCAGGAGGAAGCTCCGCACGCTGGTCAGCGAGTGCTTCCTCTCTGCTATGCCCTTCTCTCGGCTCTTGTGCCAGTGGCAGAGGTACATGACGTAGATGTCGTAAGTCATGTAGGGAACCAGGACCCAGATGTATTCCACAGCCAGCCAGTGCCTAGGGAGGGAGAGCACAGAGGTGTAGCAACGGGTCTGGGAGGCCCACGAGGTAATGTTCTCACACTGTGTGCCAGGGGAGGTTCAGGTTGGATATTAGGATAATTTATTCTCTAGAAGAGTGTTCAGGCAGTGGCACAACTGCCCAGGGACGGGGGGAGTCCCCATCCCTGGAGGTGTTCAGGAACTGTGGGGATGTGGCATTGAGGGATATGGTCATTGGGCACGGTGGGGATGGGTTGGGGTTGGACTTGATCCTTGAAGTCTTTTCCAACCTTACCATCTCTGTGATCAATGAGCTGGGTGGGTGCCTGGTGCCCTGATTTACCTGGATGAGGACCCTCAGCTCAGCCACCCCAGACAAAAGCTATGTGAAAGGGGAACACTACAATGGGTGATTCCTGAGCGCAGGCACCGAGAGGGGCACGGCTGCCTTTATCGAGTCGGTGCCTTTCGGTGTCTGCCCGGGCTGTGCAATCAGCCCTGCATCGGGAGCAAAGCCACAGTGCAAACAGCACGAGGTGAGGAGCACCCTCAGCCCGGGGCAGGTGTTTGCTGGGGCTGCGGCACCTCCCCAGATCAGTGCTCATCTGGCAGCTCTGCAGCAGGTAATCCTCTGCCCTACGCCCTGCATCCGGAGCCGATGGTAGGAATAACACCGCGACCGTCCGTGGCAGCTGCCCACCCAGCTGAGTGAGTGCAACACACCCAGAGAGCTGAGTTAATGAAAGATGCCCAGGCTTTGGAGAGTGAAGTGCAAAGCTTGTAATAGCGGCAATAAATCCCTGGGAGACGTTTTGTCTGTTGGGAAATAATTGCACGCAGATGCCTGTTCCCAAAGAATGTCGGAATCCCAGTTGCACAATGTGGCAGCTGTAACCCCTGCTCTGCAGGGAGCCTCAGAAAACACCACGTGAATGGGGCTGGTAGGGAACTGCCGCTGGAGAAACGTTGCTCGGGGCCCAGCGAGCCTTCCATTGCCCTCCTGCCATCCCAGAGAGAGTCCCCTGCTTGCGTTCCTGCTCGGAATGCTATTGGAGATGCAGAGCAGGAGGGCTGAACAGACACCGCTCAGAGGGTTTTGGAGGGCAGAGGCAGTGCCAGCAACTCTGCCTGTGTCAATAAGCTGGCAGCCTTCGTGGTGCTTCCTGTCCCGCTGCCATTCTCTGAGCCCTCCCCCGCTGAGCGTGGAGCTGCAGCTCCTCCGGATTCAAAGGAAATCTGTGCTTTCGCACAGAGCCATCAGCCTTTGGAGCAGCCGGGCCGGGGCTCCTCAGCTGCCCTATCGGTACCGCGTGGGGCTGCCCGCGTCCGGCAGGGCTGAATCCGACACCGCAGCAGCAGATGGGACCCCGCACAGCCGGGTACCACCCCACCGCCAGCTCTGCTGTTCCGGATCCCAGCTTAAAAGCCATCGGTGTCGTTCTGTCCCCACGGGCAGCCCAGCCCGGGGACTTTTCCCGTCTCATCTCCGTGCCTTTTCCCAGCAGCGGTTTCCCATCCCGGGCTGCTTTGTGCGCAGGAAGCGGGAGCTGCCCCGCTGCGCTCCATTGTCACCGGCTCTCCTCCATCCCCACGGCCGGAGATGCCGCACTCGGCGCTCCCACCGCC
Source organism: Gallus gallus (assembly GCF_016699485.2). NCBI lineage: Eukaryota > Metazoa > Chordata > Aves > Galliformes > Phasianidae > Gallus > Gallus gallus. Next base: position 7,423,126 of record NC_052550.1, read on the forward strand.
TCCCGCCCGGCCCCGTTACGCCCCCGGGATCGTTTTCTATGGGTTTTCCGCTCTGACTCCGGAGGTCGGGAAGGGTCCCCGTGCCCCGTTACCTGTCGTGCACCACATCCTCGCAGCTAAGCACCACGGTCAGGCCCGACACCGTGGCCATCGTGGCCTGCACCGTCGACACCAGCCTGCAAGCAGCAGATAGGAACCGGGTCAGGGCCCGTCCCTGCGGACCCCCGACCCCGCCGCGCCCCGCGCCCGTACCTTCCGCTGAGCAGGACGCGGTCCTTGACGCTCCATCCCGGCGCGGCCCAACGCAGCGCCCGCACGCAGAACGCGAACAGCCCCGGGAAGAAGGCGGACGCGACCGCCAACGTCCGCCACATGGGGCCCGCGCTGCCGCCACCGCCCGCCGCGGGACCACGGCACCGGGAGGCGGGAGCCCCGCCCCGGCAAGCCCCGCCCCCGACGTGAGGCCACGCCCCCTTCGGAGACGCGGCTTTTCCCATAGGCCACGCCCGGCGCGAGGCCACGCCCCCAGCCCGACATGAGGCTCGGGGCGGTCCTCTCCCATCCCAGCGTGCTCCGCGGCCCGGAAGCGGCGCGGCGCCATGGAGGAGGACGAGCTGGAGCTGGCGGCCGGGCTGGAGGCGGCGCTGGAGTTGGCCCCCGCCGTGCAGGCCGCCATCGAGCAGGTGCGGGGCTGGGGGAGCCGCTCCGCACGGGGCCGGGCGCGGGAGGCCGCCGGTGAGGGGCTGCCGGGCTCCTGCTGCGCGGGGCCGGGCCCGCGGTTGGCCGCGGCTGCTCTTCGGCCCCCGCCGCGGTGAGCAACCTGTGAGGGGCAGCTCCGCTTTGCTGCGGGCCCAGAGGCGCTTCGTAACGCCGAGCTTCGTTCTCAGTGCCTTTTAAAGCCGAGTGGCTGCGGCTCACCCGAATTCAGGCTGACTTCAGCCTTGGCCTTGGCGAGCTCTGCGTGTGGCAGCCCCGCGTCCTCCAGTGTACTGTGATCCCTCCCTGACCATCACGGCTCGAATCACACGCCCGTTGTTTTCACGTGGGGTCGGCGTGCCTCACACTGAGCTGCTGAGCAGTTCTTACCTCAGGAATGGCTGAATAGAGGGCCTGCTGAGCATGGCGCCGTCTTCCTTTGCTTTCTGTCCCTCCCAGAGTTCCAGTCCTGTCGTGAGCCTTCCTCACATTGCTTTGGGTAACACCTCCTGGCTTCTGCTCAGCAAAGCGAGAGCATGCTGGCAAAACCAGGGCAGTGGTTTTGGTTGGTGGGCTGTGATGAAGATGTCGGAGCAGCGGCTTCCCCAGCCAGTGTGGCTGCTGGCAGCATTGGTGTCTGTGTGTTTTGAGAGCGGAATCCTTGCTGGCTTTTATCTCCCCTCCGTCTCCTTGCTTCAGCTGCTGTTAGTGCTTGTGGAGCTTTGGGATGAGCTGAATTATTAATGGGGCTGGTTGTGGTACCGTGTCTGTGCCCTTAGAATGGCAGAGCACTTTCCTCACTCAGGCATGACCTCGTGTGTACTTACCAGGATCCTGCTTCTCTTTGGCTGCCACGCAGCTGTTGTGTCGGCAGCTGGGGCAGCAGCTCTGTGTCAATAGGTTGTGTAAGGTCATAAATCTCAGAATCAGGTTGGAAAAGACCTCTCAGATCCCCAAGTCCAACCCCAGCCCATCCCAGCATGCCCACTGACCACGTCCCTCAGTACCACATCCCCACGCTTCTGGAACACCCCCACAGATAGGGACTCCACCGCCTCCACGTTCTCCTTTAAGCACCCTCGTAAAAACACTGCTTTTAATCTCTAAAAGACTTACATTAAAACAGTGCATGTGCCCAGGTAACACAGGGCTCCGTGGAGGTCCTGAGTGCCTGTAGAGGGCTGCTGTGTTTACTGGGTGTGGTTTTGGCCTCAGAGAGCGGAACTGATGGCTGTGTAGACATGTAATAAATAAGAGAAGGGAACGCAGCATGTTTTAGTCTGTGGGGACAAAGAGCAAACAAAGCCTGACAGCTGCATCGGCATTGTTTGAGCCGTTCTAAGGACAGGTGAGATGTGTTTGCACCACAGCTTCTCCCTTCCCTTTCCTATGGGCAGCAGGAATCACTCAGTAGATTCTGTTTCTCTTCTTTTCCACGTGAGGGTGGCAAACCCAAAGTCTCTGGACAACTCGTACAACCGTTTCTCAGTTCATCGTGTTCCATGTTACATGACTGCAAAAAGCAACTCCCCCGTTTGTCACCACGGGGCCCCCAAAGCCCAGGCAGAGAGAAGGGCAGAGCCTCAGCAGGGCTGTCACTTCCAGACAACAGAAAAGCATTAGAATGCTTTGAGATGCATAATTAATGGCTTGTGTCCTGGGAGTTTTTAGCACATGATGGATTGTGCTCGTGCAGGCTGTGGAAGCATGCATGTGCATTATCTCTGTGCTATCAGGTGTTATAGTAGGTTGGGGACCCCTGGAGAACACTGCACTGCTGTTTGTGCAGCCCTGTCTGAACGGTGCTGTTGCCCAGCGGTGCTCCATAAAGCAGTGGGTACTCCATAAAGGTATAAAAACTAAAGCTGATGTGTTGTTGATTGGTTTTTTTTCCTCCTCTCACCCTTCAGGTATTTCCCAGCCAAGACCCCCTGGACAGAGCAGATTTCAATGCTGTGGAGTATATTAACACTCTCTTTCCCACTGAGCAAGTAAGTTGTGCTCACAGCACGTCCCTCTCCTCAGCTTGAAGGGTAACCTGGCTGAAGGCGTGCTTAAACCTACATCTAAGCTTTTTCTTCTAAACAGTACTGCGTGTAGGAATACTATGACAATAATCACTTCTTAAATTTGTATTTAGTGATGTTCACTCATTATGCAGTTTCTTTATATGCAAAGCGTTTGCTGGAATAAATGTTCTGCTTTGATCTGTAGGCATAAATTAGCTTTCTGTATATACTTTGGCATACATCTCATAACTTGCTGTGTATTAATCATTAGGAATCCCCAGTGTTTTTCACCAAATGAGGCAGTTGTTGGCTGTGGGATGTCACCAAAGAGTCATCCATGTTTGACACCTGCTTCTTCTTTTGAGATGTAAAGACTGAGATGACCACGGGCTCTCTACCCACCCTTGGTCTTCCCCACATCAGCCCCAGGGGCAGTTGTGAAAGGGGGTATTTCCCAGCTGAAGGCTGGACTGGGAGGCAGCTCCATCGCAGGCGTTATCGTGTTTAAGACCCTCTGCAGAGCTGCCTCTTTGTTTCCAGCTGTCTCTGTTCAGTTTCCTGGTGGTGCTGGCTCATCCTTTTTCTCTTTGCCAGTGAAGTGCTATTTTTCCTCCCAGTAATAGCCCCTATATCTCCATCAGCCTCCCGCCCCCAAGTGCTGGGTGTTGGGGTTCAGCAGGAGGCCAGGGAAGGCCAGAGCTCCGTGCTGCCCACTGGAGGTCACTGTCACCACAGCATTTCAGGACAGCTCCTGCTGAGACCCAGCAGGAATCACAGGGACACCCTGCAGCTAAGTTGTTCTGTGTCTTTTTCTCCACCTCTAAAAATCATTGCTCTCCTTTTTGTAAGGTGTGGTGCATTAGAAGGGGTGAAGTGTCACAGTTGAAGCGGGTCAGAAGTTTTTCCCTTGTAACATTCCTTTTTGTTTTCCTTCTTGTAGTCTTTGGCAAACATCGATGAAGTTGTCAACAAAATCAGATTGAAAATAAGGTAAGTGTTTCTCCATTTCATTGCATCTCAGATGGAGTAGTCTGGTTGCCACGAGTGCTTCATAAGTATAACCTATGCTGTAGCTAATTGGAGTTAATTTGCTTAAAAGTCAAGGACAGGATCAACCTCAAGTCTAATAGAGTGAGAAAGAGACAAAACTATATCACTAATTGTAGTTCTTTGTATTTTGCTCCTCTTTGTAATGTGTCCCCCTCAGGTTATTTTAGCTGGTGAGTTGCAAAGTAGACCTTTGAAAAGCAATGAGTTGGGTAACAACAGGTGCCAAATTTGAGTACAGTTTGGAGGTTGGAAGGACAAACTGTCCAGAATATTTGGTTGCTGAGAAGTTCATTTTGTTGGTGAGATCAAAATAGCAATTGTTAAAAACTCTCCTTTCGTGTGGTTATTGCTGTTATTCATATTGTAAATATAAAATGACAGCAGGAAAAAAGCCTTAGATTCTGTGTGCAGTTTGGCATTGCCAACCTGAAAGAATTGAGGCTGCTCTTTCCTATGTGAAAAGAAGAAATTGAAACTGACAAGGAACAGCAGACAGTATTGCTTAAGGGAGGAGAAATGCTAGAAGCTCCAATTAAGTTAGGTAATGGGTTTTTATTTTTGCAACAGGAATTTCAAATTGTGTAAGATATTGATGTCCCACAGAGAGGAGGGAGGAAGAAATAGGAGTTTGGTTTGGTTGGTAGCAGCAGCTTTTTGTTTTCCAATCCCTTCTGTAACTCTCAGAGTTCCCAGAATTTGCTCTGATCAGGGATATTGAGAATGGATTTGACATGATAGGTTTGTTTTTTTTTTCTCCAGGAAGTTGGATGACAACATTCGAACTGTAGTGAGAGGACAGACCAACGTGGGGCAGGATGGCAGGCAGGTATGTGCACCTCAGCTCAGGCAAAGCCAGTGGTTCTCATCTTGTGATGCTGAATTGAGAATTGGCTCCGGCGGGCAGAAAGCTGCTCTCATCACAAGGGGAGTGTTTCTGCTGCCTTCTGTCCTGATGACTTCCTGAGGTGCTCATGGAGCAGCTGTTCTGCTTTCTGATCGCCCTGCAAAGGGAAGCAAATGAGAAATCGATTTCAAAAAGCAAGAGCAAGAACAGGAGGCTTGCAGTTGTGCCATTATGCGGCTAATTATAAACTAACCGGATTAAGCAGGTACAAACACATTTGCTGTTGAGTAAGAATCAATAAAAGGATATTTTGTCTTTTAACTAGGTTGTTTGCTGAAGTGTCCTGGGCTGCTGTGACTAAGCTCGATGACTGACTGCCAGTTCATCTTGCATATCCTATTCAACTCCCAGCTTTTCATTTGTCTTTGTCTTGACAAATGTGTTTGCTCAGAGTATGGTATTGACCAGCACAGCTATGGCTGTGATGTTTGTGAACACTGAGCTTGGACTCTGTGATATTGGATTTTGAGGTATCATTTGATGCGTCTGTATTTCCTGTATCTGTTCAGACCAGGAATATTAATGTCTCGAATCATCCATCATTCCACTTTCTTCTGTGTAAACAATGATTCTTGTGTTTTAATACTGGATTTAAGAATAGGTTGCTGGGTTGGGATGGTCATTGCCTATTCAGAAAGGCTTCTCCAGCAATTCCACTCCTTGCTGCAGTAGCAATTGATGTATATTTGTTCTTCTCCTGTGATAGCACTGGCTCCGATTTCACTTTTTTCCCCCCTTACAAAGTCTGTTGTGTTGAAGGAATAATTTCTGTGCAGACTGGACGTTAAGGCTGAGCAGGAAGTGGTGAGAAGCTCTGTGTGGGGAACAGAAACAACTGAGATTAAAACATACGTCGTTGGCTGACCTTCATGGGGCTGTTCCTGCAGCCCTGTACTCCAAAAGAAAAGAAGCCATTCCTGTGTTTTGACATATTTCCACTCCTTGACACACTGAGACCCCGAAAGGGTGCAGTCCATCCTTTCCTTGAAAACCTGTGCTGCGAACAGAAGTGCCCATAAACCCTGCTGTTGCAGCTGCTTGAGCTCAGAATGCTGTGTGGTTATCAAGAGATTGTATCTGGAAGGTGTTTTGCAAACATCTCTTGCCTTCAGTGATGTTCTCACCTAACACTGCACCATGCAAATGGTAATCAGAGTTATCTGACTGCGTGGTATCAGAGCTGAAGGAGCTGTATTTGTCTCGGAGGGAAATAGTACCGTTATTGTAAACATCCTTTGGATCTCTGACTTCCCAGGGAAATCTAAACCTCAGATGCAGGCGTAGGACAGCAAAACAGTTCCTGTTTGAGCCCAGGTGAGCCAGGAGAGGTTCCCCGCCAAGCCCCCTTCTGTGCTATCTGTGTCAGCTGTGCCCTGCCAGCACTGGGTATGTGTGGGCACCCAAACTGGGCACACAAGCAGCTACTGTCCTTGCAGAGCACATGCCATAGAAGAGAAGCTGATTCAGGGCGCTCAGCCTTGGCTTTTCCATCTCCTGCCAGCTTGAACTGCCAAGTGGAGGACTGAGAGTCTCACACAGGCTGTTGGTTTAAGTACTGCCCACATCCCTGGGACTATATACAATTATCGTAGTGTATTAGGAAACCAGTGATACCAGGCAGGTCCCTAGAAGACAAACCAAGGCTACTTAGCCTCTAACAGCTTGTATTCTCTTTGAGTGTCATTTACCAAAGCTGCCAGCAATGTAGCTTTCTTCAGCCTTGCTGAGAGCTGCACCTTCACAGCTGTCCAGGAGAGGGGAGCCCAGCCTTGCTTTTCAGAGCAGAGTGGTGTTTTGCTGATAATTGAGTGCTACTAATGCAGAGCTGTCTGAATAGTGCTGTGTGCTGTTCTCCCACTTAGAACAATCCGAATCCATCAGGCCCAGCCGTGAGTACATGGAATGCAGCTGTGGAAACGTGCTCTCTGTGCTCCTTAACCAAAAGGAGACCACAGGGTTAGTGAGTTCAAAATCCTCATTGCAGATGGAGCCCATGCACCGCCAGTGTTTGAGTCCCCTGTGCTGGTGGTGTGGCAGTGGGGGACATTTGTGTCCCATCTCTGGGGTGAGACAACTGAACAAGTCTGGGAGGTGAGTGGTTGGTGTGGGAAGGATGTCAAAGCAGCTTTTTATCAGCAGTCTTTCACTTTTAAACAGTTTCCCAAGTAGTCTTCATCATGTGTTGTATCAAATAGCATTCAGGTGTTAGAAAAAGCACCTTCTAAATCTACCAAAAAAGGAAAGTCAAATAGATGCAGCCCCGAAGAGTTACTTAAGTGGCTCTAAAGGCAGGAATGCTCTCCCGTCTCTGAGGAGCGTAATGTGTCTCAGTTCAAAGCATCTGCCTTTGAAATCCTGCCCTAGAATTTCCTCCGAGTGCAGGAGCCTTAAAATAGTCTGGCTCGTTTGGCTTCCCCTTCCTGGTGAGATATTTCAGTGCAGAGGTCTGCAGACAATACTGTGAACTGCAGAAATTAACTCACTAATGATCCTTTTATGGGAGGAAACAACAGCGGTGGGTGGAACATTCCTCTGCAGGGTGTAACAGCATTTTCCTTGGGAGTCCCAGACTTGGGCTATTTCTGATGCCTTGGGAGAGGCTGGGAATGCAGAAGCTGCCATGGTTCTGCTGTAGCAATCCATGGTTCCAGCTGCGACTGCGGATTTTGGGAGCCAGCACCATCCCCTTTTCCCTCACTAAGCTTTTTCTCAGCTCTGCTGCTGAGCTGGAGTCTGAGCTGACCTTGCTGAGAGCCCTCATTGTTGTGGCATAATTTCCTCTTTGCCCCGGGGTGTAGTATAAAAAGTTCCCATAGATTTTTTTTTCCGCTGGATGTGTAACGCGCTCGGTATGTTTTTATTTGTCACTCTTTAGTCGTGTTTATTGCTGAACCTTCTACATTGCCTGGCTGTAATTTTTCTGACAGCTGCTGACATGCCCGTGCTGTTTGTTTGGCTGAAGCTGCTTCACCTATCATGCACTGCCCTTGTAACAAGCAGTCTCTGCATTTGCCATCTAGCTTCATTAACCCTTGGCTGTATCTGCACAGCCAGACACAGGTGTGTCTGTGTGTCTGCGTCAGCAAAGGTGAGGCAGCTTTCTGTGCAGTCCTTTGGGGAAGGAAATGAGAACCCAAGGGGAATTCTAACATCCCTTCTGGTTTTGTGGCTTTATAGTTGGAATCTTAAAACAATGATAATAATAATAAACCCTTTGGCTCTGGTCCACCTTCCCTTCCTAACCTGTGCACCCAAAATGACTGAATTTGAGTAGGGAAAGACTGTTCTAAAGAAAAGCTTTGCTGTTCATAGAATGCTTCCACTGGAACTAACCCTCCAAGTCCACCTCATCCGACAGCCTGAGCCCTGCAGGGCCAAGCAGCAGTTACAGCAGCAGGTTGCCCAGATGCCTCGTAGCACTTTGCATAATCCTGGTGCATTGGGATCCTGGCTCCGTCAGTGCTACACCAAAGTGCTGAAGAGGAAGTGGAAGTGCCCTGGGCTGGGAAAGCCTCTCGTGTTTCTCATGGCTGAAGATAGTAGCTGATAGCTCAGATTGCTTTGCTTGGCTCCCGCTTCTTTGCTTTGCTCCATGAGAACAGTAAGTTGTTTTTTTTCTGAACTACAACGGCGCAGAAAAGAGGTGGCAGCTGCTGTGGTTAAAGAATACAAATATATTCTTGCTGCCCAGCCTGAACCCAGCACAGCAGTAGACGGCTTAATTAGTCATCCCATACTTTGGTAACCACTGCTGTCCTCCCTCACTGCATGTAAAAATAAACATGTCTGAGCTCTGCAGCTGTGCTGAGTCCCAGGCAGCCCCGTGTACCGCAGCCTCCATGGAAGGAGGAGATGTGTCTGGCGTAGAGAAATGCCCACAGGTTATTGGGATCGACAAGGTCATAGATGGAATGATGTGAAATACTTATTTCTTGTTTTAATAGCAAGCAGGAAACGTGTTGCAGAACCGATATGGGGAGGAAAGGACAGGTGAAGATGAGTGGCAAGCAGGAAAAGAGAGTGATGTGCAGATGCTGAGGGTGGCAGCAGGAGGATGGTGCTCTCCTGGTGGTGTCAGCCTGGCTGTCCAAGTCCTTACTGACACGGCCACTGGTGGGTGCAGCAGTGAGCAGGCAGAGCTGTCTCTGTGCAGTACCTGCATTGCATAACCATGCTTAGCAAGCAGCACTGTTGCTTCAGGTCCCTTTCCACCCCCACCTGTTTGTGTTGGGGCTCGGTGATCTTCGTGGTCTTTTCCAACCATAATGGCTCTTTGATTCTAATCTGAAACACACGCAAGTGGTAGGTTTCGTTGTGTGTTTTAAGGTGATGGATGGATGAGGGTTAAATTGCTGTGTCATTTTATATATTAAAAAGGAGAAGTCACACCACAGGTTCTCTAAGATACCAGCCCAGCAACTGAAGTCCCGATGTTCTTTCGTAACCAGTGAATAATCACCAGAAATTGAGCTGCCAAAATGAATAAAAAGTGAGAATCATTTACAGCCATTTCCCTAGTGAGTTGTGACAGTTGGGCAATGTCCTTCCCCTTGAAGAGGCGCGGAGCTTTTTCTAGTCCAGAACATGTTTACTGAAAAGGATTTCAGGTGGATGGCATGCCAAGAAGAAATAGTGCTGTTTATTATCCTTCTGGCTCCCGGCCATTAAAACTGGCATCTGCAACTGCACAGAGAGGTCGGGCAGAACTTCTGCCATCTGCCACAAGGCTCGGTTCAAGGCAGGTCTGAGCATGACCTTGCTGTGTGCTCCTGTGTCAGGAGGTGATGGATGCCCATTTCACTGCCCTGCCACCCCGGGCTGAGCACCAGGTCACGTTTTGTGCAGGCAAAAGGCATTTTGTTTGTGACAGTGCAAGCTGCAAGGTGAGGCTGGGCTGTGCCACAGCCCAGTTTGGTTTGGATGCCAGCAAAGCGAGAAACCCAGCCTGGAAATAGCAGTCCTGACAACAGGCAGGAGATTCTGTGTTACTGTGGATCTTATTAATTTTCATCTTTCCCCCTTTCTTTCCTTTTTTTTTGTTATCTTCTATTCTTGATGTGTGTTCAGGAGTTGAGCACTACGTGAGATATCACCTCTTGCTTCACGCCTCGTGTCTGCCAGTGTTTGTGCAGCTGCTCTGAGCACAGGTTTTGATTTCTAAGCATGATTCAGGGGTTAAGTGAAGGGACAAAAGCAGCAATTTTAAGCTCGGTGCAGTCTTGGACATAATCTGTTGATTTGAAGCATCCTTAGTGCTGCCTTAGTGGTTAGAACTAGAACTGATGACAGAAAATTGTATTCTTTAGCAGGGATTGTGGTAGTTATGTAGTATTTGATGGAGTCCTAGGGTTGAGATTTGCTAAAATCAAAGCCAGGGGTGCTGAGCCCATCAGGTTTGTCTGCCCAGGGAAGCATCTGGCTGGCTGTCCGCTGTCAGAGAGCTCCCATGGACCAGCCCTGCTGCTTGAGTGCTGCAGCTAGAGCTGCAGTGGTTTATCCATAGCTGTGAAACTTAAAGTCTTCTCTAAAATGAAACCAGGCTGAGAATAAAAATGTATTTCCGCCCTTTCTCAGTCTGGAGGGAATCTTTGTGTGAGATTTCAGTGGCACAAATTAGGAGTCTGGTCACAGTAAGCACGAGTTGCTTTGAAATCTCTGCAGCTGAGGCTCTTTTGAGAGTTGGGGATGGGAACTGATTTTCAGTCATGGTCCATAGGCGTTCATTGATCAGGGCTGTAAGCGTGGCAGCAAATGAAAGGAGCATTAATGCACTGTGTTCAGGAACAGGGACCAATCCAGGAGCATTAAATTCTCAGCATCCTGACCACAGCTCGATTCGTAACATTAAAAATACATTTGGATGCTGTGAATTTGGCAGATGTGTCAAGTGTCTATAAAGTACTTAGCAGAGGGCAGCTTTCTGATGTGAGTAATGACATCCAATTGAAATATATATTGGCCAGAATCAAATAAGAGGAGCGTGTCTCTAGAACACCACCAGTGAGCATATGGAAGCTATCAAGGTATTTTAACCGTTACTGGGACGGAACAAAGCTGGTTCAGTCCTAAAGCTCAGAGTTCCCGAAGCAAGCAGACTGCCCCTGAAAATGTGCTCTTTCCCCAAATGAATGACATCTGGTAATAACACTCTCCTTTAACTGCTCTGTTTGTGTGGCTCCTGGCACTTTGTTGACTTGCTCCGGCGCAGGGACATGCAGTGCATGGCTGGGAGGGATAGGACAGCACCGTGGCAGATGGTGAAGCTGTACCTTGGGTAGAGTGGGGGATCACAGAATCATAAAGTTTGGACGAGACCTCCAAGATCATCAAGTCCAACCATCACCCCATCACCCCCAATATACGTGTCCTCAAGTGCTGCATCTACACGCTGTGTCCTGGGCCATACCTGCTGTCCCACTGGGATGACAGCCACCATGGCTGTGTCCCCCTGCAGAGCTGTGGGGATATGCAGGCTGTCACTCAGGCTTTGTTTTTTGGCTTGACCATTGTTGCTATGGCTGTAAACCCCAGCAAGGTTAACTTTCAAAGGAGCTTCACTTTGAATTACTGCATTAAAGTTCATGTTGGTGTTGCTCTGTTAGACTCGGTCTCTTCCCACCTCTCACTCAGGTTATTTAATTTCCCCATTTTGCTGGTTGGGAGATCAAGCTGAAAGATGCCACAAGAGATGATGCCCTCAGAACTGCTTGGGTCAGTGCCAACGAGGATATTTTGCTGGCATTTTTTTCTTAGTGATTCATGCTCTATCTTTACTCCCATATTGTTTTGTAGCATGTTTGATGGGCTCGCTCCTGTTGCATTTCAAGGTGAAGAGGTTTAAAGAGCTGTGGCTGGTTGGTGTGCTGTGCTTTTTCCCTGCTGCTTTACAGAATGTGAGCTCGGTGTCTGCCTGCCTTACCTGGGCTGTATGCAGTTGGACTTTCCATCTCCGGTGTGCAGCTTCTCAGCATTCTGCTCTTCATCCTTGCTGTTCAGCCAGGAGCAGGGGAGTGTCTTTGCAGAAACACAGAGAAATTGGGCTAGATAAAAGTGCATCATGTTAAATGGAAGGATCCCCTTCCTTGCCTCTAGAGCTGGCTGAAGAAAGCCAGGGCAGCCTGTTGCCTTGCTTTGCATACTCTCCCTGCAGCCTCTTTCTGTGTTGCTGCCCTCTTTCCTGAATGTACAACTGCTGGGTGCCCTGGGATGAGCAGCCGTGTCCTCTGTGGGCAGCAGGCTCCTGCCAGGGCTGTCCTCAGCTGCTGCTGGGTGCTCAGGGAGCACAGAGGTTGCATCAGGTTTCATAAGTAACGCCGATGGGTTAATTGTAGCTTGCAGGCTCAGTTGCTGATTAGAGTCATATGATGTTGTTCCAGTACATCGCAACCCTAATTTCAACATCCTCGTCTCATATAACCATGGGTGATGACGTGTCTGTGTACCTCTTCATTTATTAGTAGTCCTCAGCCCTCGAGATGCTTTAGGAAAGGAAGTGCAATAACTTCTGTAAGTAAGTCAGCTGGGAGTGCCATCAATTTGCACATAGGGCGAGGAGACAAATTGGTGCAGCACGGCAAAGCCTGCGTCAAGCCACAGAGCAAGGCTGGTTGCTGCTCTTCATCATGTAAACCTGTTCTGTCCTTGAGAGCAACCCCTATTCTCTTGGTGTTGTTCTGCTTTTAGGATTTCGGTCCAAAAACAAAAGCTGTAACAAAATGCTTTCAACATTCGTGATTCATTGTCTTTACAGGAGCACAGTGTGGCTTTACTAGAAGCATTCTTACCAAAATACAGTGTGGTCTTTAACACATCTGCACTTTCCCATCTCCCATTTTTATAGGCAAGAGAATAATCATTTATATAAAGTGGAAAAAAAAACCTTCTTTATTATACCTTAAAGAATTAGGCCTGCTTTCCTTCCTTAGATGTCAATTCCTTCTCCTATGAGCACCACTGATCAAATATGTGGTGGTTTTGCTCTTTGCTTTTCTCTGCTTTTGCACTCAGCAGAACAGTGGGGGTGATTTGGTGTAATTTATTTCCTTCCCACACGTGCAGTATTTTACTCTCAGATGCTGCAGTTGAAATGTTGCAGCCACCATTTTTCATTGGATTCCTGAAAGAAGAGCCATTACAAAGTTTAATTAGGCTTTGTGAGCCGAATACCACTTGCAGTTCATTCTCAGCTTCCCCTCAGATCTATCTGACAGTGCCCTTTTGATTAAGAAGAAGGGATTTATGTACGGTGTTTCTTTGGGCAAATCTGATGGATGCTTCAAGTAAAATGTTTTCATCTTTATTATATAAACTTTATTAAAAAAAACCAACCTGCAAGCACATGGATGAGTTAGTTTCTTCTTACTCAAATAAGGAATGTGCAGCTCATTCAGGAGAGCAGCCCCTTGAACTGGTTGCAGGTTTATGTCTCGATGGCTGGGCGAGTCTTTGGAAGCAAGTTTCAAGAAATGAAACGAGTGTTTATGAGCAGTTCTGATTTATTTGAGCCTGTTAAGTTCTCTGTTGGGTTCTGTGTGTGGTTTTTGTTTTTCTTAGCAGCTGTAGGAATGCGTTCCTTCCCCTGAGAGATGCACACCCAACGTGGATCAGTCCCTCCCCGCGTTCTGGTTGTGCTGCTTGCACGGCAGCAGGAGGCCTCGGGGCACATGTCATCTCCTTTGTGTTTTTCCAGAGTCTGTAAGGAGGTAAAAGCAACAAGTGTCAGGACCAGGTGATGATACCAGTTTGCCTTCTCTTGGCAGTTTTCAGCATACAAGAGCAAAACCCTGCTTTAATTTGCTCGGCGTTCCAGGGGCAATGTGCTCGTTTCCTCTGGAGTGCAGCAGGGCCACGTGCCTCGGGTACAGAGCTGACTTCTTTAAGCAGACCTCCTCAGACCCCAGGAGGAGCAGTGCTGTGTGCTCAGTGGCCCACATCGGCATGTGCTGCAGCCGGGGGCTCGGACTGAGCACAGGGGCTGCAGTGAAATCTGTTGAAAGGAACATTCTTTGGTTTGTGTTTAATCCACATGCCTTTAAAGGGGATAGAAAACCTTATTCCAAGAGGGGGCCAGGCTGCAGCCAAATGAGAAGGTGGTGGTGTTCGTTTCTAATAGAGCTGTCCCCGTAGCTTGGTGCAGTGCTCGTTTCACTTGTTGAACATGCCATGTGATAGCTGTGTGACACTAGTGGATAACGTGTTCACTTTCACATGATTCAGAAGATATTTCAGAGGAGACTTTTCTCCTCTGGAAAATGAATTATCAAGTGTTTCCAGCTTTTAGACTTTTTATTGTAATGCAGCTACATTCCAACAAAACCTCCTGGCAGATGGTTTGCTGATGTGTTTTTAAAGGAAGGTGTGTTACGTTTCTTTGCTGGAGGAGCCTGCAGCTAGCTCTGTAACCTTGGTCATGGGGCTGGATGGAAAAGGAGGGACAGAAGCCTTCCCAACAGCGGGAAACAAAGTGGAACTGGAGCTGGAAACATTACCAGTCCAGGAAAGCAGAACAGGATGAGTTACTGCAGAAGGCAGATTGCAAACGTGATTTTTGGACGTGTGGCTCCACTCCCTGAATCCACATGGATCTGTGCTGTGTGGGTGAGGCCAGATGCACCACGGCTGCATGAAGGGGACCAGAAGCTTGCAGAAAAATAGCACAGAAATCCAGACCAGCTCTTTTCCATGCTGGACCTCAGTAGGTACAAAACTATACTGCAAAACCATCCTGCAAAACCTCTGCCTTTGCTTGTGTGCGTGGGACCAACAGAATAGGCGTTGGTCTTGCAGCAGGATGATATCCTGCTAACAGTACTCTGTGCTCTGTATGTTGTGTGTTTTTGATTGAGAATTGATTGAGCATAGAGCTTTCATTTGGAGGTTTCGTTTCCCTGCTCTAAATGCATATTGATCAGGAGTGAGCTCTACTTATTTTTCCGCACTTAGCGAGTGGACGTGCACTGCAGTAACCTTAAACCCAATGGATCGTATCACCAAAGTGCTTCCGTGGAATATCTCAATCAGATTATACACAGCATTATTGTGAAGTGGATAGGAAGCACCAGTCCACTCAGGCTGAAATCCCACCCTGCAGTACTGTTGTAGGTTGGCGTTTGTTGCACTGATGGTCTTCTCTTTGTAACAACACAGCTCCCCTTGCTGACCCAGCCCAGGCTGCTGTGAGGAGCAGCTGTACATTCCTAAAGGTGAAAACTGACTGTGGGCTTTCTTTCCACTCTGACCTTGTTTCTTTTTCAGGCTCTGGAAGAAGCCCAGAAAGCCATTCAGCAACTCTTTGGTAAAATTAAGGATATTAAAGACAAGGCTGAAAAATCAGAACAAATGGTGAGTAACAGTTTCCCCCTAGCCTTTAAAAGGGATGGGGCACTGATTTTTTGCTTCAGTCCTTGTTAAGAAGGGAATGTTTTTGTCTTTGGTGGTAATTTGCTGTCAAACATGTATCGAACCTGTACCTTTGTCCTTGTGTTAACTTGACTGTAGAGCTAACGTGGAGTTCCTAAGGGAAGAGAGAGCCATTCTTGTCTCCTTACAGTTTTGTTGCTTGATATTTATCCAGATTCCTGTTTTTTTTCATTCACTAGGTTAAAGAAATCACACGGGACATCAAGCAGCTGGATCACGCCAAGCGCCATCTGACCACCTCCATCACCACCCTCAACCACCTGCACATGCTGGCAGGGGGAGTGGACTCACTGGAGTAAGCATGTGAATTTTAGTGGCACTTTGACCCCACCGAGTTCTTGATTTCAGAGCAGGCCTATAACAGCTGCTTGTATCTCTGGAGGGAAGTTTACTTAATAGGTTGGGAATGAGAGTTTGGCTTCATGAAAGTGTAAGGCAGTCTGTTGAGTTAGGTGTCATCACCAAGGATGTGCTCTTCAGAGGTTTGGGGGATTCTTAGCCGTCTTAAACTACAGTGGGATCTCTCTGAAAGGTCTGCTCTAGTTCTGAAACTGAATTCAAAGAAGCCTTGCAGCTTGTGCTGTGTACAAAGTGGGATTAGATGTTTCTAATAACCCTTTTTTTTTTAATGTGCTTGAGGAACGCACAGGCTGAGGAAGTTCAGCTTTTACATGTTGCATCTGTGAAGCTGCAAGACCCAAGCACAGCCTGTTCTTGGACTGTAGCAAATTCTGCACGAACACTGGGTTGTCAAGTGGTCAGAATTAAGCTTTACTTGGGCTGCTGTCTGCGATGGAATGATCCGAAAGGTTGAAATAAAAATCAAGTTAGTTCTTCTATCGGTTCCCTGTGAAAATTATTAACAGGAAAGCCAAGGCTAATGGCTTCTCAGTGCAACTTTTCTCCCTGTGAAGCTTTAACTCACACTTTGTGTGCCATGATGAACGGCGTAACTCAGGTCATTACAGTGAAATAGCATTTACTGCCTCCGGACCTACAGTGGGAAGCGGATGCATTTGGTAGTTTACACATTCTTTGCCAAGTGTTGGTTTGGACATTTACGTTTTCTGAAGCGTTGTTAGATGTGTGCTGGGTTGGTTTATTTTAGCATCAGTTAAGTGAAATTTTAATGCTGTATTGGAATGTTAATGAAGAATTGTGTATTTTAGAAAAATGAATGTCAGTGGAGGCCGTGTGGATGAGGGAACCTGGGGAATTACCACCCAGGATTTTCATCAGACTCCCCTTTGTAAATCTTTAATTTCCTCTGCAGGGCTATGACCAGGAGGAGGCAATACGGGGAAGTTGCCAACCTTCTACAAGGCGTTGTGAATGTGTTGGAGCACTTCAACAAATACATGGGGATTCCTCAGATTCGACAGCTTTCTGAGAGGTAAAACAATCAAGCACTGAGTGCTGTGCTGGGAAGTGGGACAACACATTAGGCAGAAGCAGTTCCTAAGGATGGTGGCCCTTTGAAGCCCTGGTTGTGGCAAGCCCTGAGGTGAAGCTTCCTTTGCTTCCTTACCCTCAGTGATGCAGTCGGTGACAGGGTGAGTTGTAGTGCAGATCCAGCAGCAAGTGCCCACCACTCTCAGCAGTGGCATGTGGCAGCTTGGTGTGACAAAGCCACCAGCTCTCCCGGGCCTTGGCTTGGATTTGTGATTGTATTTGGGTTTCTCAGGAACATGGCCCTCCCTCTTGTAGGCAATGTGTCTGTCCCACCCAAACCTACTCTTCCTGCTTTACAGCAGGCTTCATTTCCTTTGCACCACATGCCTGACGTTTACTTAACAGCCTGTCATAGTGCTGAGCACAGCTCAGAGGTGAAAACTACTTATTAACATTAGGGATGAACCTTCTTAATAATGCAGTCGTATCTGATAGCATTTCTTTTCAGCTGGCAAATTGCACATCTGTCACCACCATCCTGTTGATACGTGAGGTTACTTTGCTCATTACAAAGGTGCTGGAGGAGTCTTCCAGGCACTAATTAATTTAGTGGTGACTCCCTTTGCTAAGATGGCAGCTGTACTGTGTAGTGATGGAAACAGCGTCTGACTGATAACTCTGTAATAATTCTACGTCAATCTGTTGGACTTCCTTTGTGGTATGGATACCTCTTCCAGAAAACCCAGATGGAATCCATGACGCTGAGCAAAATAAAGGTCCACCCGAAATCAAGAGGGAGAGGTGGAGCTTTGTTTTAGCAAAATATTTGGCCATAAGCATTTGCTTAAATGAGCATCAAAGAGAGATAAATTCAGAAGAGCGCTGACATTTGTTTAGGTTGTTGTCTGTTCTGACCTCACGCTCAGGAAGATAACTTGATTTATTTTCTTCCAGATTGGTAGTGACAGAAAGCTGCTGTCACTAGCCATGGTAGGGCCACGGATAATTGAAGCCTCAGTGCAGAATTCTGGCTGGCTTTCCCCTTCTAATGGACAATTATTTAATGCTTTCATAGTTGCTGATAATTAAAGAGGTATCGAGTCACACCAGAGAGACTGGCAGAGGAGGAGAACTGGCATGGAGGAGAACTTCCTTTGTTTTTGTCTCCTTTCAAGATGAGGGTCTGAAAAGCTCAAGAAAGTCTGTTCTCCTGTTTTTAGCACTGCCTCTGCAGGGCTTTCCTTCCAGTGTTTACATAGCACAGGCTGCACCATCTGGTAGTGATAGAAGGCACTGCTGGTGGGGTGAGGAGGGCTGCATGGGTGGTGCTGGGAGCTCTGCACTACTGACACCCAGGGCAGGTTCCTGCAGGGAGGTCTGCCTGAGGCCATGCCCGGTTGCAGCTTGGCTCCACGTGGAGGTAGGAGGGCCCAGCTTGTAGCTGACTTTCCTCTCTCTTTGCTTGGAAACACTTTCCTGATTCATGAGACATCAAAGGAAGTTTACCGGGCATCTCTCTGTGCTATTTTCAGACTGAAATTGCTGGGGTTTGGTTATCTCCCGGGGTTGGTTTAATAGTGCAACTGAAGGCTCTTGTGAAGGCAAAAGTGCATGAGTAGGTTTTGGCACAGACAGTAACCAAGGTCTATTATATACAGTAAATCTGTTATATGCAGTGCTGAATGAGCAGATTCTCTTTTTATTAAAGAGCCTCTATTCCTTGGCGTGGATGGAGTGAAGCCAAATATGAATGGGAGGCCATGGGAAGGAGAAGTGCCTGCTTGGTGTTGTTGGATGGGAGTTTTGTCATGGGGTGCTCGATTCAACTGAAGTTCCTGCTCCTGGATGCTGGGAAACTAATGATGTTTTCAGGGTTGCTCTCCACCTGCTCTGTCCCCTTGGAAACAACCATAAATGCCGTTGTAAGCACTCATTGGAAACCTGGCTGAATGCTCAGTTGGGTTCTTGTGGAGGTCCCATTGGGTGTTCATGTACAAAATGACACAGTTCACATCCGAAAGTGAATGTTTTCTTAATGATATTCCTAAAATGACTTCGGATTTGGTGTAATGGAAGTTGTTTGTCACAGCAGAAAGTGATATTTTGTTCTCAGTTCCCTTCTGTTTCCCCTCTGTAGAGGGAGCATACAATTAGCGGTCACCAACCCGCCCATGCACGTTGCTGAAGCCTGGCAGAGGGTGGAGAGAAGCTTGGAAAGTATTTCCAATAAAGATGATGCTAAGTTTGCCCCAGCAAAACGGGCTCGCTCAGCCCCTTTGCATCCCAGCGAGCTGCCAGGCATGGTTTAAGATTTCTGGTAGCTTTGGCTGAAGCAATTGTGGTTTCTAATAATTGATGTCATTTGAGATCTAAGTGTGAGGGTGGGTTTTTTTTTTTTCTTTGTTAAAAATTATTATTTTTATGGTGGAGAAACAGAATAAAAGCCACTGATAGTAAAACAAAAGGCAGGAAAACAAATATTTCTAACCCTCACGTAACCACGTGTTTGGGGGGAGGTTGGCTGCATGTACCTAAAGCTCTGACTGCTTTGATTTCCCTGCCCTGTCCCTACTGCGCAAAGCATGCAAAAATGTGCTGAAACTTATTTTGCTGTTTTGCCATCAAGAGGTTATTTTTAAGCAGGTCAGGTCTAAAAAGATAGTTCTCTGAGCATCCCAGCCCAGCAAGGCGTTCGTGCAAGTTTCTTAATTGAAGGATATGAGAATCCCCATTAAGAATACCCTTAAGTACTTTCCTGAATCAAAGCCTAAAACAACAAAGCCTGTGGACAGGGCTTTTAACTGCCTGACCGTGCCTCTCTTGGGTTTGTTGAGTCTCCAGGAATCTGGCTGCTCTGCTGTTCAGCGCTTGCACTGCAGCTGCTGCCTGATGGGGAGTTCCACAGCTAATGGCTCCAGTTGTTTATACAGACTCATTCATTCCTGTGATATTCCAGACTTCTTGTTTCTTCATTGAAAAGATGCGCTTCTTCAGTCTGCTTTTAGCATTTTTGTTTGTTTGTTTTGGAGGAGGATGAGAGGGCTTTGTTCTATGATGCTTTCTCACATTAATTGCTGGGGTTTACTCGTGCAGTCTAAGCGGGATTATGGCTGTAGTTGTGGCTGCTGGGCTGAGTTCTCCATGCTTACATTTCTTGCTCCTTCTGTTTCAGCATTTAGCGAATCTCTTTTGTTTTGCAGCTATGAAGGTGTTAGCTGTGGATCTCTACCTGGAAGGGTGTTTGGGTTTCCAAACATCCCTGTGAAGCAGAGAGCTTAAGTGAGACTTGTGTCTGACATCACAGGCAGGAAGCTTTTCAAGCAGAACCTCCACAGAGAAATCCTGGATAAGACAGGTCGTACATACAGCTAAAGTGGTTGTAAAGTCATATTTCAAGCATAGCTCTGGAAGGACCAGAACTTTGTGCATTTGGCACCATTCAATTAGCCAGGCCTTTCTCCAGCATTGTCAGCTCAGCTCATGGTGTTCCACTGCAAACGAACCCGAAAGGGGCAGATTAAACAAACAGATCCTTCCTTGTTGATGTTGAGGATTCGTAAACAAAAAAGAAAGCAAACAACAAATTCTTCCCACAGTCTGAACAAATGCCTTCAGAAAACCCATCCTTTGAAACGTATCAGTCTCAATGGAAAAATCTGCTGTTTGGAGTAATCAGTTTAGTCCTTCAAGTGTTTCCAGCATTATAAAAAGTGATGGAAGAATTCAAGGGCTGCAGAGGGGTGTGAGGGCCTGACTGTTTGTTTTGGCTCTCTCCAGCATGTGTAGGTATTTCCATTTCCCTCGAAGTATCAATTAAGCCATATTGACTTTTATTTCTGGAAATTGGAAGCCTTATTCTCTCAGCTAAATAAAGAGCACGATTGTGGTCTCGTCAAACCTTTTCATCCATTTCATACCTTTGCTTTTACGCTTCTTAAGTTGGGATTTATAGGATGAAACCACAGCCAGCACTGTTCACATGGATGCATTTAAAAATAGGTCGGTGCACCTGGAACTGTGAAAGGTTCATTATGAAGATGGAGACGTTCGTGTTAGAAACATGCTTTCTGAAACTCGATCAGCATCCACAAATGTAAAGATCTGGCATTAAAGGCGCTGTGCTGATTTCTCAGCTGATTAACTGGCTGTTATTGAAATACTAAATTTCAGCAGCACGAGAGCATCAAGGACTTGTGTTGATGCTGTACAGATGGAGTTGTCATCCAAGTGTCGTTCAGGGAGGAAATACTTTCACAGTTTTGACATAATGCCTTCTTAGTGTGGGTGGTTTTTTCTTTCAGGCTGCTTTTTCTGTCCTTTAAGAAAACCTTGTGGAGCTGCTAGCTTTTCAGTCCCCTTCGCAGCAAGGTGTGCAAAATGGAACAACGTTGTGTTTCTTCTGTCCTCATCAGGGTGAAGGCAGCACAGAATGAATTAGGACAGCAGATCCTGGCTGACTTCGAGGAAGCCTTTCCTTCCCAAGGTACAAAGGTAAAGTTCTCACTTGCTGAAAACTAGCCAACAGAACTGTCCTCAGCTTCTATCTCATTTTACTTCTGGATCGTCATGGTGACTTTCAGAGTCAGACTATTGTTAGAACACGTCTGTTGCACTGAGGTCTGCATGCTAGTCAAGGAATACCCCAAACACTGTGTATGTGACCACATAGCCTGCAGTGGGGCCATGAACCCTTAGCATCTAACCCAGGTGCGTCTCTCCACGTTACTGGTTATTTGTCAGACACAAAAGGTCTGTGCATATGTAGGGGAAGCCAAACACCAGCTGTCTGTTGACACACTGCCATCAAATTTGTCTCTGGTTTACTCAGCACAGATATAGATCTGGGCAAAGGCTAAGGCAGCAAGTGTGCTTCCCCCATATTGTGAATCCAAAGCAATATGGGGGTAGGTGTGAAATAGAATTTATTCTAAAGAAAATGCTAGTTCTGTCTTCCAAAATAGCAGCTCTACTAGTTTCTTCACAAAACTAACAGAAGTACAGAAAGGAGGAAACCAGTTGGAACAGGCTCTTGGTGAAGGGCAGATCTGTGTGTGCATGAAGCAGCTTCAAAAGAGCATTGTTTTGTTGGTTTTTTTTTTTTTTCAATGCTTCTAAATCTTCTGTATTCTCCACTGTCATCGTATGGGCCAACACAGACCAGCAGGTGCTGCTTTGTGTTGCTGATCATCCCTTGGCTATGTTTTCCACATTTACTTGGCCTTCCTTTTGCAGAAAAGAGGTTGTCCCATGGCAGCCCCTTCCCTTTAGCTGCTTTTCAGAATATCTAGGACAATGAAAGGATTTGCAGAAGAGGTGGGATGACTGTTCTTATTTGTGGAAGGAGGTTGCAGCACTTCTGCAGCAGTTGAGCCACAAAACAACTTTATGGCCAGGGAAATGGAGGGAGCTCAATTTTCATCCAACAAAAGAAAGATGCTTAAGCGATAACTCGGAGAGCATGAAAAGAGAGTAATGGAAAAGGATTAAAACAAGATAACTTGGATGCAGTACAATCGCCCGTTCAGTTGCTTAACCTTAAATCATCTGTTTGTTTTGATAGAGACCTGGTGGACCCAGCAATGTCCTGCGTGATGCGTGCCTCGTCGCCAACGTCCTGGATCCCAGAATCAAGCAGGAAATCATCAAGAAATTTATTAAACAACACCTCTCAGAGTATCTGGTCCTTTTCCAGGAAAACCAAGACGTAAGGAAAGCATTGTGAGCTACACTGGGATTTTGTAAAGGCTCCTGCAGAGCAGAGCAAAATGCAAAGTTCACGTTTCCGCAGCTTCCTGTGGCGGTCCGGGTTTGACCTGAGAGCTGGGAGCACTGACATGGACAGGCTGGTGGGTTGGGAGGCTACCAGAATGACTTCCTCTCCTCTTAGAGCTTAAGTTCAGAGATCAGCACTGTAACAAATAAATACATTCAAGTTAGATGTGCTTTCTGCCCTCTGAAGTGTTGGAAACTTATTCTGATAGTTGCAAACCCCAAAATCTTAACAGTAAAACAACACTAAGAGGAGGAAAAGGGGGGTGAGGGACGCCAGGAAATGGATCAGTCTTTGTAGCTCATTTTTAACCTTCTTGTCCTGATGATAGAAACATTCCATCCTGTCCATGTTGCAAGAACTCCTTTAGATGTATGTAGGAACGCAACTCCAGAGTTGGTTTTTGGGAATCCAGGAGTTCCTGCATTCTCATCCCATTGTTCACTTGAACCTCTGTGCAAAACAAAGAGGATGACAGGAACCGAAGGGATTATTGTTGGGCTGGGTTTTCAGTAGTACCTTCGTGCAAGAGGAGATTTTCAGTCTAGCATGAATTTGAGCCCTTCTTCCATCGTGAGCAGCTGGTGCTGTTAAAGGGGGTGTTCTCCTTCTCAGGTCGCCTGGCTGGATAAGATCGACAGGCGCTACGCGTGGATCAAACGGCAGCTGGTGGACTATGAGGAGAAGTACGGGCGCATGTTCCCCCAGGAGTGGTGCATGACGGAGCGCATCGCCGTGGAGTTCTGCCACGTCACCAGGTAGGCTCATGGTGCTTCCCAGCAGGACCGCCTTCCTTAAGAAGGGGGATTGGCGTGTGTCTGTAAAGGTAGCTTCCAAACGCCTATGTAGAATTGCCCGTGGTTAAGAGCAAGAGTGAAAAGCTTGAGAAGTTGTTGAAGAGATCATCTGAAGAATTAGCTTGATTTATGTGATGAGAAGTGTTGCTAGGGAATAGAATGAGTTACCATCCTAAGTTTTGGGTCTTTATAGAAACCCACATTGTTCTTCCTGTTTTGTCACTCTCTTTCAGGACAGAGCTTGCCAAGATAATGCGTACAAGAGCAAAGGAAATTGAAGTGAAATTGCTTTTGTTTGCCATCCAGAGGACAACCAACTTTGAAGGACTTCTGGCTAAGCGCTTCTCAGGCTGCACTCTGGCTGATGGCACAGTGGTAAGGGGATTTCTAAAGAGCAGACTCATAGCTTCCTAAGGGGAAAAAAGGGCCCAGCTCACACATAGCTGTGATAGTGGGAGACCTGAAAAGATGTCACCTGCAGCCTCCCCTGGCAGGCGGAGCATTTAGTGTGACTGTGCTCAGTGAGTTGTAGTTGGGAAGGCAATTGCTGACCTTAGAACGTGTTAGAGAGGGCTCACAAGGGCACAGGGCTCACAGGAAGGAAACTGCACAGATTGTGTACTTTTTTGGTTCTCCTGGGCACTGCTGTTTGCAACTGAAGCCACATGGGTATGGATAACAAACATAACAAAACAGTTATGGTGTGGTGACTGCATCATAATGTTTGTTTTCTGCACGTTGATGACATGTTATAACCAAAAGTGGTCTCTGTTCATTTCTTGTTACCACACATTTACCACAAGGCACAGCTTTCAATCCCACGTTCTCTTGGGTTAGTTTTTCTTGTAGGGCCATTGGTAACTTCCATTCTTCAGTGTCTCACTTGGCAGATTGTAAAGGCAGAGCCGAGAGAACCTCCTCAGTGAATTCCTCTGGGTTCATCTCTGTGCTTTTCCAGCCTGAAATCTCAGGCAGGTGCTCTGCCAGCTGAGTGCCCTGGGAGCATGGAGCACACGTGTGACTCAGAAGCTACTGCTCTGAGGTTGGCTGCTCTGTCCAGCTGGTGTCTGGAAGCCTACTTGGATGTGCTAATTCCCCCTACAAGACAAGCCTGCTGGGCCTGGTTGTTACTTGCTGTGGATCAGTAGGTGCTGCTAATTAAAAAAGGAAGTCCTGTAAGGTTTTCCTCCTGGCTGAATTTAAATCTCTCAAGAATACGGCCTTATTTTTCTGACAAATTTCATACTAAATTAGCAGCTTTAATTAGATTTACTTCACTGGTTTGTTGTTATCCATATGGAAAAGGTAGGCACAGAAGCTTTTGTAACAGAAAAACAGAAGGGGAGGATGTAAGTGCCTTGAAAACAAAAGGGAAGCATTTCCTCTTCCCTCTTTGTGATGTGCCCTGAGGCTTCGACACTGGGTGTCTAATGGGGCCAGTGGAGGGACTGCTTATTCCCACTAGCCCACACCAGAAGCTGTTTCCCCATGAAAAGGTGCACCCACAGCTCTGAGCAGGAGCATTTGGTCCCCTTTTTCAGTGTGGCTGTGCAGCTTGCCCACAGTCGAGTACTTCCACAGCTCCGGTCCTTTGCTAAGGAATAACCAGAGGCCAATGCTCTGCTGCTGCTGCTTGAGCTTTCTGGGCTCTGGAGTGTGGGCTTTGAGGGGGTGGAGATTTCTCATTCGTCAAAATGCCCCTTCCAGGGATGATTAAGTGAGCGTGAACATGGAGAGCTTCACAGCTCAAATGCTGAAGAGGAGGTCTGCAGTCACCTTTGTGCTTGGAGAAGTCTGACTGCTGTGCAGTGCTTTGGAGGGCTCAGTAAAGCAGCACCTGGCTGCAGCGTGTGGATAGGAGACAAAGCAGGCTGTTCTCTAAGGAGCTCCCTTTTTTGGTGTGTTCTTTACAGAAGAAGCCAGAGGCACCTCCTCCTTCCACCAACCCGTTTCTAGAGGATGAAACTGGGACAGAGACGGATGAGATTGTAATTGAAAAAAGTGATGCAGACAAAGTAAGTCTTCAGAGCTTTCCACTTGTCAGTGAGTCAGTCTACGTGTCCAAATCTCTGGTGGTATCTAAGCTTTTCCAATGACATTGATAGGAAAGGTTTGTTTTCACAGCAATTAATTTAGCACAGTTTTGGTTCCCTGGGCAGCATACTGGCTCCCAGTAGGACTGATTTGCTGCGGCTCATTTCACTGAAACCAAAGCAATCTTTATTTCAGTTAATAGTGCAGGGACAGTCCCACCACGTGTGTAGGATTCTGTTCTCGCTCATGCAGCAGCAGCTCCAATGTAACTGCAGGATTTCTGTCGAAGAAAGAGGAACGGCCATAGCTGACTTTTCACATCCCAGGAAGACCTCCTACCACATGGAGCTGCAATTCATATTTTGCCTTGTCAGCCAAGGAAACTAAGTCTGCAGTCATCAGACAGCTCGTTGGACTTTCAGATGTCAGTTTTAGGCTTTCGCTCCAAAGGTATTACTTCTAGGACTTATATTTGTGGTGTTTTTCATCCGCTCCTTCTGTGTTGCAGGTAACACCTAACTGCTTGTAAAAGCACTGAGCTTCCAAAGCCCTCTGCAAATATTAAAGGAGTGAATAGTAAGCGCTTTTGTTTTAATTGGCACGGATATCAAAGTGTGTAAGCTCTCTATTTTTTACTCAGGAGACAGGCATTTTCTAAGCATTCAGTTCTATGTTGCTTGGGCCAGGTAACCTCTCTTTGCTCAGTGAGTTCACAGTCCATTTCCAGGTGGTACCCTGATATGTGACGAGGGCTGTAGGACCTACTCACATCCATGTCCCTGTAAGTTGTGGGATGGTAGCTCACTTTTCAGCAGAGTTGAGTGTAATCTGTCTGGATTTTTACATAAGCAGGGCAGCCTTCTGCCCTCCACCAAACTCCTCAGTACTTGCAATGCCAGCAGCTGGTTCGTGCTGGTGGGTTAATGGTGGAGGACTCATCTGCTGCTGACACCAGCTGAAGAAGAGAAGGGAAAGGATGGGTTGAAGATGAGGAGTTCTGAGTGGTAGAGCTGCCCCGAGACACCAGTCCTGAGAATTCACTTGTGAGTGAAAGAGGGAATAAGAGTGAGGGGGGGGGAAATCCATGTTAAAAAGAACCTCTTTGAGTGATCCTAGCAGTTAGATTTAAACTGTTTACTTTGGATGGTAATGAAAGGAAACTGGGCCAGCTGCAGGCCTCCTTACTGTGACAACAGTAACCTTTTATTATTTCCATCAAACTCGAGGAGGAAATAGCTTAAACATCTGCAGCTTTTGGACAGGATTGCACACACCAAAATACAGCTTCAGTGCTACTGTTAAAAGATTTAGTATTTTCTCCACCAGACGTGCTGGGAGCAGCGTGATGCAAAGACACGCTCACTCACACAAAAAAGCAGTTGTGCTTTAGGATTTGGCTCTTCCAGCCTGGTAAATCATAAACATAATGAATGGGCAACCTTGTGCTGGCGCTGCCATTGCTGAGGCTTGGCAGCTGGAAGGTTTCTGTAATTACCACCTATTGTTTTCCTTCCAGCTCTGATGAGCACGTGCATCTGGCAGAAACAGGCAGGCACTGGCAGAGGGCTGGGGCAGGGAGTGCTGGGCAGTGGCTTTCTCCCAGAGCTGTAGAACTCCCATTCTGCAGTCCTACTGCTGCTGGAAAGGTGAATGAAGCCAGGCTGCAAGAGGTGGTCTGGCCTCCATGAAACCGTTCTCTTGCTTTAAGTTTGCAGCCATATGTTCATATCCGTTGCGTCTTTGAGTCTTAATTATTCCTGAGAAATCTGTGCCTTGTGATTTCTGCCAGCAGCTCGGTGCCACCATTCCTGTTATTTAAGAGAGGATGTCCTTTAGGCTCTCTTGTTTTGCTTTTTTAAAGCTTATTAAAAAAAAAAATCAGCTGGAAAAAATCTATCTTCATTGGCTGGGAACTGATCCTGTCTCTTTGGAATGGAATTCTTGCCTCTCTGCACAGAGTTCTTTGCAGGCAGTGAAAAACCATCAGCTCGCCAGCAAGCAACAAGGAGAATTGTTTGTCATCTCAAAAACAAAATGTGGCTGTAGGGCAAAGCTTAAAGCCTCTGTCCAGCCTGCTGCTTCAGCATACGCATGTTTAAGCATGGGAGTAGTCCCAGTGGCTTCAGTGAGATGTGCTTGGCCACTTTACAGAGCACAGTGCTAAACTAAAACTCAACTGGATGGCTCCCAAACGGCGTATGTGCTTAATACTCTAAATGTGACTTCAGAGTAGAACTCTGCATCCCCAGAAACATGTTTTACAGTGAAAGCAATCCTGTAACGTTGCCTGGATGATTCCAAGTGCAGTAATTACGTTCCGTTTATCTAAATAGTATTCATTCAGATGAAGCCTGTAGTGTCAAGTTATTTCCCTTAATGTTCCAAGACGTAGGGATTTTTCAAGGTTACTTGCAGATAACTGCTGCATTTCATTTCAGTGGTGACTGCTTCTGCTTGAAGAGCGCAGTGAGGTTTCCTTATTTACAGACTGCATTAAGCTTTTATTCCCTGCTGAAATCTGTTAGCATGGGGAAGCCTTCCCTTGAAGGATAAAGGGTACTTTACAAGTAAAAAAATAACTCTCTGGAATGCTAACGGCTCTTTCAAAGCAAGGGGGAATGGGACACACTGACCTTGTCTATACTGCCTTTGGTTATTTGTCAACAAATTTCAGTGCTGTATTTCTGAATGCTCAGACCCTCTGTGCTGCTGCATTACGATCTCTCCTAGGTCCTACAGGGCAGGTTGGAAACCAACTCTGTAATTGCTTTCTTACAGCCAAAGAAGCCGAAAGTCCCGGACAATCCTTTCCATGGCATTGTTTCCAAGTGCTTCGAGCCTCACCTTTATGTGTATATCGAGTCCCAAGACAAGTGAGTAACGGCATCCTCTTCCAGTTTGGTTTGCTTTCGAATGTGCTTTGCCGTTGCATCGTTCTGGGTTCCGTACACAAGCTGCAGAAGGTGCATTTCTTGGAAGTTTGCTTTCTGATTTTCAGTTCATGAGCAGAACTCATGGTTGGAGAACAGTAAAGAAAAACTGAGCATTTCGAGGGCTGTGGATGTTGGTTTCAGCTGTAATTGCCAAAGCCTGCAGGAATGGTGCCCGCTGCCTTTCTGCGGAAGAGGCTTAGTGTTCCTGAAATTGCTTCTGTTGCCTCTGCAATTCCCCCTGCAGACACAGGGCTTCCTTCTGTCTCACATCTTCCACAAATAGTAGGTTTGCTCGTTCTATAAAATACACAAGTGGCTCCGTGGCAGAGGAGCTTCAGGGTTTGCTTTAAAGAAAGAAGTTATTTGAGATTTTCAGATGAAAGCTGCTGTGGATGAGCTGGCTGTGAGATAACATTATCATTGGTCACAGATTAGGGCTTTGTCAGGGCTTTTAATCCCTAGAACCCTGCTTCATTTTCCTCTGACTTACAGCAAAATAACTTCAATGAAAGGAGCTTTCAGCTTGCAGCTCGGAGAAGTTTTTAGAACTCTCCCCACATTTTTTTGCGCAACTTGATTCACACCAGGATTTAAAAACCACCTCTGTGACAACTGCAGTGTCAGCTGGAAGAGGAGATAGCTGAGAAAGCTTGAATGCAATCATTTAGTCCAGGTTAGTGGCTGGAAAAATAAAATCAGATGGCTGCCTCGTGTGCCTCAGCTATCTGTGCCCTTCTGTCTTCCATCAATTTACACACAAGTGTGCGTAAGTCAAAGCTCGGTGTCCTGATTTTGTCCAAACTGTGAGATATTCATCTTGAGAAAGGCTTCTCGTGCCCTTCAGACCTTTTATGCCTAATAATGAACGTTACAATTGCACACAATAGTTTGTTGTGCTGAGGTTGGGTTTTGCTCTGTTGTAAAACAAAAGGAAGCAGATTTTTTTGCTCCTCGTCAGTGATCCAAGCACTAATTTGTTTGAATATTTCTGCCCATCTCACTGGGGGCTGTTTTAATCCCCATTTTGGTAATTCTACCCCACGGTGCTCCCAGTCCTTTCAGTTGCTTTTATTTTTTTCCTTTTCCTTTTTTCGATCCTGAGATGTTTTATATTAGCTTTATAGCCACAGGCTGCAAGGAGTTCAAAGAGAAACGGCCACAGTATTCCCCGTGCTGCCCTGGCTGCCAAAAATTGCTTTTCTTTGATTCTTCACTCTTCTTCCCCCTTTGAAATTGTGAGGAATCTGTTACCAATGTCTGAAAGTGAGGAGTTCCTTAGATAACTGTATGCTGGGGTTCTGGATAGAGGAGGCAGTGTGGCCGTTCACTGTTGGCTTAAGTCTGTGGCAGAAAGCTGCCTGGTCCTTTTCTCCTGCAAAATTTTTTCCATACCCGTTTAAGGAGACACGGTGCCAAAATCTTTCAGGTGTTTCCTGTTAAATTGCTATAGAAGAGCTTTAAAGATGCTGTTCTCCACTCGTAACTGCAGTGTAAATATCAGATTTCTTAACAGTGAAGCAGATTTCATTTCTTTCCCCACTGGGATATGCGTCTTCAGCTCTTCTTTGTGATCTGCTGGAGCAATAGATGTGTACGTGGGTGAGCTAAGCCCTTCTGCTGGAGCAATGGCTCTGTTAGCTCTGCAGTGCTGAGAGGATGCAGAGCTGTGTGCAAGCGAGCTTAAGTGCTTGTGTTCATTCAGATTGTTTAGGAACCTGGCACTTTCTCTTTGCAGCATGGTGAGCAAAGAGACTTCCATAACACCCAGCCCGTGGAAAAGATCCTGCCAGTGATCCAAGCTATCTCAGTGCCATTGCCCTTCCCCCTTGCCCAATGGATGCCAACGGTTCACACCACTCAGTAGACCAAGTGACTGAGCACCGTGTTCTTTCTGAGGAGCTGCATGGTTCCTCTTGCGATGGCCAGAGATGCAGAAACATCACTGAATAGATTGAGTGAAATTTAAAAGAGGAATAATAGGAATGGAAGGGCTTGGGAGCCAGAATACAACTCTGTTCGTATGATTTCACTTCATGTTTTTTCCTGGTTAGGTTTGGGCAGTTCTTGCTCCCAGAAGGTAGGCTACTGTTAGGAAGCATCACATCTGCACTCCCAGAGAACAGAGCCTTTTTGCAGAACCTGCATAGAGAGAATGCTCATTTTCTGTAGCTCTCCTGCCTTCTTTGTGTTTCCTCTCCCAGTAAGTCTTTCTGCCAAATGGTTTGTGCTTCCATTGTCCAACCAACACATTCACAAAAGGCTGTCAGCCTTCATATTGTCTTTGGGCCAACTGAAACTAAGGAGAAAGAATCATTGACATCAGGTGGGGTGTGCACAACATCCTGATGTTTTGCTTGTTCCCATCTTGCAATAAAATGAGCACATTCTTTGCCATTGCCAGGCACTTTGTCCAGGTTAGGATCAGAAGAAGCACAAAGCTCTGGCACTGCTCTCCCAGCTATTTTGGACAGCTGTGTTTGCTTGTGCACCCCATTGACAAGACCGCGGGGGGGGGCAAAGAAATGCAGATACATCTTGCTTTGCCACAGAGTGGAGGAAAACATAACGAAAAGCCATTGACATTCCTCACTGTGCCTTGAGAGCCTGAAAAAACCACGTGGCTGGTGAGTGCTAAGAAAGCTCCACTTTGTTGCACAGATGGAGTAAAGCACAGATGCAGAGGTAGAGGTGCAGCTGTTTAATTTAGTGGGACTTTTGACAAGGGGCAAGCCACGTCTGCTTTGCTAGGGAACCTGAAGGAATGCTGCAGCTCGTAGCACATGTGAGCCCTCCTGCAGCACCATCTGTGTGGTTGGCGTACAGCCATGGGGGAAGGGAGATTTTGCTTCATTGTGGTGAAGTACAATCAATGCTTCAGTTCAGTGTTCAATTGCTTGTGCCAGCGTAGAGGTCTGTCGCATCAGTTTAGCAGCCTGATGGTTGTACAGTTCTTGTAGGAACGGTGTATTTGTGGAATCAGAGCCACAAGAAGTCCTCAAAGCAAAAAGCAACCATCAAGGAAGAGGCTACCTGAATAGCTTCTGAGCCAAGTTCAAGCTTGAGAGTCTTGCTTCACCCTTTGGAGCCCTGGCGTTACCAGCACAGCTCTGTAGGTTAGCTTGGCCCAGGCAGATCGTCCATGGTAGGAGCTCATCCTTTTGGTGCAGCAACCTGTATGTTTACTGGGGAAGAGACACACCACCTTTCCTTCTGGACCTCTGCCATGCTTAGAAGCCTTTTTTGTCACTGTGAAACAGTGGAGAGAAGCTTACTGTTGCCTAAAGACCAAAATGTTTGAGTAAGGATCAGTTTATATAAATCACTGGAGGCAGTAGTAGGTGGTATTCGAACAGAACCATGTGATGCCTGATGGTGTGCCACCTCAAGCACATCCCTTTGAAAGCTGAATTCTGGAGGCCACTGATCTATGAAGTTTGCCTGCTGCTTCTGCTGGTGCCAGGAATTAAACCTGATTATAACCTTCATGCACTTGCATCAAATGCACCAACGCGGTCCTCATTGCTGCACAAGGCTTGTGCGGAGATGAGAAGGGGCTGGAATACAGGACTGCTAGAGTGTGTTTATTGGTGTCGTAAGACAGGGCATCTCCCCAGCATTTTAAAATATCTTTCCATTGTTTCTCTGTGACAGAAATCTCAGCGAGCTGATTGACAGGTTCGTGGCTGACTTCAAGGCCCAGGGGCCTCCCAAGCCCAATGTGGATGAAGGAGGAGCCGTCCTGCCCAGCTGTGCCGACCTCTTTGTGTACTATAAGAAGTGCATGGTGCAGTGTTCCCAGCTCAGCACAGGCGAACCAATGATAGCCCTGACCACCATCTTCCAGAAGTACCTTCGGGAGTATGCCTGGAAAATCCTGTCTGGCAACCTGCCCAAGTGAGTTGAGCTTCCCAAATGCTGCAGCACGGTCTGGTGAGACATTCCAGTGAGGAACAGATACTTTGTGAAGATAATTAATAAATACAGGCTTGTTAACACTTGGTGTTTGCTGTCACAGAAACCACGGAGCAGCAGTGTGGCTACGTTTACAGCAGGGGACCAATTGGTCACTCGTGGCATTGGGTTTCTTTGTTCATTTTGTTTTAAGGGTTGCTAGAAGTTAGCTTCATATTTGGCTTTGATTTACAGTTTATTGAAGTTGCTTTTGAAATACCAGCCCAGGACTCCTCCCTTTCAAAACTGCTACTTGGGTGAAAAAAACAATATGTGACTTTCAGCTCTGTTGTGTTAAAAGCTCAGCATTATGCACAGATACAGTTATTTATAGTCAAGATGGTTTATTTGTGTGATGCCGGAGTGCTCACCTGTAGCTTTCTGCTCTATGAAGTTGTATAAATGCATGAATAAATTATGAAGATGTACATGCAGTGAAAATAAAGGAAATCGCGTGTAGGTCATTGCTCAGGTCTTTGAGATACAGTCACCTTAAGTACAGATAACTTTGTGTGCTATTTACCATCTTCAGTTTGTTTCCTTGTAAACCTGGAACCATCAGAATGAGTTTTCTGAAGCCAGTAAAGTCTTTCACAGATGGAAGGGAGAGGGTTGCATCCAGAGAAGTGGAAAGATAAATTGAATGTGCCTTCTCCATCAGACATCAGTTGCATTCTTTGTACACGTATTTTTGGTGTGCTCCATTTTTGCTGTCCAAGATAAATAGTGGTGTCCTATTGTTTTTAATGGATTTGGGTTATTAATCGTTGAGGGGTAGGGAATTTCTTGACTCTGAACTGTTAGAGTTCTTTCTTTGTTGATACACAGCAGTTAATCACTGGAACAGAGTGGGGAAAAAGCCACATATTCTATAATTTACTCTGTTGATATCATCGTTTTTTTTAAAACGGGTTACCAAAGTTTCAAACGTGTGTTGACATCTGTTTGGTATTGAGAAGATAAATATGGGAAGGAACCCGATAGGCGTTGAGATTTCCCTGTAATCTTTAATTAGATTTTGAGTAACTGACAGCGAAGGTGAAGTTAGCTGGAGAAAGCTGCAGTCCATCTACATCCGAACCTAACATGCTGTGAAGAAGAGAATTGTCCTTTTGCCTGAAGTTTTGCTCTCAAGTTCTGTCTGTCTTTCTAAAAGACACTCCCTAACCAAAATAGCAATTGCATGTTTGATGCACAAAGCATCATACAGTGCCCTTTGTTGCGTGAGGCATTGGACTTAATGGTCACAGAGACCTTTTATGGCACTGAAATCTAGAAGCAATTTTGCAGTATGCATCTGTGTACACATGAAAGCCTTACAGCTTTTGTCTTCTTTTCCAGGACAACTAGCAGCAGCGGCGGGCTCACCATCACCAGTTTGCTGAAAGAAAAGGAAGGCTCTGAAGTGGCCAAGTTTACTTTAGAAGAGCTCTGCCTCATTTGCAGCATCCTTAGTACTGCAGAGTACTGCTTGGCAACCACGCAGCAGGTGAGCTTTCCTCTCCAGCACTTCTGAGATGACACCCAGGGTTTATTGACTGAGTCGTGGATGCAGTTTGATCACAGCTTAGGTTTTAAGAAGCTGACTTTTCCAGGATGCAAGCAGGAGTTCTGATCTTTCTGTTGCTTTTTTGTTTTCTAACAGTTGGAAGAGAAACTCAAAGAAAAAGTGGATGCAAGTCTGGTGGAGAGAATCAACCTGACAGGAGAGACGGACACTTTCAGCATGTACGTAGAGCAGATGCATCCTCCCACAGTATATCAAACATCCTCTTTTGTCAGCCAGATGGTGCTGGAGTAATATAACCCAAGATTCCCAGTGTCGTAGCACCCACCCAGACATGCAGTGTAGGTATAGGCATTTCCTCGGTGAAGGAATGATCCGGAGCTGCAGTACTACAGACATCAGATGTAGTTGTTCCCCATTATGCTAGCCAAAGGAACGAGAGCACTGGAAAGAGGAGAGGAAACAGTGAGTTTCCATTTGAAACATCATTTGCATCTTGGCAGCTCTGCAAGGTAGCTGTTACATTTCAGAAAAGGAAGCTATTTCAGTACATTCCTTCCTGCTTTAACTTCCCACTGTTAATCAGCAGCCTTGTCAGTATGATCAAACCCCGTTTCAGATGACATAAAGGACTGATTCAATCTTACATTCGGGGATTGTAATTGAGAGAAGATTATCATTCATTAAAATAACTTTTCATGTAAGGATGCTAAAAATATTCTCCTCTAGCATCATCTGCTCTCCACCACCACCAACATATAGAATACTTTTTGAGAGGAGTAAATGGAGGCAAAAAGAAATAAATTGTTTTGCCTCATGTCAGACAAAAGCAAACCTTGGCAAAGATGGGGAAATAATGTGGGTTGCCAGTTTTCCCTTAATCTAAGATTCAGCCCCGATAGCAGCAAGATGATGTTTTTTTCAGCAGACTTCCTTCCTGTGATAGCTCTTGTCTCCAGTGGGCAGGATCTACTGAATCTGCATCCAGGTTTTTCACGTGGTCTTGGGCTCCATTCCATGCTGCGCACTGCCTTTCCTCTAGAAATTCTCAGACCTTTTTAAGAGTGGATCCCTGACTGCAAACTAGGGCTGCTATGTCCTCTAAGCCAAAGCAAGCAAGGTAACTGGGAGTAGAAATAAAATAACACCACACAGTGGGATTTTTCCTTGCATGAGCAAGGCAAGGGTGAGTTTTGCACTTCTTTGTGACCTGTCAGGAGCGATTTTGTGTCACTGCTCAGTTTCAGCAGTGGCTGCCATGCAGTGAAGTTGGTCCTAGGCAGCTAATACCGCGTGTTTTGGAAGCTGCTTTAACGTACAGCTTGTATTTGCTGGTTTTAGACATCTTTAAAGTTAAACTGTCAGGCCTGATGTGATGTATCTTGTAGCAAAGACCTTTTAATTGAGGTTCAGTCTGTTCCAGAGGAGAGCACTTTGTTCAGTCTGCTGTCAGTTTAAGTCATAGCTATAAAACTCTCTTTGGCGTTCGCTCCTTCAGCATCAAACAAGTTGTTTCTCCTGAGATTTGACATCCTGTTACTCAGGGTCGTAAAGAAAATAAAATGTTGCTGCTTACATACCCTGGGAAGGGTTTATTTCCACACAGATAGTGTGGAGCTACCACAAACACTTCCACAGCAACGGGCTGGGAGGTTTTTTACCTCCGTGGTAGGTAAGCATTTTTGGGGGGAGGCTCTTCTTGAAGCCCAACAGAGGAAAAATTACTGTCATTTAAATCTATGCCCTGCTCTGTTGTGAGGTTACGGGTGGCCTTTAGAGCCCCTTCGAAGTCCTGAACTTTGTAGGCTCTGTTAGAATGCAGGCTGCTTGCTTATGGCCTGGGCTTCCCTCTCTGCAAACTCCTGTGTATCTGCCTGGAACTGTATGGGTTTCATTCCCTGCTGCTGAAGTACTGCTCTGTGCTGTCTGGAGCAAAGGTTTGGAGTGGCTTCCAGCATAGCCAGCATCAAAGCTCTCATGGCATGTTGTGATGCATTGCATTTACAACACATTTGCTGCTTTACAGCAGGTGTGTTTATTTTGAAGCGTAGGCAAATAGGTTTCTCTCCCCATTTGCAACCTCTTGGTCAGCTATAATAACGTCCTCTCTTGTGCAGCTCCTGATGAACAACATGCAGA
Source organism: Gallus gallus (assembly GCF_016699485.2). Taxonomy (NCBI): domain Eukaryota; kingdom Metazoa; phylum Chordata; class Aves; order Galliformes; family Phasianidae; genus Gallus; species Gallus gallus. The sequence continues at coordinate 7,458,727 of NC_052550.1, forward strand.
TTTCCCTGGGTTCTTTTCAGTACAAGTTGTAGCCGTGTGAATTCACAGCATAATGCCAAGTTCATCTAATAGGTTTTCTTCCTTCCACAGCCAAAGAAACCAGTTCTGACACTGAATACTATCCTAAAACTTATGCTTGATTTTTCCTCCAGTGTGATTTCCAACAGCATACAGCTGCTAGTGCAGGACCTGGATGCAGCCTGTGACCCTGCACTGACTGCTATGAGCAAGGTAAGGGTGGATTTGTCTGGGAGAGAGCTAACCTTAACATGCACATCATTTACTTAGAGGTCCTGTTTGCTATGATTGCTTGATTTCATTCTTTATGCTGTGTCTTATCCATATATTGATTGCTTCTTGGAGCAGCAATTACTGTGGCTATAAATATATCTTTCACTCCAAAACCTAAATTTCACGTTAGAGCTTTCATTCTTTTGCAGCACGTGAAATACAAACAACTGAATACTTTGGGTATCTGTCTCAGAGTCCCCAGTGCTAATGCTAGCAAGGGTCCTTAAGATGTAGAGAACTTTTTTTAGCATGAAATTCCAAATGTGCATTCTTGTTTGCTGCCTTGCTTGTATTCTTTGAGGAGGAGTTTCACTTGGCTGCTGGTTTGTGGCTGTTAGCTGGAGGCAGTCAGAGGGTAATGTGGAATTGGGATATTGAGCCTCGTTGCTTCTATGCTCCTCCTGAGGACGTATGGAGCCATTCCTAGAGAGGCCCACATGAGCAGAGCTGGAGGATTTGGTTGCAGTTACGCTGTTGGCTTTTATGTGTTTGAAATGCAGAGCTGTGTTTTCTTGCCAAAGTATTGTGAAAACCCAGAGGGCTGTAGACAAAGGTGAAGACAACAAAAGTGAATTGAACTTATTTTTATTGTTTTTAAATCAGAAATATTAAATGTAGATCTCCATTTTGGTAGGATCGTGCCTTGCTGCCATGAATTTTACGAACTTTTTGCTTTATGATGTATTCCAGCTGTCACTAGCCCCACCACCCCCAGCTAATATTGGAAGTGGAATGCAGCTAGCAAGAGAGCTTGCACATGGCCCCCGTAAAAAGGGGATTTTTCTTCCCAGTAAAATAACACCATTAGGAAGGGCTCAGTGCTTCAGGTGTCGCTTGTTTGCTATGACAGTTCCTTAGATCCTCCTGAACCCACCCAGCATTGCAGTGCTGGAATCACTCGGCTCTGTTTATACCCGAGTAAACCACAGCCTTGGGAAAGCAGCAGCTGGTGAGCCATTTATTTTTGTCTTTGGAAAACTAGTAAGATGCAGCATATGTGATGGGACTGATGATTTATAAACAAGCGAAGTGCTATGAAATTAACTAAACAAATACTTGTCACTTGTGCACACATTCCCCTATTGGCTTTATATGAGTTTTACTAGACCTGGGTTTGGTGCAAGAGTGTTTCCCTCACCCTCCTCTTCCCTTTCTTTAACATTTAGTATTTGGAAGTATAAAATCTCAGTCCGTATTAAAAGGTAAAAGTAAATGCTGTTGGGCTGACCCGTCCCAGGTCTGTAAGGTGAAGGTGTGCCTCGAGGCTGCTGCTCCATCAGGGCTCTCCCATTGTTCAGTCCCTTCTCATTCACCTCGCTGTGATGTCCGGCCCTGATGCCCAGCACTGAACACTGCTGAATCTGATGTACGTTTGTGAATAGATGATGGAAATTCTGCCAAGAGATGGCTTGCTGCCACGTGGTACTTCTTGTGGATAACAAAGCGCTGTGAACGTGTTGTGGCATTTAATTACCTGGTGTGCTTTCTAATTGTTGGGATGAGGAATGGCTAATCTGCACGAGGTATTTTTGCCCCAATTAGGCTTATGGATTGCACTGGATAAGGTTTCGTTTATTTGCTGAATTAAACATTGATTTCTATGTAGAACTGCATGCAGAATGGGGACTGGGGAGTATTTTAGTGACTCAAGTAGATCGCTTGCTGCTTTTAGATTTTGCTGAAAACCTTTTGGCACAGCTGTAATTTCCCACTTCCTTACAATTGAATGGACAGCAGCAAGCCTTTAAAAGCACGGCTTTAATATCCAATGCATACAAGGAAAACCCAAAGAGCAGAGCCAGCTGCTAATTAAAGTCAGCATGAGCATGGTGCAAGCCTGGATCCAGGTGCTCCCTGCCTTCACCTTGCTCCCTCCTTGTGCACTGACCTGGGCCTGTGGGTGCTCCCTGTGCCCAGTAATGCTGAGCTGGCAGTGGGATGCTGCATAGGGAGATGTGGTTCATCCCCATTGAACCCACAGAGTGACCCGTTTTGCTGCAGACACAGGGTCTGATGGTTCCTCTGCTCTCATCCCCTGGGTGATTTTCAGCTAGTGTATGCAAACTATGTGGATATCCCAAGAAAAACATAGGATGGGGGAAAAAGAGGTATAAATTGAAAATGTCAGGAGCAAAGCTTTACCAGAAGAGTTGGGCTCGTATTTCTTTTGATGACTTTTCAGTATGTGTATGATTTCTTGCATTGCAGCTACTGGGGTTTTTTTGCTGGGAAACACACACACAAAGGGCTATTTTTACTGTCCGTGCTTTAAAGTCTTGCTTGTAAAGTATTGCTTTTGGAGTGAAAACCAACAAAATGAAAAAGGTTACTCTGTTGTTGTTGTAATAGTTCAGCTCAGCAGTCCCTTCCCACTCTCTGGCCATTCCCGCATATGGGGATGTTCCTCTAGGACTGCTGGCTGCTGAGAAGGGCCAGCACTGAGAATGCCCAAGTCCTTTAGGAAGATGAATACTGAGTATTTTCTTCAGAAGTCGGATATTAGGAAGTATTCCTTCTCAGAGCAGTGCTGCAGTGGCACAGCTGCGCAGGGAGTGGGGATGTCCCCATCCCTCAAGGTGTTCCACATCTGTGGGGATATGGCAGTGAGGGGACGTGGGCAGTGGGCACGGTGGGGTGGGTTGGGGTTGGCCCTGGGGCTCTCAGAGGTCTTTTCCAACCTGAGTTATTCTATGAAACAGTTGTCTGCTGAGCAGCCTTCCAGAGAAAAGGAAGAATTAAAGCCTGTAGAGCAGGTGATAGGAGAAATAGCCCTTCTGAGCATGCAGCTCCTGGGAGATGAGCAGTCTGGGTTTTCGGTTGGTTGGTTTACATGAGGACAGCCTTGGTAGGATGCGTGCAGACTGTCAGACACTGTGGTTTTGTAAAGAATTTGGCTCCTTTTGCCTGATAGCTCACTGCTGCTGCACGTTGTCTGGATGGGATTGAATCAACTGGGTGGCGGGGGACAAAGCAGCTGTAATTAAATTAAAAACAGGAATAAAAAAAAAAACCCTTTACATGCAAAATTGAGAACTCGAGGAGGAACATTTGAGAACAAACGCCCAGTCAAAAGAAAAGATAGTCACCTTCTGCATCTGTCCAATTATCTGTCCTGATGGTCGCATTTTCCTCCTGCTCCATCTCCAGCACGAGGAGCTGCATCTCACGGTGAGCCCCACAGAGCATGCTGCAGGGTGCAGCACCTCTGAGCAGCAGCCATGCTGGGAGCACTGTGCTTGTGTTCCTCATTGAGACTCAGTTTTGTATGCAGATGTTTTGCCAGGGCCGTCGAGGTCCAACCCAAGTGCTTCTTTTTTCCTAACACCTCACGCTGTGTGTGCTCCCCATGCTTTTTCACATAGAGCTCTGAGAAAGCCAACAGAGTCACACATCTGGCTGACAGGGGATGGTCTGCTGTGTTTCTGCTGACAGTAAATGAAAACAAAATGAGAGCTCAAGTGATTTTTTTTTTCCCTTCTGTGCTTGGGCTGAGCTGAAGTTGGCATCCCAACTGGTACACTGAAAGTGCTTCAGTGCGAGCTGCATTGCTCTAGAGTGTTTTGGACTTCATTTGTACCTCTTCCACCTATCTGTCATCAGTCTCTCCAGTATTAAAGCCTTGGCTGCCATGCGGGAATCCAGACTTTGCAAGCTTGCAGTTATTTTCTCAAATGCCTGTAATCAGGATTTATATGGGCACTTCATCCCAAAAAACTGGGAGCTGTTAAATATTAAGGCAGCCCAGAGTGCTCCAAAAGCCTCTTTTAATGCTGGTGTTTCCCATTACCAGTCGTAATCTCTCTGCTCTGGTGCAAAAAGGGCCGTTCTGGGTTTTCCTTCTTTGTATTTTGTCCAGTTTTTGCTCAGTCAATACAGTGATGAGGGATATGACCTCGACGGTGGTGAACTGCAGAGACAGCCTCTTGATAATTCCTCAGAGATCCTCCTGCAGGAAGCTTGTACAGCTTTCCTTATGTATTGCTTGAATCCTGGTGAGTTAAACTGCTTGTTTCTGATCTCCTCTTTGTGCAGATGCAGTGGCAGAATGTGGAGCACGTTGGTGACCAGAGTCCTTACGTCACCTCAGTGATTCTCCACATCAAGCAGAATGTCCCCATCATCCGTGACAACCTGGCATCCACCAGAAAGTATTTCACTCAGTTCTGTATAAAGTTTGCAAAGTAAGTTACCGACGTGGCACAGAATTCCTCTGGTTTTCACCAGTCTGTCTGTGCATTGACCATTGTTTGCTTCCTAACGTGCAGGCAGTGCTTGGGTGAAGACCCTTCCCATCCAGGCACGTGGGGTAGGGCAACAAACACCTGCAGCTGCTGGCAAAGTTAAAAGATACTTCAATTTCTTGTCTTAAGAAAGGTCTGGAAATGCCATAACCCCCAGAATGCAAATCTCCAGGCGTCTTCCAGGCAAATTGTTTGGTACTGTGAAAGTAACTGGAAAATGAGACAGAAAATTCCTCTTGCCTTTGTATTCAGGGCTGAGGGTGTCGTTCTCCAGCACTTCTGGAAATTCAAACTTTGAAGCTGTGCATCCGAAACCAAAATTCAGTTCTCTGGGGAAAATGCTTTCAACTCTTCCTTGTTTGCCTGAGGCCAGTTGAGCTCTGCACCCCGTGCCCCAGGGAATAGGCACAGGAGGACTTGGCCCATTGTAGCTGCACGTGGCTATCCTGGTAGAGCCTTGGGAGCAGCACCATACGTATCATGTGTCTCCCTTTAAAATACTTTAACATTTCATTCAACCATAATAAGCTAATCATCCTGAAATAAACCGTATGGCCTGGCAGTTACTGTGTGGGTTTGAGAGCAGCACTCCAGTTCCTGCTTCAGCAGGAAAAGCTGCAGTAGGCTCTCCTGAGAACCATTAGCTTTCGCAGCAGGGAGGCTGGCCTCAGAGCTTCATTCCCCCTTTCTATCTCTGGGTACTCATTAGTTTGCATTAAGGAGCAGTTACTGATAAATCATATTATGACATTGGCCATAATCACTGTTTGAAAAGCTGTCCCAGGGAAAATGTATTGCACTTAAGCCTTTTATGTGGTTACGCTTGAATTTTATATTGCTCACATAGTGATAAATAATAATAGAAAAAAAAATTTACTCAGCTGTTCACAGCACACTCATAATACCTCAGCTTCGTTGTCTCCCTTTTAACTTTATTGCTAAGCACATACCCAGTAAGCTCCGGATAAAATACCTCACTCTCACATATGAGAGGAGTCCAGATCTGAAGTGTGTGCCTTCATCAGAGCTTACCCTATGGAACACCACAGCAAGCTGTGTTCTGTATGTTAATGCCTGCATCTTCGTGACCTGCCAGCCACTTCTCAGCTCTAACGGATTGCATCGAGGGCTGGGGTTGAGTTACAGGCCCACGGGGGAGAAGGCATCTAAAGTCACCAAATTTAAGAGAGCTGTGAGCCAAGTCTGGAAGGAGAAGAATTGCCGTCAGGAATTGCATCAATCCTCTAATCTCGTCTGTCATTTTTGCTTTGTTTTGACCCATGTGCAACCCTCACTGCCCTGATTTAGGAAGAGCTGTGCTGGTTTGGAAGCAGAAGGCTGAGCTCAGCCTGGGCGAGTCCACAAGGGCTGGGCATGGCGCAGTGACACCGGGATGCTTGGGATGACATCCCATCATAGCTCATCTCCCGCTGGAGACGCGCTGTGGCTGCATCACCTCCTGCCCTGCTCAGCACATCAGCGTGGGGGATTGGGAAAACACAGGCTGAGCCCCTCCCGTGCATCGGATGGGAACCTCTCGCATGCTGTGGTTTCTGTGCTTCAGGTTCCTCATCTGCTCTATTGTTACACCGGGAACTTGTCTGCTTCGATGGATTCGGTTTTACAGCCCAAGCTGTAAATGATTTCTGGCATCCAGTGGAGCTCTGTGGATGGGCAGGGAGTTAAAGGCGTTCGGAGCACAAAGCTCTGTGCTGAGCACTCACTGCTGAGCGTGCACGTATCGCTCACATCGGGTTTGCCTGCAAGAGCCAAACTCTGAGTCCTACAAAAAAAAGTCAAGTGCTTTTTTTATTTTTTTTTTTCACTTAAGTGCAACTGCTCTTAAAAAGAAAAGCTTAAAAAACCAGAGCAGCCCTTGGATCTCATGGTTTGTCTCGTCTGTCCTGCCGGAGCTGAAAAGCTGTTTCCAATAAGACAGCATGAAATAACAGGCATGCAGGGATGGAAGGTCGCTTTCTCCTCCTGCACTGATTGTGGGTGGCCATCCTAAAAGGCCTGGGAATGGTTTTATGCGAGGCAGAGTGCTGGCTGTGGGATACCACGTGGTTATACGGTGCTAAAAAGTTTCTCATGCACAACGTGAGCGTCAGCTCCATGCCTGGCCTTACAGAGAGCACGAGCATTGGACCCACATGCAGATCAAAGGTACAGGGACCTCCTGTGCTCTTCCCCTTGGACACACTGCTGCACCCGGAGCTGCTGGCATTGCCTGAGCTCCAGCTGTGCTCAGCACTCACTAATTGCCTTCTGGGAATCGTTCACACACCTGAAAAATGGACTTGTAAGGTATAACCTACCTCCAAAGCTATCTCTAAATGCTTTATTACATGAGGAGACAGGGCTTGTTTTTCTCCTCTTATTTACATTCTGTGGCCAAGGCTGTTTCTCCAGTGGCCAAATCCAAAGTAGTTTGGGGCAGCCCAGTAGCTGGTTCTCAGCAATGGTTTGAACTTGTTCTACTTGATGCCTCTCCAGGAAAGGATGATTCAGTGAGAGCGGTCACAGCTGTGTCGGAGTGAAGGGAAAGGGAAGGAGATTTTGCTTGAGAAGGCTCTTCCTTGAGCCATTTCGTGCTCTTTGCTCAGCAGCTTGGCACGTTCTGTGCCTGAGTTATGCTTTTGTCATTCGTTCATGAGAAAGGGTGAAAAGTAGAAGTCCTGGCTTGGAAAACAGGTGTCAGGACAAACAAGACGCTGACCGTGCTCCTTTGCTCATTGGAAGGGGAAAAAATAGCTTGACAGATGTGAGGGGGAAACCACACTGAATTCAAATCATCACCATAAGCAGCGCCTCATTCAGAAAACAGACCCAGCGGTGAGACCTCAGGACAGAGAAGCTGAAGCTGAAGAATTGCCACCAGGCTGTGGACAAGGCACTGGAAATAACGTGAGCTGCATCCAGCCAAGGAGGGCTGCTATCTTCTGCTGCTTTGCCACTGGAGCACAAAGCTGCCACAAAGCCTGCTAGCAAGAAGCAAAAAGCCAGAACCAACGTTCTGGGATGCTTTGTCCAACGTGGTGAATATTGGCCTTAGCTTCCTGAGTCTGAAAAATAGCAAAACGGGAGAGTGGTGTTTTCCTTTTCATAAAGCTTTGCGTTGTCCTGACTGTGTTGGCTGGATGCTGCCTGGAAGGGTGCCGTCCTGTGTGTGTTCCTGCAGACCTCCAGCCCTGGCTGGACCTCAAGTTCAGCTTATAATATGCATGTTATGGAATGACTAGTGTGCAGTAAAATGTCAGTTCTGGATACAATCTAGGTGCTTCCACTCCATGTCCACGAATAGCTGTACTAATCCGGGTGTGTAGAATGTACCATAGTTTGTTTGCTTGTTCTTCCACTTGTGCTGTAGTACTTCATATATAATTTATAGCCGTTCATTTATGTGCAGCTTCTCCATTTAGTGATCATCACGGATTAAAGCTGAATAATTAATTTTTATTTATTATTCTTAATGTGCCTGGAGTCGGCTAGAGAACCGGGCACCTACTGTGCCTTTGTGAAAGCTGTGTGCTGTTGTGGTCCTGCATGCTTTGTTAGATCAGCATCCCATATGATCCAAATACTGACATTAATTGTCATTTTGTGTCTCTTCTCTGCAGCTCTTTCATTCCCAAGTTCATCAACCACCTCTTTAAGTGCAAACCTATCAGCATGGTGGGAGCAGAACAGGTAAGCAGTAGTAGTTGTGTTCTAAGTAGTATTTCACCACTTTTGTATTCAAGAAGTCCATACAGGTGTTGGTAAAAGGGGCAGAATTCATGTACAGCTCAGTGCCTGCTCAGCCCTCGAGCAGAAGGATGCCATGCCCTGCAGGGGCTGTGCCCACTGGCCCCAGGTGCTGGGAGGAAGTGAAGCTGCAGGAGCCAGAGGGCTGATGACAGAGTTTGCGTCCTGGCCAACAGGGAGCGCAAATAGATTTTTGCCTCCTACTGTTTTCCTGCTAAATAGGAATGGCCGTCATCTTCCTCTCCTCAGAACTGTGCCAGGAGGTTGGGGTCATGGTCACAAAGTGGGATGTTTTCTCTGGTTTGTCCCCAAAATTGCCAAAGCTGAACTCGGTGGGAGTTTGGAGTCTCACTAGGCAGGAGGTGCTGGGGAGCCATAAGGCAGAATGGTTTCCTTTCCACGTAACTGATCATGAAGGTCTACATGGGAAAGAGAATTCCTCAGCCAGGAAAAAAATCCATGGGGTCTGTTATGATCTGCAGGAATCCTGCTCGGAGGGACAACCCAGCACAGCACCAGGCTCAGCAGCTCTGCTGTGCACGGAGCTGCCCCTTTGTGCTGTGGTTTCCTGGCTTCCCAGAACCATACTGATAACATCAGTTCATCTCCTGCAGTTTCTGACCTCCACCTCTTTAGGCGTACGGGAAGAGTGCAGTATTGGGGTTAATTTCACTCTGAGACATCCTAACCCATAGGACTTGATTGTCAGGCAGGGGCTGAGCAGTCAGTGCTGAACACAGGGGCTGCTGGTCTGCTAAAATCCACCACGCAGCAGGCTGAGAGCCGCAGTCAGCAAAGGATGTTGTGCAGTTCTTAGGGTAGCGACGTTGTGTTGTAATTTTCTTTAACGTGGAAAAACAATTGGTTGAGTAAATGCAGAAAACTTGATGTAATTGCTCGTTAGCTGCAAGAGGAAGCGTGGTGGTAATTCATTTGACCTTAGTATTTAAATACTGTTCCAGCTACAGGTAATCAGGATTGTTTGTACTGTTTGTAGATCTCAGTTCGTACTGTCAGAAGGAAGAGGAGGGAGGAATGCAGGCTGTGTGTGCCAGGTGCTGTGCTGCCCCAAGGCCGCAGAGCAGTGCTGTTAGAGCCAACAGCTGGTGCTGATAAATAGCTGTGGGTGATCTTGTCTCCTTGAAGTGCCATTACATGGGTCAGCCCCTCCTGTCCCTGCAGTCCCATTACCAGGATGCTTTCAGCGTGAGAAGTATTAAACTTTTGGCGTGTTGGATTATAGCAGCTAATGGAGCTGTGTAGAAGGGACCCACGTAACGGGGTGTGATTAACTATTGCAGCTGCTGCTGGACACTCACTCCCTGAAGATGGTCCTCCTGGATCTGCCCTCCATCGGGTCTCAAGTGGTGAGGAAGGCTCCTGCCAGCTACACAAGGATAGTGGTGAAAGGCATGACTCGGGCTGAAATGATCCTGAAGGTAACTCAAGGCTTTTGATAACCTGCCAGCCAGACTGCTGGCCTGGGAATCCGAGCAAGCAAATTCCAGGGGGCCCTTCCTCTGAACACAGCACTGCAGATTGCACGTGAATGTATGCGTGCTCGTACGGGTGTGCTGCCAGCTGCTGCAGAAACCTGGCTCGTTGGCCTTGGTTTTGCTGCTGCTTCTCTTTTAACACCACATTTGGGGTTTTGTCTTCATTTTTCAAGATAACCGAGCGCTCAGGTTCTGCTTGCTGGGAGAGCTGAGGCAGCAGGTTCCCTCGGGAGGTTGTGAAAATCAGAGCTAACATCCATGAGTGTCTGTCTTAGGGCAGACCCTCCAGGTCTGGTTACTCCGGGCCTTTGTGCAGACTTCATCCCGCTGGGGAGCCAAGCTGTGCTTGAGTCACCTGTTTACTGTCTAGTGCAACAGCCAGTGCAAACATGTCTGGGTTACTGTATTCACCAGAGGCCTTTTTCATTTTCCAGACCTAGTGCCTGGAAAATGACCCAAAAGCTGTGTGTTGTCTTCATAAAAAGCAATCTCCCCTGCTTCCCCTTCCCCCTCGTTGTCTTTCTGCAGCAAGAAGGTAGGTCTGAGCCCAGGAGAAGCCAAGGGAGCTCTGCAGTTGTGCTGTGCTGGGCAGTGGGTTTGTCCTCTGCTCACTGACCACGCTGTGAGGATGTTTCTGACAGTGATTTGGGCTCGCTGTGCTCGGCTGCTTCTCCATGTTGCTCTGCTCACACACCCAAGGCAGTGTCATGGTTGAGTCTGTGTTCTGAAATTCTCTGCTTTTGGGATGAAGTGATTGAGGTGTTAGTAGATAAGTTAAAGCAAGTCCAAATGTTTGTAGAAATAACCTGAAGAAAAATACCCTTTTATTACCAACAGGAGCAGGGAACGTTGTTGCCTGTTGTGCACAGAATCAGGCCTTTCCTTGATGCTTACACTGTACACTATGGAGTCTTTTCCCCAAGAACCGATTCACTCCATCAAAAGGATGGAGTAATACACTCAGGGTTCACAGGCTCTCTTACATAGCACTGAGATGGTTTAGAAGCGATGCCTCTGTTGCACACAGTGCCACCATGTAGCACTGTGTCCTGGCTTGTACCCATGCAGCTAATTCAGTAGGAGGATCATTAAGCCCATGGATGGCACAAACAAATTAATTCAGCTAAGCTGCAGAAGGCTCAGATGTGAACACGGAGGAGGGAGTCAGGGAGTGTATATCCTGCAGAGCCCTTTGCTTTCTTCTCCGGCTGCAGTGTCTGAAGTTCCAGCTTTTCATCTTAGCATCGGATTTTTACAAGGGCTGTAAATTAAGGATTTATAAGTGTATACATGGCTATGATGTTTCATTGGTCTGAAGTGCAGCAGAAGAAGTATCTCAGTGACAGAATGCAGTGTGGGATGAGATGGGTCATTGGAAACATATGGAAATGTTTTCAGAGACGGGGAAGAGTCTGGTCCTGTGCTCTTCCTGCCCTACATGTATGCACAGGCTCCTGCTGCCTGATTCCCTGCTGGGCAGGGGACTTCCACTCACGTTTACCTACTGGCACATGCAACATCTTACTTGTTCCTTAAACACTGTATTTTATGAGAAACCAGTCCCGCTGTCACTCTCTTACCTGAACTCAGCACTGCCTTTAGTTCCTAGAATTTGTCTGAGCTCCTCCGTTCTTGCCTTGCAGGTGGTTATGGCCCCGCATGAGCCCCCGGTTGTGTTTGTTGACAACTACATCAAGCTCCTTGCTGACTGCAGCACGGACACTTTCCAGAAGATACTGGACATGAAGGTTAGAAGCAGTCCTGCAGAACTTCTGCTCACCTCTAGAGCTGCTCTGAGATTGTTGGTGACTCTCTCGGTAGAAATAGAAGGGATTTGGGAGTGGGAAAGACGTTTTTGAAGCCAAATGTGTCCTCTCTACCATGAAGGCGTGTAGAGTTGGTCCTGAAGAACACCTCCTCAGTTTGGTAGCATGCTTATAGCTATATAAGCTATATATGAGAGGCTGAGCTCAGCTGTCTCTGTCACTGAGAGGTCTGCTGCTTGGGGGGTGAGCAAAGGAGACTTGAAATGAGTTTTCCTGCGGTCATCATCCCATATGCCTGCTCCTAGATCTAACCTCATTGCTTCCCTTTGCTGTGGCAGGGCCTGAAGAGGAGCGAGCAGAGCAGCATGCTGGAGCTTTTCCGCCAGCGCCTCCCAGCACCGCCTTCTGGGGTGGAGAACAGCGGCTCACTCTCACTGAGCGCCCCAACGCCTGAGCAGGAATCCTCCCGGATACGGAAACTGGAGAAACTCATCAAAAAAAGACTTTGAGCAGAAGAAAGCTGTTGCTCAGGACTAGCTGTAGGCACTGGGAGAGCACAGCTCTTGGGAGTTAATATTGTACAGAATGCTGCTGGAAGGTCCACGTCGCATCGCTCTCATGCCCTGTGATCTGTTGCCCATCGTGTGCTGTGGCACTGCTGCTCCGTTCAGACCAAGGGAGAATCTGACCACGGTGTTTGCCCTTAGATAGCTTAGCATGGGTGAAACGCAGGACACCATGGTGGCGAAAACAGAGGCACCTGGAAGTCAGCAGCTACGAAAGGGGTTTAGGTGCACAGAGCATCTGGCTGTGATGTGCTTGTCCCAGCCAGCAGCCCACTGAGGCTCTCCTGCTGCAGCACTATGGATTTTGCCTGAGAACTTGCTGTTACTGCTCACTCCCTGTTGCAGAGCTGCTCCTCTGTTTCATTATTTATTTGGGGATTGGGAGGGACAGAAAGAAACAAAACTAATAATAATGATAATAATAATCTTTAACAACTGGGATCCAGGCATCTGAAAGCTCCACTGTAATCGTTGGAAAGGCCCAGGACAGAGCCATGATGCCAGCACCAAGTAGGATCTGTTGGGGTGTCAGCATCCCTGCCTTTCCCATGGTGTGTCCCAGAGGAGGCTCAGTGCAGGCACACATCACCTCCTCTCTACCAATGCTGGATTTCTTCCTGAGCTCCTCTGTACCCTTCTCCTGGGACTTTGAAGCTGTGTGCCCACTCAGTAAATGATTGAATCCCACGTGGACTTTGGGGCCGATAGACCAGCTGTGCCTGCTTTATGTTAACTGAAGCTTCACAGGTATTTGCAGGAAAAATGTCATGTAACAGTTCTGCAGGTGAGGAGCAAATGCACTGTCAGATGCCTTCCAGGTGGGGTCCCAACCTCACTGAGTTTGAGTCTTGTGACTTTAATTTTTAGGGGACTGGTCACTCTGGATGTGTCACTGTGGACGTCAGTACTCATTGCTGCACAGCTGGGAGGGAGGGGTCAGGCAGACTGCAGGAAAATGAGCTTGGTCCACCCAACCCCTGAGATTCACTGCAGGGGGGAAATGAGAAGTTCCCAGCACAGCTGTCGTTCCCTGCAGGGGCTGTATTTTTGGGGCATGGGCTGCACCCCTTCCTTCTGCCCGTTTGGTGATGGTGGGAAGGCAGGATGTGTGCCCGGCATGGTAAAACCCTGTACTCCTTCTGCACAGCCAGCAAGTCAGCCTGCTCCAAGCAGTCAGGAGATGGTCACAGGATTCAAGCAGAATGAACAAACCCACCGAGAGGAGATCCTTGCTAGGCAGGTATCTCCTGACAGCTCCATGCACCATAGCCCTGCAGTGAGGTGCATGCCAACGGGTGAGGTAACACTGTCTTTCAGATGTGTTTTTGGGGCCCCCAGGCCAGGATCCTGCAGTGGGAGGCAGCAACGAGGAGGGACAGCATTACAGATCTCCCCAAGCCCATTTATTCACTTATTTCTTTCCTTAACTTCACATCGGGTGACAAAAGAAGGGTGTTGGGATGCCCATGGGGGATTGTGAGCAGCCCTTCCTAAGGGACACGTTACCTCAAGGCACAACACGAATTATTGTTGTTGGCTGCAATGGTTGGGGGGGGGAGGGGAACACAGCGCTGCAGAGATTCATTATTCCCGGAGGGGGGAAATAATTTATTTGAGATAAATTTTCTCTTTGCCATGTCTGTGGATGACTTTCTCACTGAATTATGAATAGCTAAAGATGATGTTCGAGTTCTCGTCATGTGTCTTTCCCCAAAGGCTTCTCCTGTTTCATTCTCTGTGTTTCATTCTGGAAATAAGAGGGAATAAAAGGAAAAAATGGATTTTTAGTTTCAGCCCTTGAGGAGCGCTACAGGTCTGGATATTTTGAGTTCCACTTTGCATTTTTCTAGTTCCAGTTTTGAGGGTTTTGTCCCCCTGACTTCTGGGTATTTATGGGGTTTGGCACGTCTGGATGCGTATGTGTCATCTTTTGGCATTTACATCTCTGGGGAGTAAAGGAAGGTTTTTTTCCTCTGTCAAGTGCCACTTTTAACGTGCTTTGGCCGAGGTGTAATTCTGGCTGTATGTTGGACTGTGACACTGAATTAAATGGTTGGTGGTGTTCCGCTTCTGGATGCTTTCTGTACAGCTGCACACAGCAAAGTGCAGCAGTTCCTTACCCAAAATGTTCTGTGCTGGGGTTGTGCTCCTGATCGCTGCATCTCCCTGGCAGCTCTGCTCCCTCCTGGCTTTCCCACCTCGTTGGCCTCTGTAGCCCCAGCTAGGAGCTTGGTATAGAATTAGCCTGGAGAATTAGTGCCTCGTTTGCTTTTCTCTGGAACTGCTGGGTTTGACGCCTGTGCTCATTCATGGATCTCAGCCAGAGCAGCTCTGCTGGCCCTGAGCTCCCAGGTGTGAGCACATGGGGTTGGATTTGGGGCTTTGCCAGCTTTTGCTTTGCAGAGAGCTGGTGCCATTGGTTCTGGGGTGGTGGTGACCAGGTGCCAGCATGACTCAGTGCCGTCCCCGTCATCCTTTAAGAGAAGAACTTGAATCCCAGGGCTGTGCAATTCCCAAATCCCTGCAATTCCTGCTGCTTCCAAGTGTGGCTGCGAGCCGAACTCAGTGTCCAGCTCACTTGTGGTCTGCACCCATGGGAGCAGCCTGGTATTTCCCATCATTTGGAAATGATTTTCCATCGTTATCAGATAACACAGCATCCTTCTGATTTGTTTCACCAGCCTGCAGGGATGGCCCCCCCGGCTTGCTGTCAATGCAGCTATTGTTTGATTGCTGATTACGCTGAGCGAGCCCAGCCCTGGTGGAAAGTCCTTTATAGAAAGAGGATCTTGATAAGAGACTCAGATCTGCTTTGTCCCAGCCGGGGGCAGGCAGTTAAAAAGCAAATAATGTGGACAAACAGGGAAAAGATTTCCAGTGCCGTTGGTGATGCACACATCCACATGGTATGAGGGGCTTAAAGAGAGGATTTCAGGAGTGCATCCTTGTTATTAGGCGGCTACAATTCTGCTTAACCCTTTCACCCCACACTTTCACCCCAGCAAAGAAGTTGTCAGCCCTGGACGTGGGCTGCGGGGTGACCTCAGGCTGCTCAGAGCCCTCTGCTTCAGCTGCCAAACCCAGAAACAAGAGCCAGGAAGGGCCCAACACCATGGGAGCAATGCTGAGGACACCTCTGGCCCTGGAGGCAGCTGCTGGGGGAATGCCACAGGTCGTCCCTGCTGTAAGCAATGCTGACTCGGTTTCTGGCGGAGCAGTCACAGCCCAGGAGCTCCTCAGCAGCTCTGAAACAACGACTGCGTTCATCTGGAAACTGCTCCAGCAGTTTGGAGGTATCTCATTTCATAAAGGGCTTTTATGGGAGGTTTTGGAGCAAGAGGTGATCGGTTTCCCCATTGCTCTTCTTGGGGAATGTTTAAATCAAAAGGAACCCAACACCTGTCCAGCACATTTGCTCAGACCCCAAAGATTTCAATCCACATATATATTTTTTTAACATCCTTTTTATTTCCATCTGCATTTCTTTTTTTCCCCCAGCAAAGACAAACAGCCTCATAGTATTTCTTCAAAGGAATGTCAATTCCTTGAGGAAGTATCCGGAGTTCCCAGCACAGCATAGCTGCAAACCACAGACGCCTACGGCTGAAAGCTCCGCTCTGCTTTCAATTTGGGGGCAGCGAAGGAATTCTTTTTAAGGGTTTGGGTTCTCTGGTGCTGGGCCCATCAGGCCAGACAGCGCGTTCCTGCACGGGGCTGTTTGCTTTGGCTGCCTGCAGGCATTGCTTTCCCTCCACACGAGTATTCCCCCACCGAATCTGATGACACGGCGCAATTACTTCATTAGGATTTTCCAGAAACCCTTCCTTTGGTCTCACTGAGTGCTGGAAAGGCCTCTTCTGTTTTCCTCTTTCACCTTTCTGCAGCTTTTGCCTGGATAACGTGGGTGAGGGCGGCAGCGCTGCCGCATGGCCCCAGCTCTGCAGCAGGAGCTGAAGGCAGCTCTGTGATGTTTGAAGGGGCTTTGCTTGAAGCCTGTCTTTGATTCCATACCTCGGGGACCGTATTGCTCGTTGTGGCAGGGTGGAGGTTGATTTATTCTCCCAGGTAACAGTGATAGAGGGAGAGGTGATGGCCTGGTGGCACGCAGGGGAGGGTCAGGTTGGGTAATAGGAAACGTTTGGTCTCAGGAGTGGTGTTGCAGGGGCACAGCTGCCCAGGAAGGTGGGATGTCCCCATCCCAGGCGGTGCTCGGGAGCCGTGGAGATGTGGCACTGAGGGCTGTGCTCAGTGGGCACACTGGGGTGCAGTGGGGATGGACCTGGGGGTCTGAGAGGTCTTTTCCAATCTGCATGACTCTGATTCACAATTCCCCACTGCCTCCACCAACCATGCAGCCGGGTCCGTACGGGACATGCAGCTCAGCATAGGGGACGCCCATCGGGACGCACTACAGCGGCTCGCTCTTTCCCCACCGCTCGGTAAGGGCCGCGTAGACCACGCCCACTTGCTGTAGCCACGCCCCTTTATTACAACCACGCCCGTTCCCGCGGGCCACGCCCTTTAAGCCACGCCCATTCGCGGTAGCCACGCCCCTTCTCGTGACCGCACCCCCTTAGGCCACGCCCCTCCCGCCGCCGTCCGGGCGCAGGGCGCGGAGCGGGGCCGGGCTGGGGGCGCCGCCATGGTGGGGCGACTCAGCCTGCGGGACGTGCCCGAGCTGCCCGACGCCAGGAAGCGGGGCGACGCGGGGCTCGACAGCCCCGACTCCGGGCTGCCCCCCAGCCCCGGACCCGCCCACCCGCACTGGCCGCTCTCCGCCGGGAGCCCCGAGCGCGCCGCGCACGGCGGACTGCCGGAGCCCGAGCCGTCCGCGTCCATCCCCGCGGCTGCGGTACGTCCCGGGCGTTCGGGCCGCTATGGGAGGGAGGGGAGGGAGGTCCGCTCGAGGGAACGGCGGGTGGGGCCGGGCTCTGGGCTCTGGGCTATGCCTCAGGGGGGGCTGGCGGCCCCCAGCCCGGGGCGGTTCGGTCACCCGTCGGCGTTGGGATCGTTGCGTGACCCCGCAAAGCCCCGCGGAAAACGGCTCGCGGTGTCCCGGGGCTGGAGCCCGTGTGCCAAAGCGCTCCCGGCCGGCAGCATCCGTGCGTGGCTGCGGGAAGCGCTCTGAGCGTTACTGCTGAGCTACGTACGGTACGGGCGCTCGTTCCGCAAAGGTGCAGCTGGGACGGGCTGAGCGCCCGTGGGGGGGATCGGAGGCCCTGGGGACAGCGGGGACCCCGGCATCGCCCTTCCAGCAGAGGGCACGGGGACGCTGTGCCGCAGCACCGCTGCTCTGCCAGTCGGTCCTTCCCGGTGTGGGACCGCACGGGACCGTCGCTGCTTTGCTTTAACGCTTTGGGACGGTGCTGTGGCACGGCGGCCACGTGAAGCTCTCTCCCTGCCAGCCCGTGGGCTGTGCCTTCCCTGTGTCCCGGAGGGAGCCCTGTGCCTTCCAGAGCTGCCCTATGCTCACCTCTTTGCGGTGCTGTTGTGCCCTGTGGGCTGCATCCCCAGCGCTCTGCCCGGCAGATTCTCCTATACATTAACAGGAAGCACTACAGAATATGCCAATGCTGTGACTTCACAGGTGTTATTTTCACTTTTCTTGCAGAATTCCACCTTCTCTCCCAGCCCCGCTCTCTCCAGCTGCCCTCCAAGACTGTGTCCTTTATCCTTTGGCGAAGGCGTTGAGTTTGACCCTTTACCACCAAAGGAAATAAGGTAAATACGGTGTTACACCATCCCCGGTTGGAAGGAGTTAGCACGTAAAGGAGTAGCTGGGCCTTATCAGTGCTGTGAGTCAAGTTAATTTATTTGCAGAGCTGTTGCTCACACAGCTGTACATTCCTGGACCGGGACATTTGCACAGACTGAAGGAGTGTTCAGCCTCTCTTTAATCCCATATGGTTTTTTTCCAGGAAGACTTCCTGTGTTTTACAGCCCTGCTTTTACTCCTAAATGCTGCCTCTCAACTCATTAACCAGGAGAGGACCTTCACAGAAGCCACCTCTCTCGAAATACTTTATTAGGGGGAAGGAATTGTCCTCTGCCCGGTGCAGGAGGGGCTGAAATCTGCAGGCCTGGAGGTGGGGAGGAGCCCAGTGGGGCCGTTTGCACCGAGTGAAGGCCAACCCAGAGCTGCTGCAGCGTAAAGGAGGCGAAAGATGATTCTCGATAGTGGGAAACAAAGAGAATAAAGTATGGACTTAGCACAGCACAGAGTAGGGGTGCTTCTGTGCAAAGCCTAAGGGCGAACGCAGCCCTTCAAGTAGAGGCTATGGAGTCTGTAGGATGGCTGTAGGCTTCCCACACTCTGACCTGGCAGTGGGGCTGGGGAGGTGATTCCCACTGCAGGCAGCGGGGCTGAGGAGCAGCACCGACACTCCATTTGCAGGAGCAGAGCTCTCCCACGTCTCCCCCATCCTCTCTCTGTTCCAGGTACACCTCCTCAGTTAAATACGACTCAGAGAAGCACTTCATCGACGACGTCTACATGCCCGTGGGCTTCAGCGTTTCCTCCTGCAGCCAAACCATCGTCTGCGTCCCCGACTGCACGTGGCGCAGCTACAAAGCCGAGCTGCGCTTCCAGCCCCGCAACAAAGCCCAGCGCTTCACCAGCACCACCATCGTCTACCCGAAGCACGCCAGGACTGTGTACACCACCACCCTGGATTACAACTGCCGTAAATCCCTGCGGCGTTTCCTCTCCAGCGTCGAGCTGGAAACCTCCGAGTCCTTCGGGAGCGACTGCGTCCTGGATGGCTGCTGAGCGGCGGCCGTCCCCGCTGCTCCAATCCATCCCGGTCCCGTCTCACTGCGCTATCGCCTCTCTGTTTGCTGCGCTGGGTGCAGAGCCCACCTTTGCAGTCCCAACCTCTCGCTCAGCTCCTATTCCTGCTTTCAGCGTCACAACGGCCCAGAAGGTGGTTTTCAGCGGGGGCGTAACTCAGTGAGGGATTTCTTTGCCCTTAAAGGGTTCCCTCCCCCCGCCCCGCAGTGCAGATGGGAAGAAGGGGAAGCGTTTTCCCAGAGAAAATATAATAGAATGTGGGATAGCATTGGGCTGGGGGAGGCGTACCGCATGCTTTGTGGGGACGTGCAGAGATGAGGGCAGTTCACTCTTGCAGACAAACCACCGGGTCGCTGGGTTATGTACAGCCAGAGCTGTCATTCACTTTGGGTCGGATCATGGGACTCTCCTCTGCAAGAACGGCTTTCCAGCTGCTGGAAAGGACTAACAGAAAGTCTGGGATGCTGTAACGTTATCCAATGGCATTCGTGTCTGCTCTGAAGGTGTGATTTGGAGGGAAGTGTAGAGCAGGAGAGAAACTGCATTTGCAGCTCCAGGCAGCAGAGGAGGGATGAGGACGGGGCAGCAGCCTGGGCTGCAGGGAACCGCAGGAGAGTTGTGGAGCCAAAGGGAACAACTTCAGGTGCAATGGCAGCTCTCAGCCTGCATCTGATGAGGATTTAGTGAGTTAGAGAGCCGGGAGCCTGTCCTGGAGCTGTGCTCACGGTGTGTGTGTGTGCACGTGGGGTGAGTGGTGTGGAAGTGAACTTCAGCATGAACCCATCTGGGAGGCTGCAGCAGGGAAGCAGGCGTGAGTTGGTGCGGTTTGTTTTGTCGTCCTTTTGCTTTTGCACTTATTTATTAGCTCGGAACAGAACGTCCTTCATCTTTGCTTCACGTAACCGAACCCCAGAACAGTTCCAGGGTGGCACAGGTTCAGGTGGGCTCTGGATGCTCCGGGACGAAGGGTGTTGTCCAGGTGTTGTCATTGAACACATCGGCTTCAGACGATGCTATTTAGGGGACGCATCTTAAATCCACGCCGTGACGGTCCCTTAAGCACCACCCCAGGGCCCACCCGTGCACGAGGCGGCCCGACCCGCTTTTTATGAAGCAAGCCGATGCCTTTTAACGTCTTTTAATTAGCAGGGATACTTTTCACGTTATTTATGCTCCAACGTCTGCAAAGCTCTGGTCAGCTCTGTGCAAGCGCTCTGACGGCCCTGGAGTTCCCCCCCCCCCTCCTTTTCAGTTGTCTTTTACTTCACTGATGATAAACTACCTGAAAAGCAGAACGCGGGGAGGCCTCGTCGTCTTTCAGTCCTTTTTTTCACTCAAAGCTTTTCTGTGGTTATTCTGGTGTTTGCATAGAAATAAATACATCGTCTGCCCCCCACCCCCCCCTCCGCCCCCTGCAAATATCTCATTCTTTGTGCGGTTGCAGAGTGGTGAGCGATGGGTGCAGAGCTGGCTGTGCTGACAGCTCTGGCTGCAGCTCGGAGCCCGTGGGCTCGCTCAGTATTCAGGAGCCGTTTGCTGCCTTGGCAAAGAGCTGCAGCAGCGCTCTGTGTGATGGGAGCGCGGTGACGGGGGATGCCCGGCAGTGGGGTGCTGTTGCTGCAGGTACAGCCCGTACCGCTTCCTTCTGTTCAGCCTGTAGGTTCGCAGCCTCTCCTCCTCCTCTGCGGGGTCCTCCAGGATCCCATCCCACCGCAGGCTTTCATTAAACTGAGCAGAAAGGCTGAGCTCTGTTCGGCCCGAGTCTGAAACGGTGGAAGCTGATGATGAAACCGTGCTGACCTCCGTGCCCACCTGCGCCCCTTTGGCGTTACTTTGGGCTGAGTCAGAGTTCCTCCCACGGCTGAGGTCCTCACGGCGTGCAGCAGAGCCAGCCTTCTGCTTTCTGGCCTTGCGGTGGTGTTTTCCTCCTGATGCGATACCAACCCCATTAGCCAGAACGTATGCATTGCACTGAGGCTTTTCTGCTCTTTCTTTGTAACAAGGGCAATGAAATAATCCAGTATTTGCTGTGCCGTGCACGTGTCCATTAATAAGGAATCAAAGATGCTACCGGCACTTGGGAAGCACAGGTGTGTCTGCTAGGTTCACCTAACACCTCCCACACCTGTACCGTGCACTTACATACCCACATGGCCACAGCTGGAGCACTCGGTGGGAGCTGTGTAGGTCCACGTCTGGCTTTGAGCTGTGGCTGTGTGATCCCTCCCCAGCCCATCTCACCTCCTCTCGTGGCAGCGGTGCTCTGCTCCAATGGCATCTCCAGGCCCCGTGTGCAGCCCTTGGCCCCCCGACGCCTGCCTGGCCCTGTGGCAGCCCCCGAGCCTGGGAAGGGATTGAGGGGTGCAGTGATGAGGTGTTCCCTGCCCCTCACCCCCACCCGCCTGCCCTCAGCACTTCACCTCCTCTTCCCCAGCCCCTCCATCTCAACCCATCCCCTTCCTCCCCATCCACCTCTCCGCTCGCCTCCCTGTTTTGTTCCTCTCCTCAGCGCTCTCCCCTCCATCTCCCCGCGTCCTTCTCCTGCTCACTGATGTCTCCAGGACAGCCATGGCGCTGGGGCCGGCCCAAGCTTGTCCTGTTGGCTGAGACCCAGCACTGCTCTGCGCATGGCGGTGACACACAGCGCTGCAGAGGGGCCGCACCGCAGCCGTGGGGCACCATGGGGCTGCTGTCCCCTCACCCCCCATCCCCTCGGTGATGGAGGGCTGCAACGGCAGCCGGAGGACCACTGTGTGCCTGGAGGGAAAGCACTCACAGGTGACATTTTACTGAAGCAATGCACCTCCCAGCACCAGGTTGGCATGAACTCCTTTCAAGGTGACAAAATCCGACTTTCTGGCCCCAGTTCGAGCCCGGAGCTCCACACGGAGCCCCATCAGTGCCATTTCCCAGTCGTGCACACGGCCAGCACGGTCCCCCTCAGGCCGCCCTTCGGAGCTTTGTAAGGTTGGTTTCCTTCCTTCTATCAGTTTATTTTGGTTCTCTTGGTTTATTATTTGGCTTCGCTTCGTTTACTTCGGTTCTTTTTCCTTTTACCTCGCTTTCTTTCCCCTCCCATTCTTTACCTCCCTTCTGCCTCCTCCAACCCCTTCCCCCGCAGGTGCCTTTCCCCCCCCGCCCGGCCCCGAGGCCGCGCCCCGCAACTCCGCCCCGCTCCGCTCCGGGGCGGTGCAGCGGCGCGGGGCCGCCAGGGGGCGCTCTGCCCTCGGGGGCGCCTGGAGCGGCGCGGCGCGGAGCGGTGTAGGTGCGCTGCGTTTGTGCCGCATCCCCGCGGGGACGGACGGACGGTTGGACGGTCGGACGCTCCGGGAGGGGACGGAGCCGCGGGCGGTGGGGTTGAGCCCGGCGCTGGGAGCGGGGCTTCGGGCGGAGCCTCGCGGGGAATGGGCGGGGTGCCGGTCCCCGTGCTGCTGCTGGGAGGAGGCTCCGAGGGCGGGAGGTGTCCCGTAAGCCGCTGCCAAGTGCGCCTGCAGCGCGGCCGGGTGACGTGCGCGGGGCTGGGAGGGAGCGGCGGAGGGCCGGGGGACGGGTGAGAGGTGCGGGGCCGAAGGCAGCGCCCCCCGTGAGGCCGATGGGCTTCGGGGGCGGCCGTGTGCGCGCCCTGTCCCGGCGCTGCCCCTTCGGGTGTTGCGCTGTGTCCGTCCCGGGGCGTTGGGTTTGCGCACGTCCGCAGCGCTGGGTCGAAGTCCTCGGGTCCCTCTCGTTCGCCCCGGCAGCGGCCGGAGAGCCTCCGGCAGTCGCGTTCAGCGGGGATGTGTGACCTCGGGGATGCTCAGGTGGCATTTCCCCAACGGCGGTGCCCGCAGCCGCCGCAGGCAGCGGCTGGCAGGGCAGTTCCTGGTTCGCGCGAGGTCACCGCGGGGGATGGCGCACAGTTCCTTGGCTCTGCCTTTCCTGTCTGCGTCCAATTCTTTCGAAGAAACTCGAGGCTGGAGCTCGCAGGTTCTGCCCGGGCCTCCTGAGCCGGGTAGTGCATCAGCATAGAGAAATTAGTTTCTCTAATTGGCCGTTTAGATGCTAATTTGCTTCTCGGAGCCCTGTGCCAGGTCAGCCTGCTCCAGAACGTGAGTCAAAGAGCTGAGCAGCATGAATTATGCACCCAGCAAAGCACCTGCGGGGCTGAGGCTGGATGGGTACAGACCCACGTTGGCAGACCCAGCTGGCTGCCCTCCCCTGCGCTGCAGGCTGAGCGGATCTGCTTGGGCACAGCCTGCTTCTTTGTGGCTCACCATACATCAAGCAGCCACGTTAATGGGCGCCTCTCATTAATACAGGCTCGTTGGTACCGTGTGCCGGTTTTCCTGTAGAGCTGATTTTTATCTTCCTCCCTCCCAGGACTGGCATGGACCTGCAGGGCGTTTTGCTTTGTAATGTCTTTAATAAGCGCCGTCTTAATGCAGTTGGGCTTCTGCCATTGCTGCTGTGCCTGGGGAGCAGCTGTGGGGCATGGGAACCTTCTGTTTTATTCCCCACGTGCTCCGTTTGGAGGTGTCCCAGAGCCGTGGGGATGTGGTCAGTGGGCACGGTGGGGGGTGTTGGACTCGGGGGTCTGAGGGGTCTTTTCCAGCCTTAATGGTTCCATGGTTCTGTGACTGTATGAGCAGCAAAGCCCTGATTGAAGCTGGTGCTTGTTTGGGCACAGTCACACCTCTCAGTGCCTTCAAACAGCCTCGTGTCCAACCACGGAGCCTTTCTGCACCGATGGAGCCCGGCCCGGTGCCCTTATCTCCCTCATTTCTCCTCTGTCATAGCAACAGGAGCGAGCACTCACCCAGTTGCTAAGGTTATGGGGATAATGGGGTCTGGTGCCGGAGCTGAGAGTAATTACAGCACGTCTTTGAGGGAGAGGCTGGAAGGGACGCGGGGCTGGGATGGCCCTGATGTGTGTGGTGGTCCTGGGGGAAGCCATGAGCCCGGAGCAGGAGAGGTAATTACAGCAGCTGAGGAGCTGGAGCTCAGCTCTGTGCCACCGCTTCGGTTTTGTTTCATTTTAAAGTATTTAAAAGGAAAAAAAAATAATAATTGCCTAATTAATTTCCTATAAAAACAAATTAAAACAGATTGCGAGCTGCTTAGCTGAAATAACCGGGCTGTGAAAGCTGGCTGGGGAGCTCCTGATGGGGCCGTGGAGGGCGTTGTGGTGTTTGCAGGGCTGTGAGGAGTTCATGCTTTGCGGGCATCCGCAGGCAGCTCAATGTCAGCAAAACCTCCCAGCTTCAGCTGTGATGTAGGCACTATTTGAGGTGGAGGATGTGATCCTGGAGCACCCCCAGGGCTGCCCAGCAGGAAGGGACCCCCAGTTCCACATTGCAGGGCTGTCACCAGCACAGCCCTGCTGCTGCTTCCCCTCTGCTCTCTGTTGGAGCTGCAGAGCAGTGTGGTTCTACATCCCCCCCCCCCCCCCCCTCCATGCTGCCGACTCACTGCTGAGCACAGCCAGGTGCACACAGCTTTAATGAGGATTTGTTCCGCCTGATTTCTTCCATCATAGGGGAAGGAGCAAACAGGTGGAGGGCTGTTGAGCAGGTCACAGGATGATGGGAGGAACGAACTCTCCATCTCAGACCTCCCATCCCAGTGTAGTTCTGCTCTCGGTGTTTCTGGTTAGGCTGATTGTGCTGCACTCCGTGTCCTGGACAGAGATAAGAGAGAGGATGCTCTGTGCTGTTCCCATTGTGGTGTCATCAGTCCTGTGGCCATGTGTGTTCCTTTCTTTCCAACCCCGTTACTGTTCCTGTTCCCTCCCCAGCAGAGCCTGCAGTACTACAGCATTCTCATTTCCTCCACTGAGGCACTTGCGTCCACCTGGGCATCTTGCAGAGGCAAAGTGCAGAGCCATCTGCAGCGTTACCACTTGCCTTCAGCCCCGTTGGAGCAGATAAAGCTCTGCAGAGCAGGGCGAGATGCATTCAGCTGTTTCCCACCCTGTGTGCACAGCTGCTGGCAAAGCAAAGTGCTGTCCTGGGGCTGACTTCCAGATAGGCACCCCCAGGTGCTGGGCACCGTGGTGCACGGGCTGTGCTTTGCTCCACGTGTGCCTGAGCGGAAGGGCAGGCCGGGCTGGAGCAGCTCTGAGCTCCTGATGGAGCAGCGGGTGTCCGTGCGCCCTGCGGCCGGTTGGGCCAGATGGTCTTAAAGGTCCCTTCCTACAGCTCTGTGGTGCAGAGCTGACCCTTCAGGATGGGCTGCACCATGGGCTCTGCAACCCAGGTCGGCGCTCTGTGCTGGGGCTGATTGCAGCACAGGGCTGCATCGATCTGCATGAGCTGCTGCCACTATAAAAGGGCCAAGGCTGTGTGTGCTGCGGGGCTCTGTGCCTGGCACGGCAGCTCGGTGTCAGCAGCAGGCGTGGGTGCGGGCGCGGAGCCACAGCGCCGGGTGAGTGTGCTGTGAATTGAGGCTGGAACATGTGTTTCCTTGGGAATTACGGCGCGGTTGGCAGGTGGTGGGACTCACTGCTTTTGGATCCGATGCGGTGTTTGCCAAACAGCGTTAAGCGCGTTATCTCCGCTCAGCAGGTATGGTTTCAAAGCTGGCGTGTGCCTGTTCTGGGGAAGGTAAGTATTAATACCTGGAAATGGATGCTCCAGGGAGCAGATCCAGGCGGAGGAAGGCTGGGTGCATCGCGGTGCCACTGCTCACATCTGCTGGCTGCCCTTCTGGGCGCCGGCGTGAGCGCAGGAGGAGCGCTGCAGGGAGAGGTGCTGCCTCCAGCACATGCAAACAAGCTGCTATTGTGGGCTGCGTTATAAATATCCAGCTCTTACGGAGGCAGCTTGAATGAACGGAGTGCCTTGCCACTGTTTGTGCCGACTGCCGCCTGGGCTTTTGTTTGTTACCCCCATGAAGAGGCGAAAGCCCAGCAACCGCCGCGTCCCGCTGTCCTTCAGACCGCTGCAGTGTTGGGCTGCGGAGGTGACGGGGCAGAGATCGTAGCAAACACCACTTTTCTCTGGCTTTGCAATGAAAAATGGCAGCGGATCCGACAGCCGTTGGCCTTCCGCAGAGCGCTATAAAACAGCTCCCGGCTCCGTCTGAGCGCAGCGCTAGGAGCTATTTATTGGTGTGTATTTCATGGCGATGATGGCATGCTTTTATTGCTGTCTGCGGGCGCGTGACGCCGGCGGGTCGCCTCTGGGACGTGGCTTTGGGACGGCTGTGCCTCACCGTGCTGCTGCTTCTCCTTCCAGGTGTGCCATGGCCGACACCATTTTTGGCAGTGGGACGGGCCCCTGGGTGTGCCCCAATGACCGGCAGCTGGCTCTGCGTGCCAAGTGAGTCCCAGCTTCTTGGCTGAAGGGAAGAGCAGCACCCCTGCAGCTGTATATATACGCGCCCTCTGTGTAGCTCATAGCGTCCCCCGGTGCTCTTCTGTTGTAGGATCTTGTCGCTTGATCTTATCTCCCCCTAAAGATGAAGGGATGGAGACGAATCAAGCGCCAGGATTGTGTTTCTTTCTGGGATGCTTTGCTTCTCCGGCACTGCCGCTGCAGCCGGCTGAGCCCTGGGGTCAGCTGCTGGGAAATGAGGGGTCATCCCATGTCTGTCTGAGTGCTGCTGCCTCCACCTGAGTGCCTCGTTACAACAGCAGGGCCTGATAGTGCCCTGCGTTCTGCCAGCAGCCCTGACTTTAGCCGGTGACCTCTAAACTCCTACTAAATGGTAATTAATTGAGCTGTGAGAGCTCCGGGTGAGCCGAGGAGAAATGTCAGCTTTGTACATAGAAGTTCCTAAAGGCTTCAGACACGGGGAGGAGGACAGTGCGGGTTGTCCTCGTGCACTGCAGTCTGCTCAGGGTGTTTGTGGTGCCCGGCATCAGTGCCAGCCCTGCAAAGACAGGTTGGGTATAAGGAAGATTTCTTCTCTGGATGAGCGGTGCTGCAGTGGCACAGCTGCCCAGGGAAGGGGGAAGTCACCGTCCCTGGGGGTGTCCGAGAGCTGCGGAGATGTGGCACTGAGGGATGTGGTTGGTGGGCATGGCTTAGCATGGCAGGGCTTGGGCTATTGCTTTCACGGCTCAGTTTCTCCGTCCATCCCACCCCACAGGCTCCAGACAGGCTGGTCGGTGCACACGTTCCAGACAGAGAAGCAGAGGAAGATGCAGGCTCTGAGCCCGCAGGAGCTTGAGGTCATTCTGGAAGTCATCCGCAAGGCAGAGAAGCTGGACGTTGTGGAGCAGCAGCGCATCGGGTACGTTTGCTTGTTCCTTCCCTATGGGAGCAGTGCAGATGGAGGTGCAGCTCTCCCAGTGCCTGAGCTCAGCCTCCAGCCCTTCGAGCATCCCTGCAGCTCATTTTCCCCCCGCCGTGTTGCTCGTTCGGAGGCAACGAACACTGGGAAGGATGGGAGATGGCTTCCCATGCCCTCCTGGAGCCTTGGGGCTTGCTATGGTTGCAGCCTCTGAGCTGGTGCCACTGAATGCAGCCTGTGCTAAGGCAGCTGCTGAGGCAGTGGCTGTGGAGTGGGCACAGGGAAACGCAGAGCTGTGCAGCTGCATCACTGCTGGTGGACAGCACGGCTCCGTCCCTGGCAGGGCGCTCAGGTTTCCCCTTGCCTGCTGCAGCAGCCCTGTGGGATTTTGCCTGGAGCAGTGAATGGGTTTGTGTTCTACTTGGCTGAGTTCTCTGGAAGGGGTTCGTTAGCTTGAATTATTTCATTTACTGGCACCCTTTCCCTTTTTGCTGCTGTGGGTTTCTATTTGCTCTCGGTCCTGCTGGAGATCTGGCCTCAGCTGGGTGTGCAGTCAGCCCAAAGCAGAGCCAGCTCGTGGAACCACCCAATCGTTCAGGCTGGGAAAGACCTCTCAGATCCCCAAATCCAACCCCACCCCACCGTGCCCACTGACCACCTCCCCCAGTGCCACATCCCCACAGCCCCGCACCCCTCCAGGGCTGGGCGCTCCCCCACCTCCCCGAGCAGCTGTGCCACTGCAGCGCCTCTCTTCCAAAGGCAAAATACATCCTAATAACGATCCTGAGGGAACGGCTGAGCACAGAGGCTGAAGCGAAAGCACATCCAGTCCCAGCCAAGGGCCCAGAATTGCACAGGGGAGGCTGAGTGGGCACACACCCGCAGGTTCTTGGCATGCCTCCTTCCTGTGGATCTGGAATCACCTCTGCTTGGCTTTGTTCCCTGCAGGCGCCTGGTGGAGCGGCTGGAGAACATGAGGAAGAACGCGATGGGGAACGGCCTGTCACAGTGCTTGCTGTGCAGTGAGCTGCTCGGGCTGCTGGGGAGCACATCAGTTTTCTGCCAGGATTGCAAAAAGGTGGGTTTGCTCACAAGGGACCCTGCCCGGAGCCGGCGGGGCTCTGTGAAAGAGGGTAGGCGGCTCACTGGGTGGGGTTGTCGTAGTCCTGCATAGCTGGGTCGGTGCTGTCAAGCTGTGAGGTTTGCTCTGCTTACCTCATTGCTCACAATCCTGGAGTGCCTGACCTATGAAAGGTGGAGATGTGGCACGCAGGGACACGGTCAGCGAGCGTGGGGGGGATGGGTTGGGGTTGGGCGTGGGGATCTGAGAGGTCTTTTTCAACCTTGGTGATTCTGTGGTTCATGTTCTAAACTAGCGTGAAGTTTCTGACCCTGACACGTGAATTGCCCTGTGATGGGGGCTGTGCTGGTGGCAATGGGGGCTGTGCTGGTGGCAATGGGGCTGTACAGATGCTGGAGCATCAGCGTGCAGGGGAAACCTCTGCGTTCCCCACACCCTGCAGGATGTGCACTGCTGCCTGGGATCCCGGACAAGCAGGGGTTAAACCTCACTGCTGCATAGATGGTGATCTCCAAGGCAACCACCTGATCCTCCCTCTGCTGGGAGACTGCTTCTCCAGCACTTGAAGGCCGTCTTTGCCAGGGGAGATGTCTCTGTAAGTGGCTTTGCCTCAGTGTGGTGAGGATCCCCGTGGGTGCCACTGCTAGGGTGGATGGAAGGGTCCCTGGGGACCTACAGGTAGGGGGACTCTCGTTTATGCCACCCACCTCGTCACTGAGACGTCCTGTGGATGCTCTGAGTATACCTTGCTCCTGTGCCATGCAGTGGCACCTGTTGGGAGCTCCTTGGTTGGGCAGCTGTGATGGAGAAGCTCCTGCGAGGTGCCAGCATCCCTCCCTGCGTGCTGCTGTGAGCGCTGCTGCCTTTGCTGGGCTGAGTCTGCTGGCTCCTGCGTTCAGGAGTGGCTGAGGGTTATGCACAGGATCACACATAAGGCAGTGGCAAACGCCCAGTTCTGAGCCCCTGGGTCCTCAGCTGGGAGGAAAGCAGATCTTATAGGAAGGGCTGGGAAAGGAAGCAGCAGGAAGGTACTGAGGAGCAGAGGGTCTGACATAAAGGGGAGCTTCAGGACAGCTCTTGGAGAGGAGCGTGGGCTCTGTGCAGACGTGCCTGGGGAGAATAAAGGGCTGCTGGGCAGACAGGAGGCGGCTGGCTGCTTCCTGCTTTTCAAGCATGCAGAATAACAGGATATGCCATATTCCTGCCTCCTTCCCGTGACCGTCCTGCCCTCACCTGAAGCCAGCTAGGTCATGTTGCTGCAGCATTTGCTAACCTCTGCCCTGAGAGCCCCATGCACTGATGCATGGAGGCAAAAGCTGCGGGGTGCCCTGGGCTCGTCCCCTTTCTGCTCTGGTGTCAGCCCACAGCATTCCACCCTTCAGCAGAGCACGCAGAGTGGGCCGGTACTTAAAGCTCATCCCCAGCCCTGCAATATCCATCACCGATGCAGTTTTAGCACTGTAAGCAATGGATTTTATAAGTTGGTATTTTTCTTGCCAGCTTTGCTCTGTTACCATCTCATTGGAAAGTCATTGCAGCCCATTTAGCCCAGTGACAGGGACTGCTGTAACGATACATCTGAGACGCAGCAGAGGACTTATCTTCCATGAGTCCCTTCTGCTGAGCAGGGGCTCTACAGCTCCCGTTGCCTGATGGGTTTCCGAAGTGCCACTTCCTGCTCCAGCATCTATAGGTCAAAATGAAGAATGATTTTAATATTGGTTTTTTTATTACCTTGGGAATAAGTGCATTATGGCAAGACAAAGATGTTTGCTAACACAGATGTGTTAACATTAGCAGTAGTTAGACAGAGCATAATGTGCAGTTCACCGTGCAGAGGGTATCAGGACCACGTATAAAAGAAGCAGGAGAAACAAGTGCTTTATCTGGTGTTTAATTAGGAATAAGGCTGTGTTTAGTGCCCTTGGTTTTTACGTCTCCTGGGGCTGTGGGTGCCACTCAGTTTTCCAGCTGGGCTGCAGGGAAGGGAGGAGGAGAGCCCTCCTTTTGTGCTGGAGGTTTCGATGTTTATGGCTGGGAATAAAAGCACTTGGAAGCTCCCACTAGAGGGAGCGTTTGAATGTCCTATATGTGCAGGGATTGGGATCTGTGAGGGTATTTATGTGCTGAGGTGCTCCCTCAGGTTTTGATCTGAGAAAGGGAGAATTTGGGGTAGTTGTGAAGATGCCTGCTGGTTGCAGTACCACTTGCTGCCTGCGCTTGTTGGCTTGGGCAGCACCATGTTGGATACCCATGCACCAGAGCACTTAGGCTGCTCCTTATTCCTCTGCCCTTCCTAAAGCACCGGAGGCATCGGCTCTGTCTAAGCCAGCCTTTGCTCTCCAGGCTGTGAGCAGCTTTTGCTCCACGAGGATCAAAGGATTCATCCCATTTCTCACCCCACTGCAAGCCAAGCCTGATACACATCCGCTTCATTATATGATACGAGGTGATTGGGGTTGTAAATGGCTCTTAGTGCTGGTGGAGACGTGAAAGTTCCCTGGTGCAGCAATAAGCTGCCATGTGCTGCTATCAAGCATTCTGCTCAGGCACTGTGCATCCCTGCCCGCTGCCTCGGCAGCCACAAATCAATACTGCCAAGCTGCTGAAATCAAGGGGAAGCCGGGGGGTTTCAGGCTGTACGTAGGGAAGGGAGGAGGGGATTTATGGTTCTGCACAAACCTGTGCTCGTTTTGTGCTTGGTTGCAGCTGCTTCCTGCACCACAGCCGTTGGGGTTTAGGATTTGGAGGAATAAGAAAAGGCCCTGGATGTGTCCATAGGTTGTGAGGATCGATTTGTGCTGTCCGGTTCTCTTCTCACCCTCAGCCGAGGCTTGTGCTGGAGGTTCGCCTTTGTCTTGCAGCTCTGTAGACATGAAGCATCTTATCCAGGATAAATAAGAGAGCTGTGCCGTGTTTATTTACCTTAAGGGACACATTGGGACAGGTCTGGTGGGACAGGCGCCTCTCAGCCTCCCTCTGCTGAGGGCCGTATGGATGTGGGCAGTCACACCACCTTTTCCCCCCCCCCCCTTTCCCCCCTTCTTTCAGAAAGTCTGCACCAAATGTGGCATCGAAACCTTCGGAGCCCAGAAACGGCCCCTTTGGCTGTGCAAGATCTGCAGCGAACAGCGAGAGGTAAAATGCAGCAGTGGGCTGCACTGGGATGGAGGGTTGGATGGGGTCGTTGGGCTCAGGCCATGCA